>NW_027104091.1:3336-6766 GCF_902728285.1 Clytia hemisphaerica | reverse complement strand
AAGGGTCCGGCGTAAAAAAACCCGATAAGGTATCATACTAAAAGGGGACAGGTATCCCCAAATCCTTCTTCTGCCAAATCTCCAGATCCTAGCCTAACTTAATTTTAGTTGATAAAACCAATGGGTCTCACTCCAAATTTCCCAATTTTAGTAATGAATTTATGCCAAGATTTGGCAAATTGTATGCTTTTCTATGCTCAAAAATGGCTGAACACTAGAATGTATTATTTTAATACCAAACATGCGATACTTTTATGTGTTTAACACATATATAATTGATGTACGTGAGCGTGAACGTTTAAACAATTATTCGGAACACAAATAGTGACGACTAATTGATTGTCCCCGTGCCCATTGGGGGTGGTTTTAAGGGAGGGGACTTGAAGGAAAAGAATATCTATCTCATCAAAAAATATATATATATATTTGGCTAAGAACATTGATGTATGCTTATAAAAAGTTATTTTCATGGACAAAGATTCAATTTTTGAGGCCACAAAATCTATTCGTGAAAATCTGTTCCAGCCATCTTTTATCAATGATGGTATTCTACTTTGATGCAAAAAATCAGGAAAAAATAATGATCAAGTTTTCAACAAAGTCCAAAAATACCTTTCTTTAGCTGTTTTTTTTTGGCTGGGATTTGCCCCAAAAATTCTTTTCACAAAATCATGCTCCGTCACGTTCAAGGGTTTACAGTTATGCATCTTTAGGCAAATAATCAAAAAGAATAATCATGATATCTCGAGAAAATGCCAAAATAACGGGTTTTTTTTTCGAAAATCGGGCTCCATCACGAACGAACGAACGAACGAACGAACGAACGAACGAACGAACGAACGAACGAACGAACGAACGAACGAACGAAACGAACGAACGAACGAACGAACGAACGAACGAACGAACGAACGAACGAACGAACGAACGAACGAACGAAACGAACGAACGAACGAACGAACGAACAACGAACGAACGAACGACGAACGAACGAACGAACGAACGAACGAACGAACGAACGAACGAACGAACGAACGAACGAACGAAACGAACGAACGAACGAACGAACGAACGAACGAACGAACGAACGAACGAACGAACGAACGAACGAACGAACGAACGAACGAACGAACGAAGAACGAACGAACGAACGAACGACGAACGAACGAACGAACGAACGAACGAACGAACGAACGAACGAACGAACGAACGAACGAACGAACGAAACGAACGAACGAACGAACGAACGAACGAACGAACGAACGAAACGAACGAACGAACGAACGAACGAACGAACGAACGAACGAACGAACGAACGAACGAACGAACCCTAAAAAAGGGAATTTCCCTAATTAGCGTCAAGACTACGCCTTTTTGAGAAATTCATTTTGATCAGGATTGCTCCTTGACATGTCAGCTGGCATGATTAGCTATTTAAAAATCATGATAGGCATGTTGAATGGACTGAGAACTAGTCAGAAAACTGATAAATAAAGATTTTAAATTCTTAAAAAGGGAATTTCCCTAATTAGCGTCAAGACCACGCCTTTTTAAAATATTCATTTTAGTCAGGATAGTTCCTTGACATGTCAGCTGGCATGATTAACTATTTAAAAATCATGATAGGCATGTTGAAAGGTCTAAGAAATAGTCAGAAAACTGATAAATAGAGATTTTAAATTCTTAAGAAGGGAATTTCCCTAATTAGCGTCAAGACCACGCCTTTTTAAAATATTCATTTTAGTCAGGATTGCTCCTTGACATGTCAGCTGGCATGATTAATTATTTAAAAATCATGATAGGCATGTTGAAAGGACTGAGAAATAGTCAGAAAACTGATAAATAGAGATTTTAAATTCTTAAAAAGGGAATTTCCTTAATTAGCGTCAAGACCACGCCCGTTTAAAAAAAATATTTTTGTTCAGGATTACTCCTTGACATGTCAGCTGGCATGATTAGCTATTTAAAAATCATGATATGCATATTGAAAGGACTGAGAACTAATCAGAAAACTAATAAATAGAGATTTTGAATTCCGAAAAGGGTAATTTCCCTAATAAGCCTCAAGACCACGCCCTTTTAAAAAATATTTTTGCTCAGGATTGCTCTTTGACATGTCAGCTGGCATGATTAGCTATTTAAAAATTTAGAAAAGCGTGTTAAAAAGACTAAAAACTAGTCAGAAAGCTGCAATATTTAGACATTTTGAATCCTACAAAAGGGAATTTCCCTAATTAGCGCCAAGACCACGCCCTTTTGAATAATTCTTTTTGTTCAGGATTGCTCCTTGATATGTCATCTGGTATGATTAGCTATTTAAAAATCATGTTAGGCATGTTGGAAGGACTGAGAACTAGTCCGAAAAAGATTTTGAATTCTGAAAAGGATAATTTCCCTAATAAGCATCAAGACCACTCCCTTTAAAGAAAGTATCTTTGTTCACGAGTGCTCCTTGACATGTCAGCGGCATGATTAGCTAATTAAAAATCATAATAGGCATGTTGAAAGGACTGAGAACTAGTCCGAAAACTGATAAATAAAGATTTTAAATTCATAAAATGGTAATTTCCCTAATTAGCATCAAGACCACGCCCTTTTGAATAATTCTTTTTGTTCAGGATTGCTCCTTGATATGTCATCTGGTATGATTAGCTATTTAAAAATCATGTTAGGCATGTTGGAAGGACTGAGAACTAGTCCGAAAAAGATTTTGAATTCTGAAAAGGATAATTTCCCTAATAAGCATCAAGACCACTCCCTTTAAAGAAAGTATCTTTGTTCACGAGTGCTCCTTGACATGTCAGCGGCATGATTAGCTAATTAAAAATCATAATAGGCATGTTGAAAGGACTGAGAACTAGTCAGAAAACTGATAAATATAGATTTTGAATTCTTAAAAAGGGCAGTTTCCCTAATTAGCGTCAAGACCACACCCTTTTGAAAAATTCTTTTTGATCAGGATTGCTCCTTGACATGTCAGCTGGCATGATTAGCTATTTAAAGAACATGATAGGCATGTTGAAAGGACTGAGAACTAGTCAGTAAACTGATAAATAGAGATTTTGAATTCAGAAAATGGTAATTTCTCTAATTAGCATCAAGACCGCTCCCTTTTGAGAACTTCTAATTGTTCAGGATTGCTCCTTGACAAGTCAGCTGGCATGATTTTTTAAATTCAAGTCGATACCAGTGGATACCCCTTTAAATCTTGCAACAACAAAAGTGCCCCGTATATTCTGATAGAGAAAACAGTAAGGGTGGAAACTTTTTATTGGTGAGTCAGGCTACCTCCACCTATGAATTTCTTCACTGGGTTTTGTAAAAGCTGCTAAGAAAGTTTTTGTTGCTTTGTGAAAAAATGCAATTTTAGCCATTTACCCTTCTAAACCTACAAAATGATTTTCTTGAAGAAGTTTTTATAAAATAGTCCTTT
>NW_027104091.1:0-3326 GCF_902728285.1 Clytia hemisphaerica | reverse complement strand
CCAGATCCCTAAAGACAAAAGGTTGTGTTTTGAATTTAGTTCCCAGGCCTCCTCACTAGTGCCATTCCCTTTTGATCCCTATTGGAATTTCAATAAATTTTAAAGGTCAACATTTTTTCTAAAATTAAAAATAAGACCGAAATTATATTTTCAATTTTTTTGAGACTGAAAAATATTGAAAATTGGATGAATATTCAATTCTCAATTTTTTGAGCGTGAAAAAAAAATCAAAATTGAATCAAAATTCAAAATTCAATTTTTAAACTTTTTTAAATATTGAAAATTGTTGCAAAAAATCAATTTTCAATTTTCAAAATATTGAAAATTGACCAAAAAACGAATGGACGTTTTCATACACGGATGCCTAACCAGCGGAGCATCCCCGTAACCCACCTTGCCCTGGTACCCCCCGGGTTCTTAATATGTTCTTAGATTTAGGCCAATTTCCAGCCTTCTTTTGAAATTGTTCTTATAAAAAAAGAGTGTAGTCAAATAGAAAAGGCCAGACAAAGACCAAAGAGTATCCGAAGAGTTAGATATTACGTAAAGGAAATTGCTCCAGCGTGAAATTTATGCCATAATGTATTTATAGAACCCAAAACTAAATTAAGCTGCAAAAGACCTGGAAACTAGACAGCAACAAATAACAATAAAACCGATGAAACACTACTTTTGAGCATCTGTTTTCGTGGAAAAGCAAGCGTGATAAAAAATTGGTTTGGTTTTGTCAATTTCAATTTCTCACGACACAAGTTTCAGTATTTAAAAATATTATTTTCAATTTTCAATGCAAGAAGTTTATATTAGAAAATCAAAGATGATACTGGAAATTTCAGTTCATTTCTGGCAATAAACAAAACGAAAATTGAAACTAGCAATCAAAATTCAATTTTCAATTTTTTAACTCGAAAATTGAAAATTGAATATTGCCATCGAAATTCAATTTTTTGACCAAAAATGTCGTCAAAAATTGAATGAACGAAACATGCACACACGCACCAAGCCCGCCACCAAGTCTTGAGAATAATGAATTTGTTAGAGATGAAAGTACAGTAAGTAGATTTTTTTATGATAAAAATTATATATAAAAAGTCTATTTAAAAATTCAAAAAAAAAATAGAAAAATAATGTAAAATTCAAAAATATTGTTATACCTTTTTAAGTTTTACTTTTTAATTTTGTTAGTATTTTCAAAACTTCCTTTTCTCAAGGTCATTTCTAATCTTAACCATATATATATATATATAGAGTATCAAGAAGTATCTGATTCATAATTCCAAACACCATTAAATAATCTATCTAAACCCACAAAATCAGCATTAAAGTAGTTTTAGAATAATCTGGCCGACAAAATTTGGGTCAGAAAAAACTTCAAAAGGTTTCACGAAATAAATTCAAATACAAAACTTTTTGGAGAAGGAATCATGCAAAATATTATCATTCTTTTCACAAGGAGGGCATGTAGAAATATACTCAAATAAGTATTTTTCCTTCTTTAAACTGATCACAGAAGCAAAAACAAAATAGAACATTGTACACAAAAAAGCTTGAAAGAAGAGAAAAGTCATAATCAGCATCTATAAATAACACTAAAAGAAAAACTAAAGCTATAGAAAATGAATACCAACCCTAAATGAACACTTTTGTGAAGTTTAATAAAGATTTTATCCAAAAAACTTCAGTTCTGGAATACTGAAGTCGGTTTGTCGGTTGTCGGCCGGTGGACAACAGTTATATTTGGAGGACGGTCTAAGTTGATAACAACATGAAAGTTACTGATAAAAGCCTAAGCCCATAGGAACATACCTGCTTTAGTTTCTTTGGTCTTTGAATGGTATAAAATTTGAGAAAGTGCAGAAAAAATCAGCCATCAAAACAAACAAAAACAAAAGTTATGATTATCAACTTTTCTGTGGTAGAAACACATTTTTTGGGTTGGTGCACATACAAAAATTACACTGGATACTAAAACTAATATTCAGGGAGTGATAAGTACAGTTAAACTACAAAAAATCCATCAAAAGAAACCAAAAACAACCATAACAGCACACATTTTTTGAAAATTACATCAGCCATGTTGTTTGTAATTTTTGCCGACATACTCATGACGTGGTAACTAACGACAGTGATTTGACGGTCTTTTTGAGGCGCCAGATCTCAAAAAAACAATTTTTGAGCGTTCAGCACGGCCCCGAAAATGAGGGCTAAACTTATGTCGGCACATCAATAGGGAGGTTAAGTATCAAAGATAAATCAACGCGACGAACGGACGGGTTTTGACCCGTAACCTGCAGTAAACATGTGAACCTGCATTTTCTAGAATCCAGGCTAAAACAGCTCAAGAACGAAAAACCGTGAAAATCTTCGTTGTTGAACAAAGAAGATATAAATAACATCTACTTTGCTACCCTTATCATCTTGCAGAGAAAAGGTCCGTTCGTCGCGTAGATTTATCTTTGATACTTAACCTCCCTAATGGATGACTACGAGGGCGGTCAATGAAAAATCTCGTATAGTAAAGATTACATCATTAATAGCATAATTAGTATAATTATGCTATTGTTTGGGTCTCCAACCCTAACCCTAACTGGGATGATCGATATTCTTATAAAAAATGTTTCTTATAAAACATCGATATTCCTATAAAAAATGTTTCTTATAAGGCCATCGGAATATCAGATAAATAAAGTGATAAATTGATGTTTTTTGCTTCCAATGATGGTACATCAAAGAAAAGCCGCTTTGAATAGATTTATAAAAGATTTCAACGACCATTTAGGTAATTACCGAGACTTTTTCTCTCCATCTGTATCTTTATTACCTTCATGGAAATATGAAACCACTTGCTTCCCGAACGTGGCTTTTACACAAACGCCGGATTGAAACTAAAATTTATCGCTAGATTTCAAAAAAATGGAGTCCTCAAAAACAGAGGAACCACTAAATATAATCCGTCGTCATGATTACGGCGCGTTCTAGCTTCACTTTTTCTTGCCTGGGAATAAGGTTAGAGATTCTACTCTAGCCCTTCGGGCTTTAAGCTCAATGGGTTATGGGTACAAATCTAGACAGAGCATCTATTAGCGAGAGAGCCAGATTACACCAACACACCTTTTTAAATACAAACTTCAAAACAGGCACGAACATCACTTGCCTCGTATTCAAACAATTACCATGGTTATTGTGTCCCTTGAGAAAAACATGATTCTTTTATGAATAGAAGGTAATTTTGATAAAATCTGCTGGGAGTTACTCTTAATCTTACTCAAATAAACGCCCCCCCCCTGCTTGTTAATTTTTCGATATCGAGGGCGACAGTAAGTTAA
>NW_027104090.1:963665-1015952 GCF_902728285.1 Clytia hemisphaerica | reverse complement strand
AAATTAACGACCTAATTTTTCACAAAGTCCAAAAAACCCGTTTTTTAGCCGTTTTTTGGCCCAAATTTGCCCAAAATATTGTTTTTTTGAAAATCGGGCTCCGTCACATTCGAGGGTTTATAGTTATGCATCTTTGTGCAAAAAATCAGAAAAAACTAACGAGCCAATCATGAGGAAAGCTAATAACGAACGAACAGACGAACAGACGAACGAACGGACAAAGGTTAATTTATAGGACCTCCACCGGGGTAGGTCCAAAAAGGAAGATCTTGTAGAAAAGTGCTATAACTTTCATTTTCACTGGAGAGATTCCTTGATCTTAGGAGATCATCACTGTGAAGAATTTTTTTTTAAATATTTATTCAATATAAAGTTATGATACAAAGTTAATAAGTGATTGACCCCAAAAAACAGCAAAAAAATGCAGAAAACAGCGTTTTTAGACGTCAATCAGCTTATAACTTTGTTTGATATCTTTTGACTGAATGATTATTTTTTTTACAGTGATGACGTTCAATGATCAAGGATTCACTTCAGTGAAAATGATAGTTATAGTTCACTTTTCTACAAGATCTTCATAGAATTTAATATTAACCCTCAAAAACAGTGTTTTCAGCCAGACACTAATTTGTCCAGTTTTTGCGCTTTTTGAGGCGCAATATCTGGAGTATATCACGATATCACCTATACTCGCAATATAGCTTTCCAAAAATATACAACAGGTCTCTAGTTTCTCAAGCTAAAATTTTCATTAATTTTTGACCCTATGATTTTTGCCTGAGAATGTCATATTTGACCGAAAATCACACCAAAGTGTCCGAAAATAAATTGGCACCCAAGTTATTTTGATTCCCCTACCCCTTAGCTTTCCAAAAATGTATAACAAGTGCTTTGACTAAAAAAGTCGAGCGATTTTACAAATTTCCCCCTACTATATCGGTAGATATCGAGGGCGACGGTAAGTGAGACCCTCCTAGCAGTAACTCTGATCACGATATCATTTTTTTGTCTTCAATCAAGATCACGTAAAAGAGAAAGAAAAATGGATAATCACACATCTCACGCAATCACGAAAATATAATATTTCCAAATCGCGTAATCGCACTAGAAAAAAGTCCCTATCAAGACATCACGCAAACGCCTTGGGTGGGGGGGGGGCTCGTACGTGAAGCCGACACAAAACTATATCGCCTTTGCTCATCTAAACAGACGATAGTACTTTTGTGTTTTTACCGTCGTCGAGCAAAGTGGACGGCGATTTTGGCTAGAGGTCAACTTTGCTTTATAGCGTCTCCCTCGATCGTTTTGCATTCTTTTGACGAATAGATAAAATTTCCATAGTAAAAATTAGGTATTTAGCCTCAGAAACACAAGTAGGCACTTGAAATTGAGGAAAGTTTTCGTCACAATTAATAAACGTACATGTACGCTTATCAGGCACCTGAGAGTACCCAAGATGAATATAATACACTTTTTTTTTAAGAAACACACTTTTAAGAAACACGAGGCTGAAAATGCCTAAAAACTAAGAAACATCTAAGAACCATGCTGAAGCTGAGAATGAGAAAATAACATTTTTTATTTCGGTTTTTTTAAAAGAAGCAAAATTTAAGAAACATGAGGCTGATAATGTCAAAAAGTTTAAAAACATGTAAGAAACATTTAAGGATCAAAACGCCGATTTCTAAGAAACATTGAGGCTGCTTGGTAAAACTAGTTTCTTAAAAAAAAAATGTGAAAAAGAAACTAATGAGCCAATCTCGAGAAAAGCTGGTAACGAACGCACTAACTAACTAACTAACTAACATGGGTTAATTTATAGGACCTCCACCGGGGTAGTTCTAAAAAAGGCGATTTTTTTTTAAATCTATAATTCAATTTAAAATTTCCAAGAATTTGTTCAGTCAAGTATGTAAATTTTTAAAAACTAAATTTTCATCTTCAAAACTTGAAATAAACATGGTTGAGTAGACATTGTGTATAAAACAAACTAATTTCAACCTGTTTAGTATTGTTTGTTATTCGCCCCCGCCTGAGGGATTGGAAATATTCTAATATTTGTTTAAAAAAAATATTTGGATCATTAAAATATGATTATTTACATATGAAGAAATCGAGTTCGCAAATTTTATCTCATCGGTTTACAAATTTAAAGATAATGTATTTTAGTAGAATTGGGAATATATACTTTATGCTCGTTGGAAAGATAATTGAGAGTGAGAAAATTTTACATTCAAAATAGTAAAACATCCAGTCTTAATCTATAAAAAGAATTTTTTTTTCCAATTATAGAGCTATCAAGCTAACACACAAAAAAAGTGAAATATCTCAAAAAATTTCATTACATTCATTCCACTCGAATTATCTTTTCAAAGGTCAAAAAACGAAAACGTAATAATTACCTTTAGATTGAAACTATGATGGTTAAATTTACCTGGATTTTCTGCTTAATACTCGCATTAAACGTCATTCAAAAGACGAAGGCGAGTATTGTAAATTACCTTTCTATGCGACCTCGACGCAACCGTGCCGAAACGAATGGCACAGGCAATCATTCCATCTATAGCGAGATAAGGCCCAAAAAGAGTTCAAAAGGCAAAATAGACGAATTTTTTGTACTCCCTACAAATGTAACCTATGAAGAATTAACAGTAAAAAGGAATTCGAAAGATCTGTATGACAGAAAAAATCAAGTTTCTATGTTGCGTCAACGGCGAGCGATACCCGATGACATCATACGTGAATGTCAAGCGTTAGCGTCAGATCATAAAGAGAAATTTCCAAAGAAAAGTTATGAGGAGATCAAAGAAGACGCTGTCAAATTCTTTAAGAAATGCATTGTCGATTTGTTTGGGTTTCGAATGGAATCAAATCCCGAAGATCAAGATCGGACGAATTTCATCGCGTTCAAAGACGTGCCAACGTTTGAGGAGAGAGAAATGCAAGTAGGTTATTTCGAACTTTTATTATTCGAATCGTTCGATAATTCAACCTACCTTAAGGGGAAGAAATTTTCGCGGGAATAAATTCCGCGAAACACGAGTATTCTCAGGATTTAAAAAAAAACTTCTTAAATTGGTCTTTTTAGGGCAAAATTAGCCATTTTGTAAGCAAAAAATTCTCCCAACCGCGAAATCAAATTCCTGCAAAATTTCTTCCCTTAAGGTAACTCTCAGTCCCCGTCAAAGGGTAGCCCTCGTAAAATGCTTTCTATAATTCGAACAAATTAGACTTTAGACACTTGAGAGTTTATTGTATTAATACGCTAAAACGTGTGTGTTTACAACTTTTGTAAAAAGTTTTCGAAAATCTAACAAAGCTCTACAAAGCCTCCTCTTCATGGCGTTCAGATGGCGTTGAACCATCATGTTTTTGCACCTTATGCAGATTTCCTACCGCTGAACTAACTTGAGACGCCAAGATACTATTTTCTATACATGTGCCTGGGAGCTGGATGGGTTAAAATCAACCTTTTATTCCCAAATAATTATTATTTTTCACTTTGAAGAATTCTTTTTCAGATGCTCTTTAAAACTTTACGTTTACAATAGCGGCTCCCTATCACTTTCAAAACTTTCATTCAAAGTCACCCTCGAATGTTCAGCCAGGATGGCCAAGAAGATCTAAAATATAATTCTTCTAAGCCATTTACTTAATTGTGGTTAAAAATTGCAATGTAATGTTATCTTTTTTCTCCTTTCTTTTATCAGTCAAAATCTTATCATCAAACGGAAGAAAGATAGCTTTCTTCCGTTAGAGATTTTTAGATGTATATTGATTCACTAAATTGAGACACGCAGCGTGCGACGCTGCGCAAACGGCTAGTTTATTGTATTAATCAAAGGGGTTTAAACGAAAATTCAATTAGCTTTCATACAAAGCTTTTGAAGCGTTTAAAATTCCAAATTTATTGGACGATTTACCACTTTTGACCGCCGGGTCTACGCCGACTAAATATTTCCCTGATAAAAAAGTTAAACGAGCGCGGCTGTATCCAAATTATTGGAAAATGTGTAAAATTCAACGCCAACTAATCCACCTCGAATCTTTTTCCGATGAACCAAGATATTGGCACTTAAGGGCTCTGACCATAGTGAATTTTTCATAATTGCCGTGTTTAAAATGTGTTTTCTGACTGATGTAACCATTAAAACTATGGCATGTTATACATTTTCTGTTAGACAAACTATTTCTGAATCTGAAAATTCAAAAATTGTATTGAAAAAATTTGATGAAGAAGAAGATGAAGGCTTTTGCGAGGAAGAGTATTTCAACTTTGAAGAGCTTAGTTTCGGCAAAGAAAAAAAATTGTGAAAAAATTTTCACAGTAGATGGTGTTTAGTGTTTTTAGTAATAAGTTGGAGATTTGATATTTCACAGAAAAGTGCTACCAAGGGGTATTTCGGGTCCCATATCTTCCGAAGCACTTTTCTGTTTGCCTTGAAATTTAACAAACTTCTTAACCCAAGGTTGAACTACCACTGGTGTAAAAATGAACGTTATAGCATAAGTAGAAAAAAAGCTTAATTTTTACAATCGCAAATTAAACCGCTAAAAATCGCGAATTTTTCAACCAAAAATACATTCAAATATAGCGCTTTTGATTTTCTAAAACAAGCGAAAAAAATTTCCATAAATATATTTGACTATTAAAAGTTACAGGCATTCTTGTTTCCACTGCCAATTATATCTGGACAGAGTTTAAATATCCGACGAAGGAATTAATATTTCACAATTCTGTAAACGCAGTTTTTTGCTTGTTCTTAAAAGGAACTAGCCTGGGTATCCAGACTCAAAATTTCAGAAAAAAAAGTCTTACCTCAACATACAAAGTTTCTAAAATTTTAGAGTCTGGTGCAACTAAAACAGTATGGTACAGTTTGAATGGCACAGTCTAGGAGTGAACCCTTGTTGACAGAATCTCAAAACTTTGGAAACCCAGGCAGACACACATAATTACTTACCATAAAACCTCTTTATACAAACTCGAAAGCCTTTCAAAACTACTTTAAACTACATCCAAACGTCAGCCACATTCATAAAGGCTCCTTTCCATCAGCCATTTTGTTTAGAAATGAACCTGTGTTTTCATTTTCATTTGTTTATCTTTTTTTGCAATGTCAGCTTTTTCCATAAATTATGCGCGCGCATCGAAAAATATCGAAAAACCCGCGAAAATTCTGCTCAGTGACTGGGCGCGTACTGACCAATAAGATAGGCTCGCATATGCAGGGACAGATATCCCTGCAGACGAGTTACTTGGACCAGACCGTAAACCAGAGACAAAATATTATAAAACTAGACGGTGAAATAGTTTACGGTCTGGATATCCAGGCTAAAAAGGAACCTTCAGCCAAAATATCGACATTAAAATAAAATAATGGTTTTTGACTATGGTCAGAGCCCTTAAGTCTTTCAGAGACGTCGCGCCATAGGAAGTAAAGAGTCAAAGGTTTTATTTTTGCATAATTGTTACCGTTTAATATCAGAAACATATTTCATATCAGAACATTGTCTGCCTTTTGTTATATTATGCTGATGTAAGCAAAAAATGTTTTTCTTTTCCTCTTTCTGACCAATTTTGCTCCAGATCCATGTTAATCCAATGTGAAAAAGCTTGTGAATTAAAATTGATGAGTAAGCAAACGATATCACTCTTATACAACTTTTCGACCGTAGTCTCGCGGACATTTTTTTGTCAGCTTCATCCCACTAAAACCGTCCCATTCATTTTTTGACGCATTTTTCTATTGTCTATATGTGCGAAAAAAGGACTGGTACGGTTTTAGTGGGATAAAGCGGACAAAAAAAATGGCCGCGCGGCAATTGGTGGCTACGGTCGAAAAGTTGTACTTGAAAACAAAACCTTTAAGTAAGAAATTATTGATAACATAATTCTTTTCATCATAACCTGACAAAATGTTTTGACTTTCAACATACTCCCGTCTTTTAGAACTTCAATCCAATGAAAGATGCGTTCGAGCCTTTCGCAAAAGTCATGGAAATTTTTCTCATCAAAGCTGGTGGATGGGAAAGACTTCTAAAAGATAAATTTTTCAAAGATCATAGAGGCTCATTCATGATTTGCAAAAATTTGTTGTATGTTGTAGGTAGGCTGTTACGTTTCATATGTTTTACCTTTGCTACATACCCGGCTGGCACACAACGTTGTTTCAACGTTCATTTAATGTTCACAACGTCCACATAACGTTAGATGAACGTTAAAACAACGTTGTGTGCCAGCTGGGTAGGGCTTTTCCAGAAAAAAATTGAATATAGGGGTGGAGGATATAACAATTATCAGTTATTTACCCCCCTCCCGGACAAAGTGACTTTTGGCTCCCGGACAACAGGTTTTACCCCCGGACAAGCATCAGTTGACCCCCGGACAACCCAAATTACCCCCGGACAGAGCAAATTTACCCCCCGGACAAGGCAAATTTTGATGATTTTTCGCTACCCCCGGATAATATACCCTCCACCCCCCCATGTAAGGACATTTTCTGAAAGAGCCCATAAACTCACTAACCTTTATATATCCCTTGAAAAATTCAAAATTAAATCCTCCCAAACAAATTATTTCAGTGACCCGCAAAAATTAGTTAATTCCCACAAAAGAAATTGTTTTTATTTCCTTTTTCTATTTTTGCATTGACCGAAACTTGATAAAGTTTTCAAAAACCTCCGTATTAAAATTTCAAAAATGCCACTCATTTTTTTATGGAATTTTGCTTTTCAGGTGCGAGATATGCATATTACACATACTTACTATGGATTGTATCGAAACGTAAGATTGGATTTTGTCGTAAAAATAAAAAGACGGGACAATTTTATCTACCAAAGAGTATTTGTATCCCTGGACAGATAGGTAAGTGTTATAAGGTCCTGAAAAGTCCTGAAAAGTCATATTTAAAACTTTACGGATTTTCGGTACTTCTGCATTTTTGAAATTAAATATCCTTAAAACATATTTTTGGCTGATTCGCATTGGGCAAAGGTAGTCTAAATAGATTACGACGCCCCTCAAAACAACATCACACACACAAAACATATTTTTGGCTCATTCGCGGAAATAATCGATGGTTGAGTCAGCAGTTAAGTATGTGGCGTGGAATATATACTTTAATCGGATTAACTTTCGCGGAATTTTTCCATTACCACGAAATTAAAACTCGCAAAAACGCGCGACATTCCTGACTCGCGAAATCAAATCCACCACAAAACTTTTAAATTCGGCAGAGAAACAAGTCCAAAGTCACCAATTGTGGCAAAAAGGACTATTTTTCTTCTGTTTTCGGGCTTATTCACAAAATTAAATCCATGCATAATTTTCAAAATTCAGAAAATTCAATCTCGCAAAATTAATCCGATTAAAGTATTCGGGCTAGCCGCTCGATGTATGTCTTTTGGGGAAATTGCCTTATAGCTTTCCTAGTGTTTACAAGTGTTTTTCCCCTTTAAATGCCCCTTTCGTTCTTCCCTCTAAATATCCAATTGGCATCTTCTCCGTCATATAGGTAGTTTGACGTGCACTTCAGATGCTGACGTCAGCTTAGTCGGCCAAGAATCAGGAGACACTGTAGTCGCTTATAACAAATATTTTGGTGAGTTCGTTGTCTAACTTCCAAGGGATAAAGGCTTTTAAATGCAGCTTAGGTTTTTCCAGCAAAACCTTTTTTATTGATGTTAAACATGATAGTTTAGGTCACTATCCTTAATGGTACTTGGGTAATCTAGCCTAATTAACTAAGCCCGTATAAACAAGGCTAGGACATACGGCTTTTGGCCATATACCATTTTCAGCGCTTTAAAGATTTTTTATATTTACTGATTTTAAGTTTGCCTTGGAATACTTATTCAATCACAACTTACCCATCAGATTTGTCCTGGTGACTGAATCAACTTAGATTTCTAGGCTATGGGTAATTTTGGCAAAATAAAGGTGTGCAAAAAAAGGTTCGCAATGATTTTGAGACAAGATATTGATAGTGTCTTTACCACAGAAAATTTGGAATGCAACCTCCCAGAGACACTACCCAATGAGAAGTGTGGGTCAGATAGAATGATGGATAATAATGTGTACGCATATAGTTTGGAGCTGGCAGCACCAGAGATATTTCTACCAAATAATGCAGCTGACAAAGAACAGGTAAAAATGGTAAAGAAATATAGTGTAGTTAGTACTAGTAATCTCAAAGTTGTGAGGGAAATTCAGGATAAATTTCCCGAGGTCAATTTTGAACATTTTAAATTTGACAGAGGGTAATTTATCCACAATTTCACGAATACAGTATGGGATTTCTAGTTAATCTCATGGTTTGGATTGAAATTCTAACAATTCTGAAAGACGTCAATTTAACACTGGAAATATGAAACTTTAAAAAGAGCAGTCTCTAGGAGGGAAAAAGCAAGGAGGAAAATCACAAGTTCTCGGAAAATTACAAATTAACGTAAGCAAAAACGTCAATCAAATTTCAATCAATCATGCGATTATAATATAAATGAAAAAGCTGAAATTTCAGAACTTTTTCCATCACTCGAGTACGTTGAAACCCTTGGATTTTAACCCCTTGAAGACTAAATCTTAGAAACCTACCCCAAATTCTTGCCTACTTTCAAGTGAGCCTTTTGGATTCTTCCAAGGATTTTGATGGTTACCCCCTCACTCCTGAACCTCCTCAACATATGGGATAATATACAAACTTATATCTGTTAATCTTTGTCTGAAATTTAAAATCAATCCCTTTTGTAGGTCGAAAAGTTCAATAATCGAAAAGCAGCACTGGAAGAGATTGACCAAAACTATCGTGCCAAATGGTTGGATCTACTATTCGCGATTTTGCAATCATTTAGACAAGATGCTGGAGGTGTTTTCAAATTTCGATTCGATGTGTATCTATTAGAACTGTTGGATGATCAACGTTTAAAAAAAAGTTTTGAAGAAATTGCGGAAGGTTTTAAAGATAAAGATACGAAGAAAAAACAAGAAGCTTACAACGCGGTGAGCGACAATTAAAAATATGATAAGAATACCGTCATCATAAAATTTGACGCTAGATCTAACTAAGAATGCCATATTTGCCTAAGTATTTTCACATTTATCGTAGCAGCAATGCTCGAGTTCTCTCACAAGACTCAATTGTGAGAAATACACGTTGTTTTATTAAAAACTAGATAAGAATATAATAAGGCTTCGAGTGCCAAAATGTTAAAGATAAGTTAAGAACAATGGCTTTACTGACTATAAAACACCATATTTCCTATGAAATAGCACAAAATACTCACAAAATAAGAACATTTTAACCCTTTAAGTTTCACGGTCATTTTTTCCTAAGTTTTTTAAAGAAAATGGCTAGTTCAAAATTTAAAGGTATATATATCTCCGTATCTAGAAGGTGTAAGAAGCTTGTTCGTAGCTCGTTGGATCGCTTAGAGTCTCCTCTTTCTTTTAGGCGTGGACCTGCCTGAATGATAGAAAAGTGCCCAGTAGTAAAACTTCAAACTAATTCGCTGGAAGACAGAATCAAGAATAGCAGGGCTAAATTTGGAGGTTATTGGATCACTCGTTGACCAAAAATGGTTAAAATCTTAAAAAAGTTTATTTTTGTCAAATTTTCAGGGGGGGTCAGGGTCCAGGATACCAACCCAGGGCCCAAAAACCTGACTTTTCGAGATTTGAAAGTAGTAGACACCACCACCCCCTAAATTGGTATCAATACCAACTTGAAAACCCCAATTTTCTAAAAAAGGGGGACCCACCCCCCTAAATTGATATCGATACCAACATGAAAATCCTGATTTTCTGAAAAAGGGGCACCCCCCCCCCCCCAAATTGGCAACAGTAAAAATGCAAGAAGTTTATGCATATAATACTGCATACAAGGGACGCTAAACAAAATCTGTGGATGTTTTTATTCAAAGAACATTCCTCTTATTAATCACCTATATTATGTACCACACTTTAGACTCCTGAAAATGAAAACAAGTTTTTCTCATTCTAACACAACGTAAATTAAGTTTCTTGAACTAAATTTGCAAAATGTATCAAATTCATAAAACTAGTTGATAAAGTAGACTAGATAAAAAACTCATTGTATTAGGCACGCCTAGAGTCTTTGTAACATAGCCTATATGATGAACGTTATGTACAGAAAAGTTTCATCACGACTAAAAAAGTTCTAAGATGCAGATAATACTTGATTCAGTTTGTTCAACTCTAGATTTGAATGAGTTTTGGTTGATTGAAAGGATTGAGAGCAGAAAAGTTAAATAAAAATTTTATATGGAATTAGGGTATAGTGTAAACGATTCAAATAAGTTTTTATACTTACATTATACAACATTTTAAGTCAGATACCAATTTCAAATTCAGCAAAAATTATAAAAAGGGAGCCCACACCCTCATTTTGGTATCGATACCAACTTGACTTTTTAAAATTTGAAAACAAAAATTGACACCACCCCCCGGCCCTGGGTTTGGTATCTGAATCCTGACCCCCCCCTGAAATTTTTGCATTTTTTTTCTTTTTGGCTCGCTAGAAAGACTCACTTTAGATTTTTTTTTTGCTTGACCATGAAGCACAATCCAATTCCAATCAATCCAAGACCAAAAAATGACGATTTCTAACTGAAACTGGGCATTACAGGAGGACTTCACCCTCCTACATAGCCCATGTCTGATATATACGACATTGGCACTTAAAGGGTAAAGAACATTTTTAGGCTTCAAAATGCAAGTTAAGAACACCTAAAGGCTTCTGAAATATTGGAGTTCTTATAACAACTTAAATACAGCTTGAATGCACTGGCGTATTTAAGACAATAGAGCAAATACGTAGAAAGGAGTGCAACGCTCGTTAAAAGACAATGAAATTACAATTACAAATCTCTTCCCCTGATAAGTTCAACAATGTTGTCTAAAACCGCCTATGAAATGGAAATCAATTTTTTTTTACAGATCGTATTATCTATTCAAGAACAACTCAAAAAAGACTCCAAAGAAGACTCCAAAGAACCAACAGACACCAAAAAAGATTCCAAAGAAGACACCAAAGAAGACATTAAAAAGGTTATATTCGATTTACGTAGTTCGCTACTCAAAGCGGCCGAATCGTACCACAGTTTTGGAGCAATCCGAACAATCGTTGTCGCAGGTCAAATGGGTAAAGTCCAAATAATGAAACGATTATCGTTAAATGATTACATCGCATCCGCCATTGAGAATTTTGGTTACGCCCGTGAGCATATGTATGAAGGCGGTAAGAGAGATGAGTCGAATAAAGAGTACTTGTATAATGGCAGTAAATATTTATGGAGGATTTTTGCATGCCTCAAAGCTGCCAGAGATTTACTTGTGAGATTTAGCTACATCGAGGAATTAGAAACATCACCAACACTATACGATAAAGAAAATTCAAACAACAAAGAGTTTAATATTAAAGAATTACGTGACTTATTCGCCGAATTTTTTTTCGTTTTCAAGAAAAATAAAAAGAAAATACCAGAACAATATTTTTCGTTAGCCGCTATACAGTTTTCGCAGTCCGGCCCAAAATTGATTTACAACATAGAGTTGTGGATATATGCTGAAATATCGATGCGCCATCGGTATGAAACGGCGGTACGAGAGATTGAGTCGAATAAACGCGTACTTGTATAAATGGCAGTAAATCTTATGGCGGATTTTTGCATGCCTCACAGCTGCCAGAGAGTTACTTGTGAGATTTAGCTTCCATCGAGGAATTAGAAAACATCACCAACCACTCTACGATAAAGAAAATGCAAACAACCAAAGAGGTTTAATATTAAAGAATTACGTGACTTATTCGCCGAATTTTTTTTCGTTTTCAAGAAAAATAAAAAGAAAATACCAGAACAATATTTTTCGTTAGCCGCTTATAAAGACGATGCTCGTAAAAAAGTTTCAGATCTGAAAGCAAAGGAGAGTAACACCGAAAACATTATCGGACGATATTTAAATCAATGTAAAACAAAATTGGATTGTACAAGACATATAGTAATGACTGTGTTAAGATATACAAAAACAATGCTGAAATATCAAGATGCTAAGAAAAAGCGTAATGAATTGATTATGGATAGAGATATCAATCGGAATTATTTTTATTATATGCAAACTGCTGGTGAAGAAACTGTTAGATGTTATAAAGAGTATGTGAGAGGCTCTAAAGACCCTTGTCGAATCAAAGCTAACCCATTCAAGCAAAGCTTTTAACCATGGATAGTGATGTCAATCGGGAATACTTTTATTAAATGCAAACTGCTGGTGAAGAAACTGTCAGATGTTATAAAGAGTATGTGAGAGGCTCTAAAGACCCTTGTCGAATCAAAGCTAACCCATTCAAGCAAAGCTTTTAACCATGGATAGTGATGTCAATCGGAAATATTTTTACTATATGCAAACTGCTGGTGAAGAAACTGTTAGATGTTATAAAGAGTATGTGAGAGGCTCTAAAGACCCTTGTCGAATCAAAGCTAACCCATTCAATCAGAGCTTTTAACCATGGATAGTGATGTCAATCGGGAGTATTTTTATTATATGCAAACTGCTGGTGAAGAAACTGTCAGATGTTATAAAGAGTATGTGAGAGGTTCTAAAGACCCTTGTCGAATCAAAGCTAACCCATTCAATCAGAGCTTTTAACTATGGATAGTGATGCCAATCGAAATTATTTTTATTATATGCAAACTGCTGGTGAAGAAACTGTCCAGATGTTATAAGAGTATGTGAGAGGCTCTAAAGACCCTTGTCGAATCAAAGCTAACCCATTCAAGCAGCAAAGTTTTTGATCATGAATAATGATATCTATCGAGAGTACTTTTATTATATGCAAACTGCTAGGGGAAAAAAACTGTCAGATGTTATAAAGAATTTTGTGAGAGGTTCTAATTTTGACAGGAATACGGTATTTTTGCTTGGCAAATGTAAATATCGTGACTGGGCGAAAATTTTACTGATGGTACCTCCGGAAAGTTACAAGACAAAGTTACAAGTTCTTAAGACAAATAAAGACATTAAATAATTTACTTATTTTCATTTTTGGTTTTTCACACTTTAACAAAAAAATAAAAATCTCAAAATACTTTCCTCCCAAAAAATATATGTACAAAAAACTTTCAGACTAACAATGTTGCCTACATAAAAGCAATAAAATATCAGTGTGTGATCTTTCCATCACTAACGCAGGCTAAAAGATAATCTGGGGGGGGGGCAGTTGGTTTACCAATTGACGGTATGTGCGGCGAAAAAATTGGCTTTTAGAATCGCACCCTTACAGTGCAGAAAACAATCGGTGAAATTCATATCCTTACAGTGCATATTTTCAAATTTTAAACTTTTTAGAGCAAAAAAAATCAAAATTTTCGGCCATACAGTGCATTCATCAGAAGTCCACCCTTACAGTGCCTTTCTGCTATTTTGAAAAACATACCCTTAACCACCGCACATACCCGTCGGTCAATTTGCCTGATTGCCCCCGCCCCCCGGGAAGATAACCAAAATGTTATCAATCAGCCTAGTCTAGATCTAGCCATTAAAAAATTTATGACAAGAATCACGGATGCTTGACAGTCATGATTAAAATTACACCGGTCCTAATTGGTGTAATACCATTCAGATTCTAATTTTGCATTGTTACGTTTTTGGTAACGAAAACGCGATATAAAAGTAACGTGGCAAAGTTTTCAAAAATGTCCTTCTTCACCTTTTCAAACCAGATTTTTTCTAAAAAAGCTCAATTTTGCCATAAGGGCCGGAGTAAAAAGGATCAGAGTAAAAAAGTCCCGTGGTTCCCGTGGATAATAGAAACAATTTCCTTAAATCGTGTTCAGATCCGCGTCAAAAATATTTCCATTAGTTCGTCCTGTCAATCAAGTGAGTGGAAAAGACCATCTTCGACTGGTTCTGACTCTATTTATTGAAATGTTTAACTTCAACCGATTGAAAATATTAATACATGTACGTCATTTCCTGTCTTGTGTGTTTCTTTAGGGAAATTGACCAGGTCAGCATAGTCAAAAATTATTTTTCTGAGATTTCTCTACAGTGTCTTTTTGACTTTTCAACCACAAACCATCAACGTTAAAAATGCACCAAAACAAAAATTCCAAAGGAAAAGTATTTCTTTTTCTGTTGTGCTTATCAGCATACTGACAGCCAACAGTATGAGCATAATCTGATGGATTCTCAAAGCACTTGGCAAGTCTATCATCAGCAATTGAATCTCGTACATAAAATCGTCAAACGTCTTCGCGGGAGCCAACATCAAGTTGAATCTTGCGTGTAAAACAGTCATTCCAAAATCTTGAAGGCTCCACAGATTATCAGTATTCTGGACTTAAAACATCACCAAATATTCCGGAACAACTTTTTTTTATCTAAGTGACACCTGGAACTTTAATGATCGTGGTTTTCTGTTTTAGAGACCAAAAGTCAGACACGTAAAACATTAAAACCCAAAACAGAAAAATGCAACAATCTTACCAGCATAACCATAACTGCTTAGGTACCCAAAAAAACTCAAACCGTTGAAATTTGATCATGTGACTTCTGATGGAATACAAAAGATACACCACAATCCCAAGCTCGTTTCAGAACAGTGTCGACCAGACCCTTGGGTGTGGCGCAATGGTGCCACTGTGACAAATCATTGGTACAGTCAGAACCGTCGGGAGGAGGCCGAGTCTCAATATTGTTGATACATCTCCTACATTTGAACCTGGTAAGATATATATATAATTTTGGTGTTAATTGAATGATAATTAAATGAGAACAGGAAGAGCAGAGAGAAGTCGCTTTAAGTTTGCACTCTTTTTCACTATGTAGAAACCATAGCAGCGTAATCAGAGTAATTAACTCGAGAGTGGTTTCCACATAAGAAAAACCGAATGGACTTCAGTAGGCATTCTTTTAACTCAAAGGAATGGTTAGTTCTCATTCAGAAGTATTTGAAACCTAGTGAACGCTGAAAACATCTCTCGATATTCAAGAAAGAAATGCCAAAGCTTTTGAATTCTCTCCGAGATACAGACAAACAGACACATAGTTGAAGTTATTGTATCGTACCGAAGCGAATCAATCAAAAATCTTCATCGTCAATAATCTGCAAAGAAGAAAAAAGAGTTGCCATACCTGTCATGGGTATCGCATAATGTATTGTCATCATATTTAAAGAGATCTTTGAGATCACCCATTGTGAAATGTCGTTCAACATCTTGATTTTCATCAACTACACAACTACTTAATGCTTTCTTATGTGCTTGGCGTTGTATAATCTTCTCTTCAATAGATCCTGTCTGTGGAAATGAAAGAAAAGGGGATGAGATGTAGCCACTGACCTTTAAAAACCCTGGACCAAGCTATATCCGTCATTTGATCGGGGTTTTTAAAAGAGCGTTACCCTAATGGCAGCACTACTCGATGTGGGTCAATTTGCAATTCAATAAAAAATCCCGTCTTAAGATCTTTCACCAACTTTAAGTAGTGCTACCATTACAGGCAAATTTGCAGGGTTTTGAGCTGTTACCGTTTTTATTTCTAAGATTGAGTTTGAATTTAGTTCGAAGAACAAAATAATCAACACAGGCTCTGTTTAATTAGTTGGGAACTATTAAAACACAAAGAATTAACCTCAGAATGGGCTTTTTCTGGTAATAAGGGCCAAGGACATCAAATTTTTGTCATAATTCTCATGACTCATGTACAAAAATTAGGATTGAGTTTCAAAATTCAAGCAAAGATTGAGTTTCTCCCACCGTTATCCGGTAGCAGAAAAGGCCTGGAAATTTGCCTGGATTAGGGTAGCCAGTATCTTCTCACTAAACCAGATTTTTTATTTGTAACAGACGCAAAAACGCAATAAAGAGATAAACGCTGATGCCCAATTTAAGTCCTTGAGGCCTTAGAGTGTAGGTAAGACAATGATCACGGAAAGGGCTTACGGCCCGAGAATCTTCCGTCACAATAATTCAATCTCAGGAGTAATTACTTTGTTATAAATAAATTTAGATACTTACTGAAAGCAATCTGTAAATGAAGACCTGAAAAAGAAATATTATCAAAATGAAATGAATTATATTTGAGAAATCGAGGAAAAATCAGAATAAGACACTGTTACAGCCAGTCATAATGGAAATGTGAAGTGTCGCCGCCAAGAGCAGTTATATCCTCTTATCGAAAATTTAACAAGTTCATTATATCCGTATATTTTTCTGTGACGGAGACGGTTAGCTTCTGATTTGTCTAGATCCTGATCAACTGAGGACGACGGAGAACAAGCTCTTTTACCGTCCTCAATTTTGCAGGTCAAAACTACGGGTTATTCGTAATCATTTCAGTCACTCCAGTGCTCAAAAGAGTAATACATAAACTCGTTTTAACAATTGAAGAACGGCTACTGGTATCTTCTAACAAATTCGGGACAAGCTGGAGTTTTTACAAGCTCTTATTTGATTTGGTTGGTCGTTAGATAGATAGATAGATAGATAGATATGCCCTCCGATGCATCGGAATGGGTCCTACCCACGTTGGAGTAGGAATCACAGCGCAAGCAGACATTGCAACCCTGCAGATGCGAGCTGCCGAGCCATGGTGTATACCACGACACTCGAACTACACGGGAGAACGGATGTCCTCGCAGGTGTAGAACCTCCTAAGTGTCTCGGCACACCACAATGTCTGGAATATCTACCCATACTCTTGTATCAGAGTTATGGTACCCAATTCCCCTCACATGGCATGGGTTGACCCGGGCGAAGGAGCATTCACTTGCCAAGTGAATCGTAGTGCCACAGTGGGTATCGAACTCGAGCCTCCTGGACAAAAGTCAAGCACGATAACCACTACACCACTACGCTTGGTCGTTAAGATGTAATAAAAGAATCTTAGTACTTTTTCTAAAGAACGCGTCCTCTCTATCACTTTAAATGACCAATTAGTGAAGTATCTTGTAAGGCATCTCACAAATTCAGGTTCTAGCAGATACAGATTAATATGAAGTCGATCATAGAAACTAGAGGCTTGCCTGTTTCTTTTGCCCATCTCTCCAAACGCGCGCCATTGCTTGGTCGTCATTGGCTGGATTCCAATCAGGATCGAACATTACTAATCTGTTTGCACCAATCAAATTCAAGCCACACCCACCTGCTTTACTGCTTAGCATAAATAAGTAATCACCACTCTGCAAAATAAAAATTGATAAATAGTATGATTTGCATAGTGAATAGACGTTTTTTGTCGGTACGTGTTTATCGATAATGAAAATATACCCTTCGATAAATGCTTAAAATTTGTAATTAACAAGCGATACTTTTATGGACCTACCTGGTTATCAAACTAATCAGTGAACATTGAAACACATAAGACATAACTGGTCAAAATACAAAAAAAATAAAGAAAATGAAAGCATATCTATTGAGAGAAACTATCAACACTATTGAAAAAGATTTTTGAAAAAGAAATAAAAAAGCTATTAAGCGCTTTTCTTTATAAAAACCACTATCAGAAAAATGCACAGCTTAATAAATAAGGTTTCCAGAAAACTCAAACCGTCGCACTCTACCGTGACATTCTTCTGTTAGAAAAAATAATAATAAAACAATTTGGCTGATAACATTGATATATGCTCATAAATAGTGATTCTTATAGATAAAGATTCGTTTTTCAGCCAAAAAAATAATAAGTGTTTACAGAAAACTCAAATCATTACCCTCCACCGTGACATTTTCATCGTAAAAAAACTAATAAAAATAATAATAATAATATGGCTAAGAACATTGATGTTTTCTTATTAAAAGTGGTTCTTATAGATAAAAATGCGATTTTTGAGCCAAAAAAATTTTTTTGCAAAAATCTGCTTGAGCCAAGCTTTAACTATGATTGTACCCTACTTTCATGCTAAAAATCAGAAAAAATTAATGATCCAATTTTTCACAAAGTCCAAAAAACCCGTTTTTAAGCCGTTTTTTGGCCCAAATTTGCCCAAAAATTTTTTTTTTTCGAAAATCGGGCTCCGTCACATTCGAGGGTTTATGGTCATGCACCTTTGTGCCAAAAATCAGAAAAAACTAATGAACCAATCTCGAGAAAACCTGGTAACTAACACACTAACTAACGAACGAACGAACATGGGTTAATTTATAGGACCTCCACCCCACCGGGGTAGGTCCAAAAAATAAATTAGAATAATAGAAGTTAGATTCAGCGAGATTTCATGCAGATAGCTAAAGAAAAATTATAAAAATTAATAAATCCTTAAGTAGTACTAAACGACTGTTGACCCTTCACTTCGAGCATTCTTGTAAATTATGGTGTTTTATTTAGTTTGTTGATTAGCATAAAAATATAGGCGCCCTTTACTAATGAGAAGTTTGGTCCCTTTCACAGTCGAAATGAATCATGGGTAATCAAGTCCTCCGCGCTCTAATAACTACTCTCTGTTGGTTCAAAATATTGGAGGTATTCGCATTTAACCAATGGAGTGGCATCATCATCAGGACACAGTCAGCCCTGGTTGACCAATGATACATATCGACCGTGAAATGACATATGGGTTTGAAGTAATGACTTTTATATTTGAAATTGAAGTTTGAAATTATAGCAATACGAGGTCAACATATTCATATTGTTTTGTTGATAATCACACGCTTTTTTATAAGAATACACTTTTTATAAGAATGTCCATGATGAAAATGGCCAAAAAATTAAGAATAATGCTAAGAATGTCACCATCATGGAATTTGGCTACTCAAGCTAAGAATGCCATTTTTAAAGCATTACCAATTACCCCCAAGTAAGGCCCACTCCTTCACAAAAATGTCATTTTATGCTTGAGACGTACTAAATGTTCTAGTCCCTAATCTAAGAATGCTGTAAAAATATTTTAGGATGTTTTTCCCAAAAAAGTTAAGAATATCCATGATGAAATGGATTTAAGGCCGGCGTCCACTTTCGTGCGAAGCGCGCGAAAGATTTTTTCTTACCCGTTTTTGCCTGAAGAAAAGATTACGTCATAAAAAAGTTTTGCACAAACAAAAAAAAAGTTGAAGGAAGTTCAACTTTTTTCAGCCGTTACGTCAATTTTGACCAATGGAATTGCTTCTTTTTTCAATCAACCAATGACGTTACAAATAACGTGAACAGTTTCGCGCGACGCGCGAAAGTGGACACCGGCCTTTACACCATTCTTATAAAAAAAGCGTGTATAAACAAGGGGATGAACTACAAAAACCTGGACAACATTTTAACAAAACCTACGCAGATGTAAATGTATTTACAAAGATGAGGCACCGAAGCACAATATTCCGATAAACGGAAAAGGCCCTACCAAGAGCAACACTCACTATCTTAGGATAGAGAAACCACACTACTAACCAGAGATTTTTTCAAGTCAGTTAGATAAAGTACGGAAAATCTTCTAGCCTTTCTTTTAGAGTGTAAATATACAAAATGGTAAATAAAACAAATGGATTTGAGAATAATAGAAGTTTGGTATATTCTCAGTATGACGCTGGTTGCTATGAGAACATTTTCAAAGCTTTGCAAATCGAAGAGTTGGGAAAACTATTATTACACACAAAAAAGCAAGAAAATAGATTCGAAATCTACCTTGGTTCAACATGTGTAATCTTATAAATACTTAATATTGTCACGAATACGAGTTATATATACGGCTTAATAAAGACAAACTCTAAATTGACCCATATCCAAAGGTTGTTTGTTTATTTGACCTTTATTGATCTGTTAGCTGGATTTGTAGTTTTACCAATGATGGCTGTGGATCAATTTTTCGACATGCCTTGCCCTTTTATGGTGACATACATTGCTTTGAATGGTTTTGTATATGTCAATGACGCCTTAACTACTGTCATAATCGCCGCCCTAAGATTGCACGCCATTAAACACCCTTTCAATTATGAAGGGCGTCATAAAGTTTTACCCTTATTTCTTGGAATACAGATTTTCTGCTCACTTAGTTTTGTGGTCGCTTGGGTCTGGATTTTAAGTTATGATGGAACGATGGATGGTATGAAAAAAATGAGCACACCTAGTATGCTGTTTATATATGCAACCAGCATTGCTAGTCTGGTCTGTATTTTTATGTCGTTGAGAGAAATTCGGAAACAGGATCTGGTAACAGACCAAACGACGGATAGGAAAGTGCGTTTGAAGAAACAAAGAGCCGCTACAAAGACCTTACTTATAATTGCAGTTTTCTTGTTCATTTGTTTAATGTTACAGACTGGATCCTCAATATATTTACAATACCAGTTAAACTTTACAGACCGGACCAATGAATTTTCCAGACGTTTTATATGGTTCAAGCGTGTTGCGGATTTACTAAGCGCAACAGTCATGCTGAATACAGTTTTTAATTCTGTGGTGTTGATATGTCGAAGCAAAGAGATCAGGAAATTTTATAAGCAAAGGTTTTATTGTTCAAAAAGGATCAATTGAAGTTTTGTATTTATTCACAGGAACCATAATAGTTGTTGCATAGAGATTTTATGAATAATAAATGCTGGAAGCATTGACTTCCAAGCCCTATACTCGAGATTCCTGGATGGAAAACGAAGTCACTTATTTCCCATCCAGAAAGCCCACGCGTGGTTTTCACACAAACACCAGATTCAAAGTAAAATCTATCGCTAGAGAAAAAAATGCAGTCATCAAAAACAAAGGAACCGTTAGATACGATCCGTCGTCATGATTGCGACGGGCACTTTTTCTTGCCTGGGAAAGGTTAGAAATTTTACTCTAGCCCTTCGGGGTTTAAACTCAATGGCTGAAACCCCTGCAAAATTCTTCATTAGTAAGAAGCTCAATAATTGTTTAAGCAAACTTATCATGTTTATTTTTATGATTTGAGAGAACCATGCTAAAAAAAATCACTAATGAAGATATATTAAAACAAGGTAATTCTTCATCTTTTGTAATTGGACTCCTTATTTTGATAAAATGACTCCGAGCTTTGAAAATTCTTAGAGATTTATCATTGGAAGACAAAACGGCCGAGGATCTACTGGCGAATTCTTAAAAGGGTACAAACTTTTGGAATATTGTAATACTTCGCCCCTTGTCAAAAAAGATACGGAATAAATTTCATGAAAACGCATGATGGTGAATAATTCAACAACATTTATGAATGATGTCTGGTTAGAAAATTTTCGCCACCATTTTGGTTGCTATGAGAATCTTTTTACAACTCCTCAAATCATTGAGTTGGTAAGGCTTTTAGAGACACAAACAAAAGAACATAGATTCGAAATCTATCTTGGCATAGCTTGTGTCATTTTATCAATACTTAATATCGTATCAAACATTTGTTACATTTACGGCTTAATAAAGACTAATTCTAAATTGACATGTATCCAAAAATTGTTTGCTTATTTGACCATCATCGATCTGTTAGCTGGACTTATTGTACTACCAATGCTGGCTGTGGGTCAATTTAACGGGATGTCATGTTCTTTTATGGTGACTTACATTGCTTTGAACGGGTTCGTTTGTGTCAATGACGCCTCGACTACTGTAATCATTGCTGCATTAAGATTTCACGCCATTAAACGCCCTTTCTATGAAGGGCGTCATAGGGTGGTACCTCTGCTACTTGGAATACAGACTTCATACTCGTTTGGTTTTGTGACGGCCTGGGTCTGGGTTTTTAGATATGAGGCAACGTTGCAAAATATGCGAAGGATGTGTGTTGCATGTATGCTGTTTGTGTTAGCGACCAGTCTTTCTAGTCTGGTCTGTATTTTTATGTCGTTGAGAGAAATTCGAAAACAAGAGTTGACAGCAGACCAAACGACGGATAGGAAAATGGACTTACAGAAACATAGAGCCGCTACAAAGACATTACTTATTATTGCGATTTTCTTGTTTATGTGCTTAATATTACAGACCGGTGCTTTCATCTATTTACAATACCAGGTGAATTTTACAGACCAGCTAAATGAGTTATCTCAACGTTTTATTTCGCTCAAACGTAATGTGGATTTAGTAAGTGCAACAGTCATGTTGAATACGGTTTTCAATTCTGTTGTCTTGATTTGTCGAAGCAAAGAGATCAGGAGATTTTATAAACAAAAACTACCTAGATGCATGTATAAGTTGTAGTAGCATTAATTAAAATATAATCTGTTGAGTAGCAAGTGACAAAGACAATATATGCGACGATATTTCACTCTCAGAATTCCCTAAATTTGAATAATAATATTCAACATTTGCGAACATAACTCTTGTCATAGGAAAGGCAGATAGTTTTTCAAATGTCACAAAAAGAAGAAAGAAATTAAATGCTTTTTTATAAGATTTGATAAGTGCACGAGGCACTATTTTGGTCGAAATCTTTTCACATTCAAATCAATTTATATTTTGAAAACACTGACTCTGACTTGAAAAAAATAACCGCTGCCAAAAAGTTATCATGATTTTCTTACCACAGGGTCGTTGAACCGTTCCACGACTTTCATACGTTTCTTGATGGACATGCTTCCGTCCAATCGTACATATTGGTAACGTCGAAGGCGCGCCAATTTCTCAAATAAATCAATTGTTTGTGTGTAGTTAGACACCAAAACAACCTGACAAAAAAAAAACAGTTTCAAACCTTGGTGTTTAAGAACATGGATACAATCATTGATTTCAAAGCCCCCGAAGGTGCTAGATTTGAAACTCCACTTATTTCCCATCCTAAGCACGTGACTAATCACGTTTTTACACAAAATTTCTAAATGCGAGGCAAATCTAAGCTAATCTTAAGGTTTCACTTTTTGTTGTATGAGAAAGGTTGAAGATTCCTTCGGGGCTTCAAACTCAATGATGCAATTTCAGTATTGCACTTCTCGACCATCCTAATAAAATGATACTGCAAATAAAAAATAATACCTTAAAAGATCATCACTTTGAAATCTATTGAAATGTATAAACTCTAAGAAAGGTTTAATTTTCAGTAAAAAAAATTGAATGATTAGAGCTACTATACCTTATCATCTGTGGTTGCTTTCACCATGGCTAATATGAAATCCAACACCTGCATTTTGCCTAAAATAAGGAAGATATTCATGATATACACCACTGCAATGACTTCACGAAATTATGCAACTTTTCTATTTTTTTTCCACCCAATCCATGATATGCACCATTGCAATGTCTTCTGACATTATATCACGAACCCAATAGCTGATTGGTTGTAAGTGATGTAAATAATCAGCTGTTGGACCCGTTGAAGACATTGCAATGGTGCATATCTTGAATACGTCACTTTTTCTATTGTTTAAGTTAATTGGGGGGGGGGGAATTTTAAAAGTTCTAAGAAGACTCTCCAGTTGTGCATATCATGAATTCGAATTTAATTGCGTTGGCACAATTTGGAAGTGAACCATTGATACAGTGGAGCTTTTATCTTCTCTCTAAAGCAAACGGGGAATACAAATTTGTTCGAGTTAAGGGAATTTCGAGTTTTTGGGGTTTATATAAGGCATTGTTCACTGAAGGGACCATAAAACTTGTTCGAGTTAAAAAAAACTCCACTATAGAAAGATTTCCTTCGAATGTTTTTATGCTGATATTAGGGACTTGTTATTTTATTTGGAACGGATTTGAAAAATGAAGAACTGCCATTTCATCGAATTAGAGATATACCACATTTCAGATGAGGGGATCAATATTCTAGTTCAAATTACATAAAGATTCGAATAATAGAGGTTTGAATAATTGAGGTGTGAATTAGAGAAAGTTGCCTGTAATTTAAAAATTTTCACCTGACATCTCAGGACGAAAATGCTTTAGACTGAAATCTTTAGGGAAGATATCAAGGATATTTTGCAAGCCATCCTCACATAACTTTTGTTGGTCATATATCAACTCGGGATCTGACAAAAAAGTAGAGAAAAATATTTGAAACTTCTTCGTAGAAATGATCAAGTTGTTGCTGAAGTGAGGATAGATGGGAAATTAAGATTAACTAAGATTTCATGGGTTTTGAATATGACAAAAAAATGGACGTACATTTTTAATTGGAAAATTCCCCTTGGAATATGCAAAAATAAAGAAAGATATATAACCATGACCAGAAAAAGGCTTGTTTGCATCCCAAAGGGGCCGCTTTCTTTCTTGCCGTTACCCTTTCCCTGCTTGCCAGTACTGTTGGTTAAAAATATCAAAAAGTTTACACAGCTTTTTGATTTCATTGATAAAAGCTTTACCCTTTCCAGTCTCCCTTTTCACCGCTTTTCCGAGCTTGTTGAAAAAGGAAAAGTATCTAAAGTTTACATACGATTACATAGCTTTTTGATTTGGTTGATGAAGGCAAGCGACGATGCAGAGAGTTTGTTTTCTTTCAGTGATTGGTTAACTAGTTTGGAATTGATGAAAGCTTTGTACATCTTTTGTTGGAGGGTTGTCATCTTGCATAACACTACTTGTTCGGCTGTTGGAAGAAAGATGAATCATTAGCAAGGTCAAGTACCCTCATTTTTTGCCTTTTTTCGACTTTTTTGAAAAGTAATGTTTTAGCATTTAAACTATAACTTTTGATCTAGGTGACCAACTTTGACAAACAACCCTCAAAATTTAAGTTTATCTTTCCTCTTTCCAATGCAAAATATTCAATTATTGAACAGTTTAAAGAACTCGAGAAAATTCACTTCAAAAAAGGGGAACTTTTTTCTGGGACACCCAGTATGAAGGTACGATTTTCACTTAATATTCGAACTCAAACGGAAATCTGATTTCTTCGATTTATAGAGAGATTCGAATTGTAGAGAGTATTTTTACAGAGTTTTCACTTGACGGGAACTGAGAATTAGTTACTTGCTTTTATTGTATACCTCGTGTTGAAATTATGCTGGGCAGATTCCACCACAAGAATGGCGCCAAAAGGCCGGTATAAATAGGGGTCGTGGAGCAAATAGATCTCTATTAGGTATAAGCCCTATATGCCTCTAGTCAAGGGTAGGAGCAAGCACGCCAAACTTCGATTCGGTTGAAAGGAATATTGCCACGAAGCAAGAAAATTTTACTTTTTGAACTGGCTGCTATGCCTTGACAAGGCGAAGGAAAGAAACTTACACAAGAATTTAACAATTTAAATCTTGACTTACTTTTTACAGGTAGATACTTGGATAACAAAGCAGCTAAAAAATAAAAGAAAATGTAATCTATAATACTATTTCCAGTTGGTCAGAGCAAGGTTTTTCGCCTGAGAGGGAAAATGGATTTTACACAGCAAATTATTAGCAGATATTCTTGAAATTTTGGTAAATTATGCATAATTTTAAGACGGAAAAGCCTCATTTTAGTAGACCCGATTTGTAACAAATTCCATAAAAATCGTGCAAATTTGGAACAAAGCACCAACATTTGGAACAGACATAGCTAATACCCTGTGGATTGATATTAGAATTCAAACTGATATCAAAATTGAAATTCTCCCCAAATTAGAGATAGGATATAACACCCAAATAACCTTCTATCAAATCAGACCGTTCATTGCAAACGACGCCAATAGCCGATGGAACAAAAAGTTTTTTAGGAATTAATCTTACAAGTTCGTCGTATGATACACTTATTGACAATCGATAGGAGCTGAAAATTAAAGAAAACTTATTCAGACTTCCACGTTTAATCTTCTTTTAACTATGCGGCTCTCTTGAGTAAAAATGATCTTCTTTATTATGATATAAAAAGAAGGTACGATAACTACTTTAATGGGATAAACTTTCGCGGGGATTAAATTTCGCGGTTGGGACTATCCACGAAATTCAAAAATTTCGCAGGGACTTAATTTCGCGGGTGACACTATTCAGTGGCAATATTTTCACGATTTTGTGACTTTTACTGTCAAATTATGCATGTTGGTTGTTGAAATACACATTATTTGTGCCTCTTTGATGCAAGTAACCATTCAAATAGTATTTATTTGACATATTTTGAGTTTTTTTTAGAAATATTTCTTGGATCAGGCCCTTCCAAATTTCCATTGGGACTTAATTTCGTGGATTTTCGCGGATGGCCCACAATCCGCGAAATCCGCGAAATTTAATCCCCGCCAAAGTTTATCCCATTAAAGTATAATAAGTAATGGAACATTCTCAAACTTTGCGCTATTTTGTACTGCCTTTTATTTCAAAATGAGCAACTTGTATGAGATACGCTAAATGGTTATCTGGCATCCAGATGCAGAAATTCATCCGACACGCTAAAGCGCTGAAGATCGGAAACATTTTCAACATCTGGAAAGTTTACATTACGGAATTTTGCAAGACCGCGTCAATGATTTTGCAGCGGAAGGTCTGGTAACCCAGTCCTCGTTTTCGGGGTTTGGCGGGTTCAACGGAAATTTTATACCTTTAAGCGCAAGGGTAGTTGAACCCGACTGGGGTACGCCACATCAAAGGCCGACTATCATTCCTCTCCGATGGGAAATTGGCCCACTTCTTTAGAGCTTCAGCGTGGGCGGCCGCTAATCCGCCATTGGAATAGTACAAGAGAACTATCAAAAATCTTGCAGGGAAATGATATAATTTTGGGAAGAATTTCGAATTCATAATTACCTCAGCTAATTTTTCTTCGCCTTTCTTCTGCTGTGCATCGCTAGCGTCTGCATCACGACTCTGAAGAATCGGGTTCTCAAATTTTCTTTTGAAATCCGATACAGTGCCTAATTTAACAAAAGAAATTAAAATTTAATCATAGGACCTTAGGAGGTAATGCCAAGAATTACAAGCAATGCTGCAACTATGTTTCATGAGTCTGGACGGCAAATCAGAGTGAACAAGCTGGATGCTGATTAGACCTACATGATGACGAAAGTTAGCCGCAAATGAGAAAAAACCTAGACATTAATGGAAAAGCTAAGCCAAAAAATGAGCGATCGAACGAACGAACGAACGAACGAACGTGTAAACGAATGAAAGAGCGTTAAAAAATACACGAATGAAATATTGAGTAAGACTTGAGAAATTGAAGAAAATTCGTTTTGCGGGCACGACAATCGGCTGCTCCGGCATTTTTTTTTAAATATTGGGAATTAATTGCTATCAACAATATTTTATGTGGAAAAAACTAGAAATACAAGGAAAAATCTGCAACAACGATGATTTCCGGAATATTTCCGGCATTATCGACCGGGAAAAATTTTTTCCGGACTCAGCCATATTTTGGGCATTGCTAATACGCATCTTTGAGCCAAATATCTGAAAAAACTAATGCAGAAATCTCAACAAAAATGCCTAAAAACCGGTTTTTCGGCATATTTCCGGCATTTTCGAACGGAAATATATGTTTTTCGAAAATCGGGCTCCGTCACATTTTAGGTATTGACGTTTTGCATCAGTGTGCAAAATTCCATGAAAAAATATATAGTACAGCTCGAGAAATTCAAAAAATACCGTTTTTCCGGCAAAAATCGGCTGTTCCGGCGATTTTTAGTAAGTTCCGGCTTCAAAAATCAGTTATTGTTTTTGTGTGAAAAAACAACAAAATATAAGCAAAAACGGCGATTTCCGGCATATTTCCAGCATTTTCAGCCGGACAAAAATTTTCCTCGAAAATCGGACTCGACTATGTTTTGGGCATAGCTAATACGCATCTTTGAGCAAAAAATCAGAAAAAACTAATGATGAAATCTCGAGAAAATGCCAAAAAAGCAGTTTTTCCGGCGGCCGGAAAATTTTTTTTTTCGAAAATCGGGCTCCGTCACATTTTGGGCATTGCCATTTTGCATCTTTGTGCCAAAAATCAGAAAAAACTAATGAGCCAATCTCGAGAAAAGCTGGTAACAGACGGACGGACGAACGAACGGACAAAGGTTAATTTATAGGACCTCCAGGTAGGTCCAAAAAGTCAACTTGGCGGATTTTCGTCTAGAAAGACGGAAAAAATACAACATTGTAAGAGACAAGGTGTGAAAACCAGCCCTTCATATAGTATAACCGTTATGAAGAGACTGATATTTAAACTTGTGGCTCTAAGAAAAGCCTCACATCAAATGGTTGTCAATAATCAATTTGAATGAGATCTGGAAAGAAATTTTTTGTGTCAGAAGGATTAAGATTAAGATCAAAACCCTCGCTGATCTTGAAGATAGTCAAACTATAAAGTAACGATGACCCAGCTGTGACACAACGTTGTTTCAACATTCATTTAACATTAAATGGACGTTGTGGACGTTAGATAGACATTAAAATAACATTTTTTGCCAGCTGGGGACAACGTACCTAAAATGCCACCGTTGACGAAATGTACCAAGCTAAAATATTCCAACAAATCATTTTGAATGGGAGTTCCTAAAATAATAAAAATCGATTTTTTAAAAAGAATAGATTTTTGTTTATTCAGTACGTGTTTAAAACTATAAAGGAATTATTTTTTGTAGTAGAACGAAAACGTAACACATAGATAGCGTAGTGGTTTAGTGCTATAGGAATTGTTGCGGAGATGTTTTAGATCCATGCGATTTCTAACGGCATTTTCCTGGACAAAAAGAGTTTAGTTCAAACGATTCTTATTTCTATAGTATTCATGATATATGCACCATTGCAATGCCTTCTGAGATTAGCTGATTGGTTGTAAGTGACGTAAAATCAGTTAATACGCCAATTTCAACCAATCAGCTGTTGGGTCCTTGGAAGACATTGCAATAGTGCATATCATGAATAGTTTGTCAAGATATTCTATCATCAAACCTGATAACAGAACTCGTTTCTTGGTTTGTAATTGATTCAAAGCCATGTAGGTCTGATTTTCCAAGTTTTTTAATCGATGTCCCTGAAAAAGAAAACCGATACTTATTCAAAAGAAGAAAACGCCTTAAAAGAGCTACAAAGGAGAGCTTTTTTTGCAGTTTGATTCAACGTTTTAAATTCTCTTGTTTCTTTGGATGAACAAAAAGAATTGAATATAGTCAAGCTTGTATCAACGTTACCAAAGTTGGTTTTCAGAATGTAAACATTCCTGAAAAAGTAACCGATAGTTATATAAGGATACTTATTCAAGACTTTTGACCCGAGCAAGAAACGTGAGTTTCCTAGCACTATCACACCCTAATCAAACCAAGCCTCTTCTTTCACAAGAATTCGAAATTGAATTCCCAATTGAAGTCCCATGATAATTAAGATGCAACAAACAAAATAAACCAGGATAAATTTTCGTCAGGCTTACAGAGTCATTTAAAATATCTTATTTTTTTGTGCAAATGACACAGAACCAATACAAAGCTAAACCCATGCATTTTACCTCATCGCAGATAACAAGGCCGACGGGCGAACGATGCATAACTTCAGCGTGTAATCGGAATGTTTCGTACGATATAATGAGAACAGGGATGGGTGCCCGTAATTGTTGCTGTGCCATGAAACCAACTAAAATGACAGAAAGTATGATGAAAGTGAACGAATTGGTCGATTTTTAGAAATATATTCTTTCAAAGCTTTTCATATCAAGAACTTTCAAAATTTTAGTTTACAATGTTTAGAAATATCGTTTATGTAAAAAAACGAGGCTTTAACACATTTAAGTCTTCGAAAAAAATGTGAAACTCACATTAATCAGAAAAACCTGCAGTGAAACATATAGCTATGTTTGAGAAATAATGAGATTAATTATCGTTTTAATTATCTCCTTGAATGTAGAATTTGTGGCTTGTGGATCAATATACCTAGTTTGGTGTCAATTTCTTTCTTGCTTCCACTGTCAATGGCTAGAGCGCAAACTCTTCCCTTCAACCATTTGTCTAACTCTTTATACCAATTCTGAAACATAAAAGGGATGATTTTAATCATAATGAATTCTAGAGCTGGTTGGCTTTGTTATTAGGAGAGTAGATCTGGCTTCCTAAGTGTTACCTAGGGATCATGTACACTTGACATGTAAGATAAAGTAACCTCAAAACACTGAATTAAAGGTCATTAGAGTGGCTAGCTCGTGTATGCCTGCAACTCCCCGACAAATTCGAAAAACACAGCTGAGAAAACACTCTTTGCTTCCTCGAGTAAAGGCCATATACAAAATTCATTTCAAAATAGTAACCTTGACTAAACTTGCAGGAGTAACAATGATTGCTTTGTTGATTTGCGGTTTCCCTAAAATGCAAAAAAAAAAAGAGTTCAAATTATCGAGATTTCGAAGAAGTTTGGTTGAACAAGGCTTGTAAACGTCGGTGCCCGTTTAATCAAATTCTCAATATGAGGACATTCTGTACAATACAACACCAAAATTGAAAGCATTGAGAATATAAATCGCATAGACAAAAATTAAAAAATAAACAAAGACAAAATACCTGATGGGCTTTGTCGCTAAAATGAAAATGAAAACAAAAACGTTCAAAATCAAATCAAAATAAAAACCCAATATTCGAATTCCTTATGATATTTATCAATTCTATGCTAGATTTTCAGAATTTAGACAAACTGAAGCTTCGCAAGAAAAGTGGAACACAAAGGTAATATCTTATTCTCCTTAACAGATTTTAGAAACAAAGAAAATAAACTCCTAATGTTGGGTTATTTGTATTGAAGATCAAGCTTTAAAATTCTCAAAACTAAGAGCTTTCAATTAAGGATTTAACTTTCAATAGAAATTAATATTTTTACCAGTAACGTCCAAAGTAGTGTGATGCATTGTAACGTCTTTCCCAAGCCCTTAAGGTTTGAGAGAAATTAAAACATTAAAATTCCTTATACGCTTATACTGTAAGTTGGTCTAATGTTGACATCCCTTTTCAAATTTCGACACCCTTCTTTAGAGATAGGAATAATGTAAAGGTCGGATTAACTGATTGAAACTAGTTTTCTTTGCTTAGCAATCAGAGAGGAATAAATCTTTTGTCTATCAGTGATTCCGATCTTCCTATTATTTCTATCTCTAAAGAAGGGTGTCGAAATTAGAAGTGGGATGTCGACATTAGACCAACCTACGGTAGTAGCCAAGATCTTTCTCAATTCTTTATTTTTCACAGAAACCACGAGCATCAAAATCAACTTTGGAAAATTATTAGAGGTACCCTAGAATATATAAAGAATTTGAATTAACAAGGTATAAAGTCAATAATGCAACAGAAACGTCAATTATTTGAATTTAAGGGAAACCTTTGTTGGACTCCTTGGTAATCAGAAACTTTTTTTAATTGCGCAACACCTTTCATACACTATTCATAATTTCAATATTACCATTTCGTCAGCCATGATACAACCAAAACTATTCTCAATTCGATTGCCGACAACACAATCGTATAAGAATTTCACGCCCTGTAAAAATGTAGAAAATGCAACTTTAAATCAATGATAATTTTCTTTGCATCAATTAAAATTATAATTTGGCCTTAGAAAAAAACCATGTGGCAAAAGAAATGAATAATTTTTCGGCAACACTTATTCAATAAAATGTCTTCACAGAAAACAACGAAGAGTAGATCCCGACCTTCAAGCTTTGATTTACCAATATAGGTAGGATAAACGTTTAATTTGAGCTCAAAAGATTTTTCTTACTTCACGTTGATGAGGACGTAACACTTTGGATAGAACTGGATCAACAACCACTGAGGAAGAAAAGATTATCAAATAAAAATTCTCATATATTAGTTCTAGCTATCTTGCTTAACTTGTCAGAATAACTTGGAAGAATCCTTGTGCTTATTGTTTGAGATCAGAAATGTTAGAATCATAAAATGCATCCTCTGAGCTTAGGAGGGCTAAATTTTTTTTTCTTGTTTGAGAAGTATATATTTTTGAAAATGCTGGGGGTAGAATCTAGCAAAAAGGTGGTATTGGCATAGCCTGGTACAGCAGCAGATTGTAGCAAATAAATAAGTGAAAAAAGCCCTATGTGAGAACATATGGTTTTGATGAACAAAGTACTAAGAATAAGTTAAGAATATTTTAACGCTTTGCAGACTCTAGAAACACCCAATTTTAGGAAATTGCACAATGATACAATTGATTATAATTAGAATAAGGACATTTCGGTGCTATGGGAGGGGGGAGGGGGAGGTTAGGTACTGTATGGTACAGATGCCGACCACCCCCGTAAGAATCAAAACTAACATCAAACGACTTTGAAAATTTTGAAGACTCTTATAAAGATTTTACTACTTCTTACCATGAACAAGAATCTCCTCTCTAGAAAGAAGAAAGAAAACAATAAGAAAATTTGGACATAATAAGATTCGTTCAGTGCTTTCATATCTAGAGCTTTTCAAGTCATATGCCTTTATGGTGCTGGCTTAGCTTTGAAGAACAACACTATGCAGGTGGTCAATAGAAAGTGCTTTTTTGAAGCCACCAATTCTATATAACCACTCTTTGCAGTTACTAAGTATATGTAGCAACTGCTTTTCAGTCAAAATTTTGTATACATTATCCTTTGATAACCTTTTCCCTAAAAAATTAGCCTAACACTTTAATAATTCTGACCAATTTACTGCAAAAGTACTACGAATCTGTAGTAACTGTTCAAAACTAGGCCACAACACTAAGCAGGTGTGTTAGTTGCACACAGTAACTGCACCCCCACCCTCTGCACGATCAAAAAGAATAATGGTAAAAGAGCACTAATATCAAACTTACTTGTTAGCACTTAATTTCTCATGAGCTGTAACTTCAGGTGGGTGGTACAAAACAAGTGCTCCTTCTTCGAAAGGATCATATAAACAAAGTTTGTGTGCAACTCTTCTGATCCCAAGACTTCTTCCATGGTTGCTGCCTGGTAATGAATGAGAGAGGAGTGTAATGTTTTTTTACATATGAACGTACACTTTACCTAAGCTTGCTGCAATTATTGCTTTATTCTTATGCAAAAAGCTAGCCTGATTGTGAACTAAAACAATTAACAATAATCAAAAGTGTCAAGAAGTTAAAGTTTAAAGGTATAAATCTAATGTCTAGTACAGTACATAGATAACATCGTCTATATCCATTGGTAACATTCAAATAAGTCTTAATAATTTACCAAAATCGAGATAAATAAAAACCTTTGAAATTCTTCATAGGAACTTTGAATGGCTTGGAGAGAAGACTTTTAATGAGTGCTTCCTATAAATAGAAAAGATGGGTCAGTTGAAAGAAATGTTTGATTTTTCTGGGCGTGTGATAATTTTATATAAGAATATACTAGATCAAATTTTCCCCCTTGTTAAAATTCTATCTATATCAAGTGATGCACAAAATTCGCCAAATTCAATCAATTATCAATTACTCTAGAATAATCAATAACCCATTCCTTGACTGAGTTGATATCCCAGAACATCTAACCAAAGTGTCATGAAAATTACCCACATGAGCTGAAACATTGCCCTCTTCGCCATCTTCTTGATCAATTTCCTTCAACGGTTTGCGATATTGTGATAAAAATTCTTTTGGGTTGTATAATGCAACTACTGATGTTTTACACTGAAAACAAACAAGTGATACTTTTATGGACCTACCTGGTTATGCATTTAACATATTTATATTGATATGATATTGATATCTACGTGAGCGTGACCATTAAACAATCATTCAGAACACAAATAGTGACGATCTATTAAAATTAGTCGTTTGTTTCTTATAAAAAACATTTAGAAACCAAAATTTCATGCTCTTAAAATATTCTTTTATATTCAATACTTTGAGCAAAAAAAAACATATATCTCATCAAAAAGTTCAGTAATTTGGCTAAGAACATTGATGTATGCTTATTAATAGTTATCCTTATAGATAAAGAATTGATAATGTGCTTATAAAAAAATATCGATTTTGGCCAGTTGTTCTGTAAAAACACGCCAAGCAACCAAAATTTCATGTCTAAAAAACACACATATTCTTTAAAAGTAAGTCCTCGTGAGCAAAAAAAACATCTATCTCATAAAAAAATTGAGTAATTTGACTAAGAACATTGATGTATGCTTAGTAATAGTGATTCTAATAGATAAACATGTATTTTTTGAGCCAACAAAATTTTTTTGCAAAAATCTGCTTGAGCAATCTTTTACCTATGATGGTACCCTACTTTTATGCAAAAAATCAGAAAAAATTAATGATCTAATTTTTCAAAAAACCCGTATTTTAGCCGTTTTTTGGCCGAAAAAAGGTCCAAAAAACACTTTTATTTATGTTTATCTTAAATTTCTTAGTAACTGTATTGTTGTAGCAAGTGTAAGGATGAGTGCAAAATTTACCACAGAAAAAGTTTGTTTTAATAATGAAAATTTCAATAATAGGAAATTTCACATTCGAAATAAATAATTATTGGTAATCAAAACTGATCATACCCATAGCAGCTTAGACCCAATAAATTTTAGACCAACAGAAAATCGTTATCAGAGCAAGGTGGTCCATTACCCATGATTCCTTTCAACTGCAAAATGAGAATGAAAGACTCACTTATACAAATTTTGACATCCTTAAAATCTGAGATCTGCTAATACTAAAGCGCAGGGGAAATAGATCTCCAAAGAATCTCCTATAATGTAACTGTAAGGCGAGACCAATTTGATTAGTTCTTTTACGGGCCCGATCAACCCTAAAATTCCAAAAATCGAAATAAAAAGAAAATTAATTTTTGTAGTACATTTTTATTTTCATTGCTTTAAAGACTACCAATATATTTTTTTTTTTTTTTTGGTTATTTTTTTCCAAGGTTTTGAGAATTTTATGTTCAACTTTTCATTTTATCCATGAATTCAACCTTTTTGTTTTTTTTTATTTTCTGTTTCGCATTTTCGTCAAGTTGTAGTAGTTTTTGCTGCCTTTTTAGAAAATTTTATAGGTGAAATTCTATCTTTATTTTTATTTTTTCACCAACCAACCCTTTTTTTTAGGTAGCTTGGCCTGTAAGGCGTGAGGCGAACCCTAAAAATATTTTTGTTTCCCGGTCCACCGGGTGACGAAAAAAACATTCACCCGGCCGGCCGCAAAAAAATTTTTTTTGCTAAATTTCGATCCCAAAACTCGATTTTTTAAAGCACTCGTAGAAGTTAAAATGATGGTCTTCTTTACCTTAAATCTGTAGTAACTTGACACTGCTACAGGCTTCGGCATAAGAAAAATTCACGTGTGATCATCGCACGCCTAGATTTTGATTTATAGTGGTCTAGGCGTGCGATTATTCAAATACTTAATTTTCATCGTTTATATTTTCAATTGTGTTACAATATCTCTAAGAACTGGACACTCTCTTTCATTTTGAATATTTATCTTCAATGGCTAAAGCTCCAAACTGGTGATTACGAAGGGAACTTTTTTGAGAAAAAAGTAGAGTGACAGAAACATTTCCCCAATTTTTTAAATCCTCACTTTATGAATGTTTCTTCTTTTATTTGACTCACAAGTCAGCATGATTCCTTTTAATAAAACAAAGCGTTTACTTACTGAAAGTCCCCACTTTATGAATGTTTCTTATTTAGTTTACTCACAAATCAGCATATTCTTTTATAAAAACCAAGTTGTATATAAAAAAAAACATTCTTAAAAGTTGAGTTGCAAGCAAGAATTAACAAAAACAATGCAGGGTTTAGTTTGAGATGAATAAAATTTCATTTCTATAACAATGATCAGAATAAAACCTTCATTCCAAGTGATTTCTAGGCGTGCATTTTAAAGTAGAGTATAAAATATCACGTGCGATAAATCACACGCCTCAAAAACTGATTCACGAAAGTTTTCCAAACAAACAAACTAACCCTAACCCTAACGATGATGTACGAAAAAAAATGTGGCCGGGTGACGACGAAATAAATTTTCACCCGGCCGGTGGACCGGAAACAAAATTTTTTTTCGGGTTCGCCTGAGCAATTTAATCAGATTTAATTTGTTGTTCTACGGGCACAACCGACCCAGCAGCTGCAAACGAAAAAATAATAATATTGGATTTCCTATGCCATAAATTTTCAATACTAGTCATTTAAAATATTTAGACTTAAAAAAAGTTGAAAATAATCTAGAATCATGAATTCTATGCACGGAAGATTTTATTACAAACTCCATCAAAGATGAATGATGAATTTTCGACCAAGATTATCTGAAAATATTACTTAAAGCCTGATTACCTTCCTTTATTAGGAAAATCTTATTTTTATTTTACCGATCGACAGACTCATATTTTGCTAAAGATCTGCCTGTAGAACAACAAATTAAATTGGTCTCGCCTAAAACAACAAATTAAATTGGCCCCGTCTAAAAAGACCAAATGTAATCTATTGTATTTTGAAAAAGTATTTTAGAACCTTTTTCTTTGTAGATCTTCTCGAGGACCTCCGACTGCATTCTTCATCAGAATCTGATGGGTTGTAATCTTCATCACTGTCATCGTCACTACACGCTGGATTTTTCTTGTGTTTTCGAGCATTTGTTGACAGTTGTTGGGTTGGTGAAAACTTCTGGCTTGGAGCTTTACTCCGTCTCTAAAAATATGAAAACAAATGAGTTTGAAAGAATGAGAAATTCATTATTATCATAACAATAGTAAGTGCCTTTAGCCAGAAGCTTGATTGGGCTCCTACTCCTAGTCTGATATTTCTTGTTTGTAAAAATATTAATAAAATTGAGAACAATATAGATTTTTCATCAAAAGTTATCATCAATCATCATCCAATCAAGAGAAATAACTTATTAAAAATGAAGAAATTTAACATACCATTATCTTATTTATATCGGAATCCACAAAATCATATTCAAGCCATTTCTTGTTTGACTTCCTTTACATTCATTTCAATTTTCTGTTTTCTTTTTTCTAGTCAATCCTGTTTAAAAAAGAATTAAACATACAGTAAAAATCAGACAGTATCAAAATGGCTTTTCAGAATAGTTACTGTAGTTGTTATAACAAGATAAATCTTTAAAGAGAAGTTTTTGAAAGCCAGACTGACAGTAAAAGTGAGGTCTGAAAAGCTATGAAAAAAGCTGAGTTTGCAAAAACATTTTAATATAAATCATAAAAGCAAAACATCACTTCAAATAGATATTTAGCATATTAATTTATCTAATTTTTTTTAATATTCTCATTGGGCAGGTTGGAATGTAAAATTTACTACATTTTCCCACCATATGCTATTAAAGGGGACGTCAGCCCGAATTTTTGTCACACATTTTTTGTTACATTTAGAAAATTTAGAACAAGACGATCAAAACGAGCTATATATTATGAGGCCCGGAAAACCCAAGTTATTTTTCCCGAGTTATTTTTCCGAGTTATGGAAAACCCGAGTTATGACGTCATTTTCAGAAAATTATGACGTCACACTCAAATTTATAACTCGGTTTATTTTCCTTCCATTAAATTTTCGAGTTATTTCATGAATTTTAACTCGGTTTTTTTTCCTTCCGTTAAATTTTCGAGTTATTTAAAAAATTTTAACTGTTTTTTTTTTTCTTCCTTTAAATTTTCGAGTTATTTCCAGATTTTAACTCGGTTTTTTTTTCTTCCATTAATTTTTCGAGTTATTTCAAGATTTTTAACTCGTTTTTTTTCCTTCTTTTAAGATTTCGAGTTATTTTTCTTCCTTTAAATTTTCGAGTTATTCTTCCTTTCTTTAAATGTTTGAGTTATTTCCTTACAGTTCCTTAGAGATTTTAACTCGGTTTTTTTTTCTTCCTTTAATTCTTCGAGTTATTTCAAGATTTTTAACTCGGTTTTTTTCCCTCTTTTAAAATTTCGAGCGAATTGATGCCATTTTTGCTAAAATACCTTATTGTATATGGTGCACCACCTTTCGATTTCTCACTTCTTATTTCAAAGTTTCTTTAACAACATAAAACAACAAGGGGGTGAAATCCAATTCCAAACAATAATATCTCCAGGGGTGTCTGTTTTCGTGATTTTTATGTTTTTAGTTTAGTTGGTTAATTGGATGAATAAAAACGCAAGTGAAAAAAATAATGAAATTTTGTCTAAACGCGAAAAAGAAAATGCTTGCGGCAGTTGACGACATGAAAGAAGATCAAGAAAGATGTACACCGTGGACCAATTTAAAAGAAAACTAAAAACTATTTGTGAGCAAGTGATTTAAAGGAAGAAAAATGACTCGAAATCTTAAAAGAAGGGAAAAAAACCGAGTTAAAAATCTTGAAATAACTCGAAAAATTAATGGAAGAAAAAAAAACTGAGTTAAAATCTGGAAGTAACTTGAAAATTTAAAGGAAGAAAAAAAAACCGAGTTAAAATTCATGAAATAACTCGAAAATTTAATGGAAGGAAAAAAAACCGAGTTATAAATTCGAGTGTGACGTCATAATTTTCTGAAAATGACGTCATAACTCGGGTTTTCCGTAACTTGGAAAAATAACTCGGGAAAGATAACTCGGGTTTTCCGGGCCTCATATATTATTGAAAGTTTTTTTCTCAATGCGTAATAATAGACGTTTGAAAATTTCCCTTCTTTTTTAATCTGTGACGTAACAAATGTTATTTCTCTATTTTTTAAACAACATTTGTTAAACAAGATTTTCAATAAAAAGAGAGAGATTTCATAATTATTAAACAGAAAAGTCGATCTGCTTTTTTTCCTTCAGAAAATTTTATCTGTTCATTAGTTTTATCCAGTTTATCTATACTTGGCTGAAATACGATCTGTTCTGAGTATAGAATTAGTGCCTTGGAAAATGGAGGATCTCTGTTCTAGAAATCGTTGGCAAAAAAGAGCAGATATTTGTGAGTTATTCGGAGAAATTTGTTATTAAAAGAAAGAGGAGGGGAAACAAAAACACCTTAACTACGTCACAAATTTACTCTCCTTCGTTTATTTTCTCCATCGTAGAGTCAAAACAATAGAAATTAAAATTTGAATAACTCAGCCAAAAAAAAAGATTTTTTGTTCGTTCTTTTTGCAATCACTTTTTTTTCATCGTAGGTATCTTTTCTAAACAAATGGTAAAAATGATATCCCAAAGCTGACGTCCCCTTTAAAGAAAACAGCATAAGATGTTATCTAATTGACCTTGAAAAAGATAATCAATTAAAGTAATAATTTTAAGCATTGGATATGAAATTAAGCAGTACTGTACTAATTTTTTCCTAAATAATTATGTTTTCTTTTATTTCTAAAAAATTGTATTTACAAAACTTAACAAAAAATTTCACATTTTGCTGTATCGTGTTATTGCCAATTAAAAGTTCTTGTTCTTTACAAAACATATATATGTTTTAAGTCCTTGAGCCTTGATATACCCATTGGTCATCAGTAAGAGATCTGCCAATCAGAACCCAAGTTTTGTCAATATGATTCAACAAACATCTGGTTTAAGTTAAACATTCATTATTATTTTGAAGTATCTCAATCAATTGCCCCTAAAAAGCAAAGATGCAGAAAGCTGTATTATTATGATCCTAAACATACTGAGCCTTAAAAACAAATTCAAAATACAATTTAATATATCTTGGCAGTGCACAAGCATGGCAAATTTTTTCTAAAAATGAGGTTAAATTATAACCTTATTATAACCCAATAAGCTTAAAATAGAAAAAGATAAAAAGTTTTGAGTTGCAAGTGTGGAAAAATTTATAAATTTATATTTAAAGGAGCAAATTACCTTCTAAGAATGCCATTCCATCACATTCTGTTATCGCAGCATCTAAGTCTCTCTTTTGGACAGTTTTTCGTTTAGATGCCGCAGTTTTCTTGTAAGCTTCTTTTGCTTGGTATTGGACAAAGTACTCCTACATTATATAAGAGAAAATTGTTTTCAAGTCACATTTTGATTGTTTTTAATAAGTAATTTGAAATTATTAGCTAAGGAATCTGAATGGTCTTTGTCTAGCTAGTTTAGAATGAAACTACTAATTTATATGATAGGCAAAACGCATCAAAGAATAGGGTGTATATTCAATAAAATTTCAACAATAATTCTATCAATTGATAATGAGATGGAAGAAAAAAGAGTTGAAAAATAGTACAAACCGTGGCTTTTGATATCAGATAGACAGATTCTTGACTTGCAATATTCAAATCAGAGTCCATACGCATTAGAGCCCTGATTCTTGTTGTTGGGAACTTGTTTGGATCCCGTGGCGCACGTATAACTTGTTTTTCAGAAGATTGTTGGGGACTTGTACTGTTGTTATTCTCATTAGCAGTAGCTTCTAGTGAAATGTTCCCATCTTCAAGTGAGTTGTCAATATCCATTTCAATTAAGTAGATTCTTTTGCTTCAAAACAAAACAATGCATAAAGAAGATAAAAGTTATCTAATTATCATAATTTCTGTTATCATCTATGAATCCAGTGAAATTACTGTTCACTTTCGATATCAGGTATTTTGATGCACTGCGTTGCTGCGTTGCTGTTTTGCTTTTTCGCTCGCAATATAGGCGCGCTGATTGGATCAATATTTCCGCACCAAATTTCTCAGTATTACTTTGGGTCAGTGGTTCATCATTATTTCATGGCTCCGAATGGGGTTGGGTCCCCCAACAAATTTAGGTCCCCCTAAGTTTTAGGTCCCCCCACTTTTCAGTAAGGTTCAGGTCCCAGTTGAAATCTAAAAGTTCAGGTCCCTGCAAACAGTACTTTCAAGGTTCAGGTCCCAGCAAAGAAAAATAATTCGGCACCATATTATTTCGATTACAATGTTATAAATTTTTAAATATTTCTTAAAAGAAATCTAAAGAAAAATTATATATTTTTAAAAACATATTAGAAGGTTCTGATTGAGAAAACATATGCACCGTTTAGTTCTTAATTGCCCTCTGAAATGTGCCAAGAGGCCTAACTTTTTCCATAATAGAAGGTTATTGTCTAGATGTGGAATCAGTTACACAGTAATTAGCCCCCAGAACTTTAGTGAAGCCCTTCATGTCCCCCCACTTTTTTAGGCCCCCCCCCCTGAGTTTAAAAAATGAGACAGCTCCCACCCACTTTTAGGCCGATTTTAGATTTACACCCCCCCCCCCAAATAAGGGGGGGGGGGCGTGTCTTTTTATAATCATGTTTTGCTGCTAAGAAAACAATAATACTAAGGTTTCTTTAATCTTGTGGGTGTTTAAAATTGTACTTTATAGAAAGTTGTGTGATCTGTAACCTGTAATCTACTAGTTAAGGATAAAGGAAATATTTTTTCTCCAAACCACTATAAATGGACTCCCTAAACACATTTGAAGATTATAGTTTTCTTGGATTTTCAGAACAAAGGGACGGGGTTTTGGTATAAGTCATTTAGAATGGTTTTGTTTACGATGATTCCAAGGGTCTCATAAAAAAGATTTTCAAAAAGACCTTGTGGACAGTCGAGGATGATAGCGAAATGTCTGGAAGTTGACTTGACTTGAAAAGTACCCTCTACAATTTGCATTGTTTTTCATATATTGGAATGTAAGTACACAATATTTTTATTTATCTGTGTTCTATGATAACTTAATATCACTCTCATGAAAATCCTAAACGAAAACAGCTTTTTTTCTCCCTTCTCTTTTTTTCAGCCAACTTAAGCATGGTGTCCTCCAGGGTTTGTTCCCCCCACCAAATTCTTGATTTTATTAAATCTCCCCCCTCTTTTTTTCCCCTATGACTTTTCAGTTTTTTAGTTTCCACCCTCTTTTTTGCTTTCCCCCCAGAAAATTCTGAAAATATCATTTTCCCCCCATATACCCGTATAAATTTCTCAAATTTCAACCTGACACAAACATAAAACTTTGCTGCAAATGGAATACTAGACAAAATAGAACGAAAATTGGTTAATTTTTCAATCATGATCTAATCACATGATATCATGTGGACTGATCTTGGTTGCTGAGATAAAATTGAAGTGATTTCACACTTCCCCCACCGAATTTGCCAACTATCGATGTTTTCCCACCTCTTTTCTTTCCCCCCATTACTATTCAAATTTTCATTTTCCTCCCTTACCAATTCAAAATTGGAAAATTGGTTTCCCCCCCTTTCTTTTTTGTGCCTTCTCTTAGCTCTAAAATTTTATATACTTTATATACCTTTTATTTTTATACAATCTTATAATTTGTATGCATGGATAATGGGTCTTAGGACCTTTTAATACTTAAAATATAGATAGATAGATAGATTTCACTTGCTATCTAACCGTCTTGAATTTTGTTTGTTCTGTTGAATGCAGAAATTGTGCCTCCCGTATTTCCATTTTTTGCTTTCACACGGGCGTAAATTTTAACTGTGTAATGCGCTTACAGGCTTTTAGGAGTCAAGCGTACAATTAAGAGGATTTCTCAGACTGAAAAAACAAATTTTGGAACTTGCGTTTTCTCTAAAAAAAGTATGACCAGTGAAAAAATAACATAATCTGACAGAATTTGATTGGCTGTGTTTTCAAACTGTCATTAGGATCTGGAAAATTGAAACTCTAAGCCCTAACCATATGCTATATATTTCGCGATCAGTATATTTAATAGACCTTTTCGCCTTTCCATCGGCCATCTTGAATAGTATGCAAAAATACAGGAATGAAAAAGCCGTAGTTGGATTTAGTTGGAAAATATGCAAAACATATGCAAATTTACACAAATATTAAAAAGACAACAATGCATCTCATAAAGAAATATCATAATCATTAGAAATAAAAGATGGAATTTCTTGATCCAAAAAGAAATATTTACAGAACAACAAAAGCCTTTTAGAAAAATTAGTTCTTAAAGACATAGCATATTCCCATGTTTTTATGCCATTAAAATATTCCACGAAGACTGAGTACACACATCAAACTTTCAAAACACGCAAACTGAAAGCTGCAATTTACGACGTCACCACATTTTTCATGTGTAAGAAAATATTAAAACAAATTGCCCAAGACATTAGTTAAAGCTGCTGTAAATCAGGGGGTTCAGATCAATGTTTTGATTTGATCATTTGGCGGTTCTATTGCCAGGAGAATAATTTACCGTCAGCCGAATAAGGATTATTTTTTTACCTTCACTGGTGTTTTTTTAGCTTCAGCAAAAATTCAAATTCAATCTTTCTTCTACACGTGTTCTACAAGATTACATTTCAATAAAATCCCAATTATGCATATAAGTTTTATCAGGTTTTATATCAATAATTTCTTTAATTGCATAGTTTTTGCATATTTTCAATATGGCGGATGGAAAGGTGAAAAGGTCTATTAACTTTTTTAAATATAAAATAAGAAATCATAGCATGGATCTCCAGGCTAGTTACCCCTCCAAGCTAGCTCTAAAACTCTAAAACAGCATCTAATAACATGAAAACCAGAATATGATTATTCAATGGGAATCAAAATCTACCATTTTTAGCGCAGTCCGAGGAGACTGATCTGTGATAGATCATTTCGATGGAAGTTGTTGGAATGTTTACAAGGCTCTTGACAGAAAATTGTTTGTTTTATTGTCAATGATGACAGTGCGGTTATTAATTTTGTTAGATTTGACAAATTGATGTTTGTATAAAGTGCACTTTATAGTAGTTTTGATTCCCTGAAGAATCATATTCTGGTTTTCATGTCCAATCGACCGATTGAAATTCAATTGTCGAGCGCAATCGAATCTCAATCAAACGTCAAAATTCTGGGTAATATTTGATTGGTTCGATTGTTGTTCGACTGGTTCAATTGTTGTTCGACTGGTTAGATCGTCGAATCCTTCACGGCAGCCGACGAAACAAGATGGCAGCTTAGCTACGAAAATTTTGAGAACAATTTGAAAAACTAACTTTCCTCCAGCTTCAAAGCATCTACAACTATCTGCAACAATCTGCATAATCCTTCAACATACAATATTCAAAGAAACTGCATTAATAACTCAATAACTTGCTTCAACTGTCTTCAACCAATTTTATCATAAACTCAACCATGGCTGGAGGAGATAAAAAATCTACATCATCAAACAAAAACCTCAGATCATCAACCAAACAAACATCAAAGAACCAAGAACCGACTGAACTCATACCTGACCTCTCAACATCAATCAACTCTACACCAATGTCACCTGCAGTGGTTTTATCCAATAGTCCCAAGGAACTTAGGGCAATTATTGCTGCGCTACAAACAAAAGTAGACTACTTATCAGACAAAGTTGACATTCTTGGTAAGGAGGTTATATCTTTGAAGAAAGACTTGACCATCAATCAATCTGCCCTGGCTATCTCAAAGATAACATCGTCACACCTGAGAAATGATTTGGACCGACAGGAACAATACTCGAGAAGGAATTGTATTGTGATGGACGGTGTGGCTGCTACACAGAAAGATACGCCTGACGAGCAGACAACTAAAGCCAAGAGAATTCTAATAGAATCTTTTCCAGATGATGATGAAATCATAACTGGGTTCGACAAAGCCCATCCAATTGGGCCCATTCTAAATGGCAAACAATCATACATTATGAGGTTTGACAAACATTCGGTGGTCTCCAGAATCTATAAAAACCGCAATGATCTCAAAAAAAGAGGAATCACTGCACGTCCATCGCTAACCAAAACCCGATCTTCAACCTTACGACTGTGTCAACATTCTGCTGAAAGTATCAGCTCGATTAAATTTGTCTTTAGTGACATTGAGGGTAACCTCAAGGTCTGCTTCTCCAACAGAAACCTCAGAGGCAGAAATGTACATGCATTCGAGTCTGAGGACGACTTCAGACACCTTATCCTCAATCATGAACATGCAACTGATTTCCCTCAAGACACCGACACCAAAGAAAAATCTGTACTAAAATAACTTTTTTCAATATGGTTCTCACTTCTTCTTTGTTGCCGTAAGATTTAAACTTTATTTTTTATCTTGTTTATCCTTAACTGAACTTGTTTTAAAAGCCTTCTGTATGTACAACTGTTCAATATGCCTCAAGTCTGTTAGCAACAACTGCAACTGCATTCAATGTGATATTTGTGACCTATGGGTTCACCAAAAAAAATGCTCGGGCCTCAGTCGTGAAGAGTTCCAATCCTTTAGCGAGAATAATAATAATGACAACTGGTATTGTCCACGTTGTATCAATAATGCCCTTCCCCTCCCCCCAGAAGAAAGCATACAGCAGCCTGATGCTGGCGGCCCTAGTCTCAATGAAAACCTTAAATCTATCCTCTCTAACCTTAATGACATAGTTACTGGTATAACAACCAGTGACAATGATGAAAATTTTGATGACATACAATTCTAATCTAACACTTGCTCTTATACTACATGTGAAGAATTTAATTCGCTTCTATCTCACAAATCTGAGGGTCTCTCAGCATTTCACCTCAATATATCTTCCATCTCCAAACACTTTGACAAACTTCAAACCCTTTTATCTCAGCTCAACATTAATTTTGACTTTATAGGTATTTCTGAATCAAGAAATACAACTGATGATGAAAATCTTGCTCACCCTAAAGAGGGGGAACACGATTTCCCCTTAGAAAATTACAAAAAATTCTTCACCCCTACTGAGTCAACAGCTGGAGGAGTGTCCCTTTACATTTCTAGATCCCTTATTCCAGTTCCAAGGAAAGATCTAGATAGCATCTGCTATCTAGCTAAAAATCTTGAGTCCATCTTCGTAGAGATCCCTAGACCTGCACAAAGCAACCTTGTTGTGGGAACAATATATCGCCATCCATGTATGTCGATAGACCTTTTCAATACTAACTATATTAAACCTCTAATACACAAATTATCAAAGGAGAAAAAACAAATTCTCCTCCTTGGCGACTTTAACATTAATCTTTTGAAATGTGATGAAGAACCAGTCAACTCCTTCCTGGACATTCTAGGTTCAAACCTCCTACTTCCTCATATTCTTGTGCCGACCAGGGTTACTGATCACTCTAAAACTCTGATTGACAATATTTTTTCTGGACCTGCTACCTCCATGACAATCTCAGGAAATCTTTGCTATACAATTTCTGATCATCTGCCTCAGTTTTGTCTCTTTCCTGAACTTAATTACAACAAAATTAAGGATTTTGGTCCATATCTAAAACAAAATTGGTCCAAATTTGATAAGGACAACTTTATCAAAGACTACACTGCAATCGACTGGGATGCTCTATTTGACAGGTTTGACCTAGATCCTGACAAATGCTTTAACGTGTTCAATGATAAAATGAAAGTGCTTGTAGATCGGCATGTGCCCACTGTTAGGCTCACCAAACGTGAGATAAAATCTAAGCTCAAACCCTGGATTACACCCGGAATAATTAAATCAATGTCTAAGAGAGACTTCTACCAGCGAAAATCTCTCAAATCAAAATCCCAAACCATTGCTGACCACTTTGGCAACCTTTATGCGACCTATCGAAACCAAATTGTAAATCTCTGTAAGCAAAGCAAAACCAATTATTACACAAGATACTTTCAAAGATATTCAAAAAACATGAAAAAAGTTTGGTCCGGGGTACGTGATATCATTTCAACGAAGGACCAAAAAAATTCTAAAATCTCTATTTCAATTGATGGTCAGGTCCACTCTAGCCCTGACAAAGTTGCCAATCACTTCAATAATTTCTTTACGTCCATTGCTGATAATATCAGAGAAAAAATTCCTCCATCTTTTCAAAACTTTTCCAATTTCCTTAAACACAGAAACCAAAACTCCATATTTCTTAGGCCTACATCTTCTGATGAGGTTGCTAAGATAATTGGGTCCTTTTCTTCCTCTAAGTCATCTGGACCAAACAGTATTCCAATAAAAATCCTAAAATTACTTCAAGATAAAATCTCTAAACCTCTCTCTGTTTTAATAAATCAATCCTACACAACTGGAATTTTTCCCAATGTACTAAAAATTTCTAAAGTAATTCCAGTCTTCAAAAATAAAGGATCTCCACTAGAAGTATCAAATTATCGCCCTATTTCTCTCTTGTCCAATATCGAAAAAATATATGAGAAAATTATGTATTCTCGAGTTATTGAATTTTTCAACCAATTTAACCAAATTTATGCACGACAATTTGGCTTTCGAAAAGGTCACTCAACCTCTCACACCCTGATGAACATTCTAGAGCGAGTTCGAAATCACCTTGACTCTGGTGGGTTTGCATGTGGTGTATTTGTCGATCTACAAAAAGCTTTCGATACCGTTGATCACGAAATTCTTCTCTCAAAATTAGATCACTATGGAATCAGAGGATCTACTAAAGTCTGGTTTAGTTCATACCTGTCCAATAGATCCCAGTTTGTTTCAATTTCAGGAATAAAATCAAACTTAAAACCTATTAAACATGGTGTCCCCCAGGGCTCTGTTCTCGGACCCCTGCTTTTTCTTATATATATCAATGATCTCCATCATTGCATTAGAACTTCTGAGACCTATCATTTTGCTGATGACACACACCTCCTTAATCTTTCCCAAACCGTTTGGTCTCTCTGTGGTAGAGTAAACTCTGACCTCAGAGTTCTCGTCAGCTGGCTCAATGCAAACAAAATATCTCTCTAAATGCCAGCAAGACAGAATATATTATCTTCAGGTCGAACAGGCGTCCCCTTGACACTATTCCAAGGATTGAAATCTCAGGTCAACGCCTCACTCCAAGCAAAACCATAAAATACCTAGGTGTCCATCTGGACGAACATCTCTCTTGGAAACAACATGTTGCCGTTGTTGCCACTAAACTACGTCGAGCTAATGGAGCTATCTCCAAACTTCGTTACTACCTTCCTCTTCCAAATCTTATCAATGTATACCATGCTATCTTCTCTTCTCACATTCGCTATGCTTGTCAAACATGGGGTCTTTGTGATAATACTGTGACACATAGAATCCAGGTCCTGCAAAATACAGCAATCAGGCTTATGACTTTTCAAGAACCCAGAGCATCGGTTACCGTAACTTACTCTGAACTCAAAATCCTAAAATTCTTCGATCTTGTTGAAACTCTTAACATCATGTTTATATATCGCTATCTCAACAGATATCTGCCTTCCGATTGCCTTTCCACTTTCTCCATTTCCTTAATCCCTCATGACATTGAGACTAGAGCTAACCATATCAGCCTTCTCTTCATCAAAAACGTTAACACAACAACCTTTGGCCTTCACTCGCTTACACGGCTAGCTTCACGACAGTGGAATAACTTACAAGAGCATCACGATGACAAAAATCTCCAAATCCTTGAACCACTAGACTTAGTATCACATGTCCGAAAATTCTACCTTAATAAATACGCCCCTCAACCACCCCCTCATCAGGAACAGTAATTGCACACAGAATGCTTCTTAGATGTATATATTTTTCACTAAAAAACTAAAAATGTAAATATTTAACAAAAGTATATTTAAAAAACATACGACTAACATTAGATTTTATTTAGATTAGATTTTACAAAACTTTTATTTTATTTTAATAGTTTTCATTTCTTTATTAGGTTGCACCATTTGTAATTAGGTTTCTAAACTTGGTGTCCCTTCCTTCGGGTAAATATATGTTTTGAATTGAATTGAATTGAATTCAATTGAGATCGTCTGGTTTTATTCTTGCAGCTTCCCAACATCCAAGCTCTCAAACATCACAAGCCGAATGAAATTACTTTCGATTTCCTGTAGAAATTATGCGATGAACAATTCGGGGGTCAATGAATCGATGATCAAATGCAATCGAACGCAATCGAACAACATCAATCGAACGCAATCGAATCTGAAAAAAAAACATACATACACCCTGTGATAAGATATCACGCCCTACAATAGGTCTATTGGCAGCACAGTGACCTTGAACTATCTAGAATATTAAATCAAAAACCTTACTTTTCTTCCTAAAATCTTCAAACATCTCCACTGACAGACTGACAGAGACACACATGACACACAGAAGAAATAATGTTTTCCAACGAATTTCCCGCCAAAAATCAGTTTGATGAAGTGAATCCGATAATTCCGAAATATATCATTTGGATGGAAGTTTTCCGCCCCTCCCGCCCATCTTCCGCCTCCCTCGCCCGGATCACCGAGTTTATGGTATGGTCGTGACATACGACATCCGACACGCTAAAGCTTAGCCTACAGAAACTACGGAACCGTTGGATCAGACCTTAGGACATCCCTTGCAAATATGTTGAAGATTTTATGTCGCACTCACCTTGACCCATTGTCCGAGGAAAGGAACATTGAAGCTTTTTTGGCGTGTAGACTAGTACCCCTCGACAAGAATCCAGGAGTTAGACCGATCGGCATAGGAGAGGTTTTACGTCGGATATTTGGGAAGACATTGATACGTGTAATTAAAAAGGACATTATGAAAGCAGCAGGCTCACTCCAAGTCTGCGCTGGACAGCAAGCAGGCAGCGAAGCAGCTGTCCATGCAATAAATGAAATTTTTGCGGAGGAAGGTACAGACGCAATTTTGCTCGTGGACGCATCTAACGCTTTTAATACCCTCAAACGGGATGCATTCCTTCATAACATCAAGCTCTTGTGTCCAGCCCTATCGACTTACATCACCAATTGTTACTGTAGAAACTCTAGACTTTTCGTTACAGGAGGCTCTGAATTAGTATCATGTGAAGGAACCACGCAAGGTGATCCAATGGCTATGCCAACCTATGCCATTGGCCTTTTGCCATTATTAGACTTACTTAAGGAGGACCCAATTTCATGTGAAGTTAAGGAAGCTGCATTTGCGGACGATCTTGCAGGTGGAGGAAAGCTTGAAAACCTACTTAAATGGTGGACCGAAATCAATAGAGCTGGGCCATGCCTGGGCTACTATCCCAAAGCTAGCAAATCATGGTTGATAGTAAAAGAAGAGAAATTACAAGAAGCTAAAGACTTATTTGAAGGAACTAACATCAAAATTACTTCAGATGGTCGAAAATATCTTGGAGGTTCAATTGGAACAGATGAGTTCAAAACCGAATATCTTCAGTCAAAAGTACAGGACTGGATAGAGGAGATAAAAACTCTAGCTGAAATTGCCAAGTCACAGCCCCACTGTGCCTACAGTGCCTTTGTTGGAGGGATTATCCACAAATTCACATATCATATACGTGTTTTGAAAGATATATCCCCTGTTCTTCGACCGCTGGACCAAGCCATCGATCAATACTTAATCCCTGCCCTGACTGAAGGTCACCAATGCAGCCCAATGGAAAGGAAACTACTCAGTCTTCCGGTGAAGCTAGGAGGTCTTGGAATCCCCATACTGTCAGATATTTCGGATGTGGAGCATAGTAACTCTCTGAGAATAAGTGACTCATTGAAAACTGATATTGTTAATCAACGCAAGGAATTTAATGTAGATGGAAACGGAAATGGGATCAAGTACAAAGTTATGCGCGAAAGGGATGCCCGTCAAAAACTCAAACTAGAAGAAATACGTTCTCAGATGAATCCTGAAGAACTAAGAGCCAATGATCTTGCCCAAGTGAAAGGCGCCTCGAATTGGCTGACTGCACTACCTCTTCAAAACGAGAACTTTACGTTGACGAAAAGAGAATTTTATGATGCCATCGCAATTCGGTACCGCTGGCAACTGAAGCACTTGCCTACCCACTGTGCATGTGGAAAAGCATACACCGTAGAACATTTGCTATCATGTGCGAAGGGTGGGTTTGTCTATCAGAGACATAACGAAATTCGAGACACTCTTGCCCATTTCATCGGCGAAGTGAGAAAAGACGTTATGATCGAACCACAATTGGAGCCACTCACAGGAGAGGAGTTACCATCGGGAACAATATGTGAACCAGGAGCAAGAGCGGATATAAGCGCTATGGGGTTCTGGACTAGAGGCCAAAGAGCATTTTTCGACGTTAGGGTATTCAATGCCTACGCTCAGCGGTACTCTAGGAAGAGCCTCAAAAGCGCTTTTGAAGCAAATGAAAGGGAAAAGAAGGCGCACTACAATCACCGCATTATTGAAGTTGACCGAGGATCCTTCACACCACTGATCTTCACCACGAATGGTGGCACAGGGAGAGAAGCTGCAAACTTTATTAACGCTTTGGCTGCCCTACTCGCTGAAAAAAAAGACGATCTGTATTCTCAAACGCTCAACTGGATCAGAACGAAACTTGCATTTGCCCTAATTCGATCAACTGTGCTATGCATCAGGGGGAGTCGTGTTGTCAAGAGAAAAATTGACAGTGGTAACATTCAAATTACAGAGACCAATTGTTATGTGACAAATTGAATTTAGTTTTTACTACAGTCCTGTAATTATTTTTTTAGTATTTCATGGAAGCCAGTTTAAAACGAGGTACTGGCAAATATATTTTTGAGGAAAAAAAAAAAAAAAAAAAAAAAAAAAAGCTTAGCCTGTTAGACGAAAAACGCTTTTTTTATCGTGATTTAAAACAAAGAAAAAATTTGGTTTGTGGGAAGGCAGGTCCCCTCCTCAGCAGGAAAAGTGATTATTACACTCTCTGTGTAATTCAAATATTTCTTTAATTCAATAAGAAATTTCGTGTAACCCCCCTTCAAGATCGAATTAGACTTTAGAATTGACTTTCAAGCCCGAAGGGCTAGTAGTCCGGGAGCCAAATCCTATATCTCCTTAAATAAGCACTTTTGCTTAACCCAAGATTCTACAGGATAAACTATACATTTTTGGAATCCTGAACTATCCTAGTTTTGGAAATGGTCGGTCCCCAAAGCTAACTCCTGGTCAATTTTTTATAATGGGCCCGAGTTTAGGGGGTACTTTTTACCCTTTGTAAGGATTTGTTAAGGAAAATGCCATTCCAGGGATGATATAATTTGCTGTATCTAGTCAATCAGTTGAACAATTGCTTTCAAACTTTGCAAAAAGTTTCAAGGTAGGCTGATGATTATTTTCGGCAAAATATTTTTGTGAAAAATTATTTTTATAGGTTTGCCTGGGGAAAAAAGGGGGAAATTTGGGTATTTTAACTAAATTTTGACCCTTTTTAAGTCTGGGACCTACCCAAACAACTTTTAATGAGACACAAACTAGGTGTTATGATAGACTTTGATGCAATACATCAGAAAAATTTCAAACAGACAGTATTTAGTATTATTTCAGGGCTGCAGGGGGTAAAATTGCCCATTTTTATGGGTTTTTACCTTATTTGAGCAATTTTCACCACTAATCTTGGTTAAAACGTCATCAAAAATAGTTTTAACTTGATTTTCGTGTAATATATCCTGAAAGATTACAATGCTGACTTAAAACTAACAAAACCAGGGTGCAAATGGACAAACCAGGGGGTAAAAATGCCCATTTTAGGCGATTTTTATCGTTTTTGGACCTATTTCACCCATAAAGCGGTTTTATGGTGTACCAATTTTATTTCTGACCACTGAAACAAGGATCATTTTGTAGTAGGAGCAATGGGAAAGTTATTTGTGGTTTTCATTGTCTGTAATCAGGGCACTGTGGGCAAATTAGGGGGTAAATATACCACTTCTTGGTAGTTGTTGCCTGAATTTGGATCCCGGGGGGGGG
>NW_027104090.1:918058-963333 GCF_902728285.1 Clytia hemisphaerica | reverse complement strand
CAAAATCACCAAAATTTAGTCTCTCAAAGGTCGATTTTCGATTTTTGGCTCGGACATACCCGTCACCTCGCAAACCTAGTACCCCCCCCCCCCGGGATCCAAATTCAGGCAACAACTACCAAGAAGTGGTATATTTACCCCCTAATTTGCCCACAGTGCCCTGATTACAGACAATGAAAACCACAAATAACTTTCCCATTGCTCCTACTACAAAATGATCCTTGTTTCAGTGGTCAGAAATAAAATTGGTACACCATAAAACCGCTTTATGGGTGAAATAGGTCCAAAAACGATAAAAATCGCCTAAAATGGGCATTTTTACCCCCTGGTTTGTCCATTTGCACCCTGGTTTTGTTAGTTTTAAGTCAGCATTGTAATCTTTCAGGATATATTACACGAAAATCAAGTTAAAACTATTTTTGATGACGTTTTAACCAAGATTAGTGGTGAAAATTGCTCAAATAAGGTAAAAACCCATAAAAATGGGCAATTTTACCCCCTGCAGCCCTGAAATAATACTAAATACTGTCTGTTTGAAATTTTTCTGATGTATTGCATCAAAGTCTATCATAACACCTAGTTTGTGTCTCATTAAAAGTTGTTTGGGTAGGTCCCAGACTTAAAAAGGGTCAAAATTTAGTTAAAATACCCAAATTTCCCCCTTTTTTCCCCAGGCAAACCTATAAAAATAATTTTTCACAAAAATTTTTTGCCGAAAATAATCATCAGCCTACCTTGAAACTTTTTGCAAAGTTTGAAAGCAATTGGTCAACTGATTGACTAGATACAGCAATTTATATCATCCCTGGAATGGCATTTTCCTTAACAAATCCTTACAAAGGGTAAAAAGTACCCCCTAAACTCGGGCCCAGTATGAAAAATTGACCAGGAGTTAGCTTTGGGGACCGACCATTTCCAAAACTAGGATAGTTGAGGACTCCAAAAATGTATAGTTTATCCTGTAGAATCTTGGGTTAAGCAAAATGCTATTTTTTGGGTTTGGCTCCCGGACTATAGACACAAGACTCCTCAACTCCTGGATGAGAAATAAAGCCACTTATTTCCGTTCCCTAAATGTGTGATCTGGTGGTTTTCACACACACGCTAGATTGAAAATAAAATTTATGATTTAATCCGTCATTCTAAATGCGGCGCAAAAAATGGCTTCACTTTTTCTTGCTTGGAGCAGCAATCTAATGGGGGGGGACCAACCGGGGCCTCTGAAAAATAGAGCGTAATAGACCTAGTTTATAAGAAGGCCGCTTTTACGCCACGTCACATTTGATTCCACAGCTGCACTGTTAGCCAATTATAGCATATATCCAAACCACAGAATGTATGAATCTTAACTTTTCCTCCTTATCAGTTATCAAAAGGATTCAAGCAATAAATTGTAGACACATGTCATTTCTGGAGACATTTGGACTATCTTCATAACGCAAGGTCGGTGAATACAAGTCAAGTAATAAATTGACAAAGTGATGATAAATATATAATAAGTTATTGACAATAAGAAATAGTCGTACATATATACATTCATATTTATGTTCCTCTGGTACTGTGTGTTGTATCATGAGATTATTCGATTTTATTAACCCGTTCACGAATCTCGTATCATCTCAGTATTCCAGTTCAGTTCTCTTAGTATAATTACGATATTCTCCAATGTATCTTTGACTTGATGAGTGACGGTTCTTTAATAACTTTATTGGTTTGTCGATCCGTTCTTTGATTCTTCTGAATAATTATAAATAACTTAGAGGACCCCTGAACTAATGAGCCTCTTCCCCTGGACTAAAAACCTACCTCCCTCGAGCTATAGGGGTCAGCCTTGTTCGCCAATCTGACTGATCTTTTGGTAGGAAAAAAAACCATGGGATGTTAATAATAAGTAATAAATCTGCTCGTTCTTCATTTCAGCTGGTTGATGAATGTCATCGTCCGTCGTATTGGAAGTTTATCATGAATAAAAAACAAAGTAATCATTAGCATAAGTAGCTCAAGTTAGAGAACGCAACCTTACGTTTGATGCGAGATGACACGAGTGATAACTTCTCCCCTTTTATGCGCATGCTCAATAATTCGCATGCCGGAACATTCGTCCGGAACCGATAAGATACTAGATTTCTGACTATTTTTCAAAACATCAGAAATCCCGCATCTTAACTTTTCCTCCTTATCAGTTATCAAAAGGATTCAAACAATAAATTGTAGACACATGTCATTTCTGGAGACATTTGGACTATCTTCGTAACGCGAGACACAAAAAGTAACTGAATAGTGTTCAAAATAAAGGGATTGACAATAATCAAGGTTAGTTTCTGTCCAGTGTTTTAAATTCCTAAGCTTTTTGACACGGAAAACCTTTTCTTTGGATTATCTTTAATGTAACGATTTCTAGTTTGATCTGATTTCCATCTTCCGTGTTTTGATATCATTCTATCAGAAACATTGTTATTTGCAGCTTCGGAGGCTCCACCTGACCTTAAGGAATGTAGGGCGTACTTTCTTTCATCAACTAACTTAGCAAGGTGGCTTTTAAAACAGGTCCATACCGTGGAATAAGAGACGCTATACTTTCCGATTGCGTTGTGGCCTATTTTCGTTTTGGCAAGACGACATATAAGGAAAGATTCTTCTTCTTTTTCCAACTTAGAAATTGAGAGATAATGCCTCAGCCAGTAGATTGGACAACACTTTGTATCAGTTTTGGAAATGTGTAGGATGTGACCTTCCCTAAGTTGATCCGTTTTTGAAGTCTCGATAAAATCTTAATTCCTTCATCCTCAAAAGTAATATCCTTTATCTTTAGGGCCAAAATTTCGCTAGTTCTCATGAAACCCGAAAATCCAAGTACGCAGATGAGAACGAAACGAAGATCCATCAGGTTCTTAGATTGGCCATATTCGTCAACAATTTGTTTCAGAAGCTCTGAATCCAAAGGCTCTTTTTGTCTGGATACTTATCCTCCCCCTCTTGCTATTATTCTTTTTCCTCCTTCTAAGGCTAACTTTACAAATGGATGATCTGTAGGCGATTCTAAACCCGAATTCAAATGACCCCATCTTATTGCTGAAATAGCTACGTCTAGAGTACCAATTTTTCCGTTATTGGACACTATGTCGTTCAAGTAAACCGCAACGTAGAAAGGCGTGGCCGGGCAGGGGCATATTTCGTCAAACTGTGCGGCCCAGGAGATCCATTTATTCCAGGCAGGCTTGTATTTTTGCAAAGTGGAATCGGCGTATGCTGATTTAACCAAGGTTGGAAGGGAGGATGCGATTGATTTAAGCTTGTTGTCTTTGATGTCATATAATTTTCGCCAAATTCCGAACATAAGGGATTCTACAAGTAACGAAAGAAAAAGGGGGAATAAAATTTTTAATCTCTCATACCTGATTCAATCTCTAACCGTTGATATCGTTCATCTTGCCTCACTGTGTACCTTTGACACCAGCGAACTGGCCAATACGTATATAATCAATGATTGTAATGCCTCACTGTGCACCTATGACACCTGTGGGCTGGCATGTGCCTAAACCAATCTCTGGTTCACCGGTCCTCGTAATCCTCAATTTTCGTGGTTCGTTCGTTCCTCATACCGTTCAATCTCCGTAGCTTCGTTCGTTTCTCGGCATCATGTAGAACATAAAAACAAGAAATTAGTTTTGTTAAATAATTATTTCGTCTTTCATTCCGAAAAATCAATAAGTAATGCCAAAGCATAAAATTTTTGCAAAGCCTTCAAAAACAGATTTTGTTCTAGAATAGTTGAAATAAAATGGATCCAAAACTAGAAAATGTTTGATAAAACTTTCAAAGTTTATACCGTCTCTTGTAAGTAATGGCCAAAAGTAAGAAGACTTGTCCATACCGGTACAAACAACACTCCTTTTGCTCTACACAACTTTAAGTGTTTTATAGCTTTTCCAATGAGATATGTTGGTGGACATAGCCAATTTAGCTCGTTTCCCCAGTGACTTACGAATGAATTAACCTCCTCTGTATTTGGACAAAAGTTCTTTGAGTTGAATCTCTCTGTTTTAGTGTTTTTATTGTCAGCGAATCTATCTATTGTAAAAACGCCATAAGTGTTTTGAATGTAGTTAAATGTCTCGTTATCAATAGACCAATTATCTGTGTCGAAGCTTTTTGAGATACTGTCAGCGATTTGATTTTTCTCTCTAGGGATCCATTGAGGATAAAGCCTGATGTTGTTACGAACGTTAATATTATAAATGTCAATTGCTAACTTTTGTAGATATTCTTTTGTACTGCCGGCATTAATTATTCTTGTTACATTTTCGTTATCAGAATTCCATTGAACTGCGTTATTTTTTAGCTTGTGAGCAAGAGATGATAAAACGTTTTTTACAGCAGAAAGCTCTCTATACGTGGAACTAGTGTTGGCTTCGAAGTTAGAGAAATTACCTTGAGCTATGACATTGTTTAACTTTTCGACTATAAAACCTCCATATGCGTATTGGCTTGCATCACTATAGCAGATCTTAGTAATTTCAGGAGACGTTTTAAATTCTAAGCCGTTCACCGCTGATAGATTAGATTTCCAAAAGGTAAGTTCCGATTTTACTTCTGTTGTTAATGGGCGATAGCTATCCCATGTACAACCTAACGAATTCTTATCGTCAATGAATTTATACATTTGTCTCGTAAAAAGTCTGGTCAAAGGGCCTATGGCGATAGACATGGCGATTATACGCCCTGCAAACTTTGCGATACTTCTTGTGGTGACGTAATCGAATCTCAAAATAGTATCTAAAAAACTCAAAACAGCTTTTAATTTTTTATTAGGGATGTACATACGCATGTCGTTGGTGTTAATCGTAAAGCCTAGCCATTCTTTTTCTATTTCAGGCTCCAAAGAAGACTTCTTGATGTTAATTGTTAGACCGGAGGACATAAGATCGGATACCATGCTATTACGTTGTACAATCATTAGCGACTTCGGATACCCAGCTGCGATTCCGTCATCAAGATACATAATCGACTTAATCCCTTGACCTCTCCATTTTTTCACTAATTGACGCATTAACTTTGTAAAGACCCAACATGCTGAACATAAACCGAAAGGTAACACTACAAAAACGAAGTATTTGGTTACGCCGTCGAACTCCCATGAGAAACCCAGATACGTATAAAAGTTAGCGTTAATTGGGACGTGGTGATAACCGCTCTTCAAGTCGAAAGTGATCATGAAATCATCAGAATCAATCAAATCGGAAGCCGTCTTAAGATTTTCGTATTTAAATTTATTCACTTGAATGTACTTATTAACGTTTCGAAGATCAAGAAAAAGCCTCAATTTATTATTTCTTTCTGCAACTGAAAGGGGGTTGACACAGTGGGGAATGTAATCGACTTCCTGTATACAATTATTTTTCAAAAGCTCTTTAATCGATTTTTCAGTGAATATGTGCTCTCTCTTACTGGACTTGTTGTTTCTGCTGTAGGCTGGGGGAGGCGTAGTAATGAATGGAAGACTGTAGCCGGTTTTGACGATGTCTAGAATAAAAGGTGGTGCATCTAGCTCCGATTCCTAAAATTTAGCAAATTTCTGAATCTTTCCTGCTACCGAGGCTTGTTCGTTTTCTTCGATTTCCCAATATCTCTCTGAACGTGTACAAAGTAAATGAAACATAACTCGATATATGATTTCAAATGTGAAACACACACAAAAAACAAATAAACCAGCTGCGCTGGAAAGTCAGCCCAAAATGCTTAGAAGACTTAGAATGATTAATAGGAAGTACAGATAAGAAATCTGGCTTTGTTAAAATCTGAGCAGCTTGAAAGAACGTAACTATTTGCTTGAAACGTTCAGAAGAAAACAGAGCAGTGCATAGTGGAATCCGTATCCAAAGCAGAAGTCGGTGAAAAAGATTTATTCCGTTGTTGTTATACTCTTTCCATGACAATAATAAAAGACCCAGATAGAAGAAATAGTCTACAAGTAGTATATAACTTTTAACATTATTCGAAGGAAAAAAATTCTTTGATATACTCACTTTCTCCATATATGCTTTCTCTATAACTAGCTCTCTTTATTCACAATGCAAAAGCATCTTTTATTAATTATTGGATATGACGATATATCTCTTCTTTTTTTCTTATTGTTAATTATAACGCTTCTTTTTATGTTATGTGTTTTTTTTTCTTTTCTTATTTTATCTTGCTAAGAAAAAATTATTTTCGCGCGCTAAATAATCCCGAAATCCTGTTTCCCGAAAATAATCCGAAATCGGAATTAAAAATGAAAGTCTTAACGACTACCAGCGGGAAAAAAATCGTCGAACCGATTTGAAGAGTCACCGGGGCTGACTAATAACAAATATATATAAGCTCAAAATGTCATAAGAAAAAACACAACTTGTTATTGTCTGTTTTGATCGTCTAATTACCGTCTCCTTTTTCGAGGTTTGGAATCTTAAGATTATTGTCTCTGGAGGATGGAAATGGACAGTGAAAAGAATAATGACCAACAGACTTGCAATTAAAGCAATAAATCGTTTCCATTTTCTTTCTGAGTGAATCTCCTTGATAAACATATGAACTTTTGTAGCTATTAGAATTCTCATTGCTCCTATCGTTTTGATATGGTGTAAATGTTGATGACGAATAAGGTCGAAATTTTTTGTTATTGTCAGAGTTCCCTCTATTTTTTGCGTGTTCTAATTTCGATTTAGAGTAGTCCTTTATAGCTTTCTTGAGACGCTTTTCCTCTTCTGTTCCCGAAACCAAATTGTCAGCAATAAAATGCTTCACGCAGCCCCATCCTTCCCTATCCGCTATCTTAACAATTTTCATTCGATAATTAACAAGCTCCTTACCCTCCTCTAATGCTTTTTTGGCGTCCTCTAGACGATTTTCGGTGATAGCTTCTTCAACATTCTCCATTGATTCTAATACTTGTTTGGCATGTTTGTACTGCTCTTCGTTTCCTGGTTTATTAAAAAATACTTGGTCGATTTTTCTTTTTCTTTCCAATTTCTTATTGAATTTTTCAATCGAGGTTTTCTGATGGTCTTTGAATTGGTTGAGAGCATCTTGTGTACCCCTTTTCAAAGTTGATAAATCACTGATGGCGTTCTGCAGTTGTTGAGTTAGTTGTTGAGTTGAAGCTTCTTGACTTTCAGATTCTGCCATTTTGGAACGCGACCTTACGTTTGATGCGAGATGACACGAGTGATAACTTCTCCCCTTTTATGCGCATGCTCAATAATTCGCATGCCGGAACATTCGTCCGGAACCGATAAGATACTAGATTTCTGACTATTTTTCAAAACATCAGAAATCCCGCAAATTGGGGGTAAAAGCGATGTAGATTTAATAAATGATATCTTGAAAAAAACTATTACTTAACGTGCAATGAATTATGATAATGGTCAACTAATGCATCAAGCATGTAATTTCAGTCGGAAAAAGAAAAATCCCCGTTAACTACATTTCGGTAAAAATACATATGATGATACAACTGACTTGATTAGTTCATATCATTTATTCTTCAAAATGAAATTTATGAATTTTCTTTACTTTAATACAAATAATGTTTTCAGAAAACGGGAGTATTTTCCACTCTCTAAGAATCTCCAAGAGAATCTCCATTTTACCAAAGACTTGAGCGACTGGGTATTTAAAGGAAAAAACTAAATGATTGGTGAAATTATAGTTATAGACCAGACCCGATCAATCGAACTTGTCGAACCAATCGAACAATCGAACTAATCGAACTCCATCGAACGATTAAAGTTCGATTAAAAAAATTAGTCGAACCTAATCGAACACTCACAATTTTTTGAAGCAATAGCAGTTCGATTAGTTCGGTCAGTAAAAAGTTCGATTAGTTCGATGATATTAAATCCTCATATCTTCCCTCGCTTGCAAAAACTTTGTCCTCTGGCACGCGATTGCCATTTCGACTGTTCCCGGACTTAACAGCTTGACGTTTATTGTACCCGGATATTTGTCTATCCGGAATAAAGTCCGTAGCCCCTCTGTTGCGATTTCGCGCGCGGCCGAGTGGCGGAATACTACGCCCCAACAAACCGCCTCTGGCGCTAAAAGGATACAGGAAAAGTATGTAATCCGTTGTCGGAAGTAATTTCCCGATTTACATTCCGAATTTGGCTTTGAAAAGAAGCTAATATACGGTGGCGGAGCAGCACAAACTTGCCGAACAAAATTGGTTTATCGAACTGATCGAACCGAAACCCATTGATCGAACTTAATCGAACACTCACAATCTTTCAAAAAATCTTAGAGTTCGATTAATTTTTTTAATCGAACTTTAATCGTTCGATGGAGTTCGATTAGTTCGATTGTTCGATTGGTTCGACAAGTTCGATTGATCGGGTCTGGTATAGAAAGCTAAACAAATTGGATGTAATTGCACTTGCAGGTATTTCATGTGAAATGACAAAAAGAGAAAACCTTTAAAATTACACAAATTCTCTAGGGAAAGAGTATCAGAAAATTTGTGGTGATGAACAAAAAAAAACAGTTTCTTCAAAAAGTAAAGGAGTGGGAATTTTTGAATTTGAATCCAAAGAATCATTTCCGATTTTCCCCTGTTCAATGAAAAGATGAGCGAGCGGGACATAAATTCAATTCTCCAACAAAATACCTACTAGAGTCAAATTTGAGTAAACTAGGTTAAATGATGGCGCTTGTAAAGAGTTCACGGTGCACTCAAATAATTATTTTTTCGGTAAAAAAGATTTACAAATCAGAAATAAGAAAAAGAAAAAAGAAAAGAATAATTAGAAGAAAGCTCATTTCGTATTCACAATATCAACCATAGCTTGTTCAATGTCTTCGAACTCAAATTGAAAACCAGACTCCAAAGTCCGTGTAGGTTTAATTCGTGACCCTTCCAATATAAATGGCGCACGATCTCGCCCGGTCATTAATTGAATCACGAAACTAGGTACCCACATAAAACTAGGTCGATTCAAGGCGGCACCAAAAGCACGCGAAAAGTCAGAAGAGTTGCATTGTCCAGGGCTAATAGCATTATAGAAGCCAGTCATGTTATCATTCTCAATAGCATGGACAAATATATTAGCAGTGTCTTTAATATGAATCCAAGGGAATTTCTGATCACCAGAGCCTACCGTTCCACCAAGACCAAGCCAAAACGGTAAATAAGATTGCTGTATAAAACCACCATCACGCCCAAGTACTAACCCGATTCGAACGCCCACGTGGCGGACATCAGTGACGTCACTAGGCAACATGGCGGATTTTTCCCAATCGTAACATAACTGTTGCCCATAGTTACCTTCTTTGCTTTCGGGCTGGTAATGATCGTCGTATGTTTTGTGATGACTCCGTGGATAGATCCCTTCAGCGTGTGCAGATACCCATACGGATGGTCGAGTTGTGGCTAAAATAAAGAAGTTCGGCTTACATACTTGCCATCCGCAATCGACTCATACCTTCTTTAATCAATTTTTTCCAAGCATAAAAAAGTTATTAGCAGGATTTACTTTATTTTGTAGTTTTCAGAGGTACGTTCCAAACTGCACAGTACTTACTAGGTTAAATTTATAAGTTTAAAGAATCCCCCCCTCGCCATTCATGAGGCAACTGAGAAAATTCTGACTTGTTCCAAGTGAGTTGGTAAAGCACAAGGGAAATATACACACGAATAAAATCCAACATCGGTTTTTGAATTTCATCAAAAAATAACTAAAAGTTCTTGTCACCTCCAAAGAAAATTAAATAAAGTTATGTTTTACCTTTGGTGACCAAATCAGTCAATAGTTGGTTAGTTCCAATCCGGCTATCGTAAATATCTTTCTTATAACTCGCATTCCAAAGACGGAAGGGATTCAAGATATATTCGCCTGATAGATTGACAAGAGCGTCACATTCAGGAAGCTTCTGTTCTTCTTTTAGTTCACTCCAACTCACTCTGTCAGCACCTACAGGATTTTTATCAAAGAATTATGGTCAGAATTCAAAGAAAGTGATCAGTGAATGTAAAGTTGACGCATTCGATCTTCAAGGGGAATTAGATTTTCATCGAATAAGGGAGCTTATTGAATAAGGGAGCGTCTTTTATGAGAGTTTCTTGTTGACGGGGACTTTAAATTTCATCGAATAAGGGAGACTATCGAATAGTAGAACGTCGAATTAGAGAGCGTCAACTGTGTGGAAAGGGGTCTGACCCCCCTTCTTTTTTATTTTGACTCAGACTACTCTAACAGGAAACTTCCTTTCGTGAAGACCAAATTTCATAACAGTGCTTGAAAATAATCTACAATATACATGTAGCCCCCTTTATAAACTACCCCCCCCCTTCCTTTCCTTGCTACCCCCCCCCCCCCGCCTTTTCATGAAAATTTCTGATGCCCCCTTCTTCATTTTTTTCGGAAGGGGGATTCTTAAAAAAAGGGGGGTCCGAACAATGAAAATATAATGGCGCCTACTTAGTAAAAAAGAAATTTTTCAATCAGTTTTTACCTTTTCGAAATGAACAGAAAAATAGAAAACAATAAAGTTACTTTTTCATTGGTATTTGCTTGCATTAACACTCGTGGTAAAAAAAAAATGTTTAACAAAATTAGTAGTAAATTACAAGTTGGATAAGCTCAGATAAAATACAACTGAATTTTTGTGACGAAGCGTGTAGCGTAAAACCCCCAGTGGCTGTTTATTCTGGAGGAAACATTATCTCCGAACCAATGGCATCCGTCACCCCGACCTTCGGAGGTTAAAGGTCTTCTCCCCTTTATGTACAAATATTTTACTAACGAAATTATTCCATCTGCAAGTGTTTGACCGTCAAATGTAAGAGATCATAAATTTAAATTATAATTATTATAATGGGCTTTTACGAGGTATGAGCTTCATAGCTTCAAAATGTTATCAATCTATTTGTAATTTTCGTTTAAGGAATACAAAATTCATTAACTCATTAACTTGATAAAACACATCCACGATTCCATGTTTGATAATAAGTTGTCGGTGGTGAATGTTGGTAAGAGCGTCAATCTCCAATGACCGGCGTTTGTTTTGGTAATCGATCGTCTTTTAGTATATTCTATTGTATTCCTTGGTGGTTGATCGTTGGTCCAGATAAGTGCATGAAATAGAAAACGAAATTGTTTGAATTTGCATGAGTTAACTTCTTTGAGTGAATGCAAGAGCGAGGATTTTCTCAATTTTTTGAACAGAATATAAAGGCTGAATAGCGCATGCATCTCATTATTACATAATGACGTGCATGCATAATTAAATGCATTTCCGTGCAAAACTGTCGAGAACCTGTTTTTCCAGCTTTTTTCAATCGCTGGAAACTTCGTTTCTCGACTATTTTTCCTTTTCGAAATGAACAGAAAAATAGAAAACAATAAAGTTACTTTTTCATTGGTATTTGCTTGCATTAAACACGAGAGAGAAAAAGAAAGAGGAAAAAACGACCATATTCTTTAAATATAATAAATGGGCATTTAAATTCCCAATGAACGTGAAACTCTAAATCTAGTTTCGGCTTTGTCTTTTATGTAAGTGTTCCTGCTGGTGTTTGAAGACCATCGACCATGTTTTGAGATAAGACGATCAGAAATACCGTTGTTCGCAGCCTCTGATGCTCCTCCTGACCTCAAGGAATGTAAACCGTATATGGTAGGGTCGGTCATTTTTGAGATATGTTCTTTGAATGTGCTTAGGGCTGTCGTGTAGGATATTGGGCGGTGGCTATGCACGTTGTGGCCTGTTTTCGTCTTGTATAGATGGCAAATCAAGTATGCTTCAGGCTTGTGTCTTAGCCCGGACAATGCTAGATACTTACGAAGCCAGTAGATCGGACAACACTCTGTATCTGTTTTACTAATAAAAACGATGTTACCTTCGCGTACTTGATCTGTTTTTGAAAAAGGTAAATAAACTGTTGCGCCAGACTGATCGAATGTTATTTCTTTCAACTGGATTTTCAGTATCTCACTGATTCTAAAAAACCCTGCGAATCCTAAAAGGACCATGATAAGGAAGCGAATATCGACCAAGTTAGTAGAGGTTGAATATTTCCGTACGAGATTTTTGATAAGATCTGAGGACAAGGGCTCCTTTCTGTGGCAATTTTTTAAGGGGGATCTCCTTTCTGCTATTATACGTTTACCGCCTTCGATTGCTAGTCTGACGAGCGGATGATTGGTCGGAGAATCAAATCCGGAATTCAAGTGGCCCCAACGGATACCCAAAATTGCTGCGGTTAGTGCACCTTCGGTCGCGAAAGAATTGGTAAGATCGTTTATGTAAATTGCGACGTAGATCGGATCGGTCGGTGGGGCAGCTAATCACTTCGTCAAAGGGGTCGGACCAGATTAACCATTTCTCCCAGGCTGGCTTGTACTTCCTTAGGGTAGATTTTGCATAGGCTGCTTCTAATAGTATGGGAAGGCTTTCAGCTTTTCGTTTCAAGTTTCTGTCCTTAATGTTCAGTAGTTTCTCTCTCAACCCTGGCGCGTCGCCGTGATCTGTTGGGAAAAAAGAAAATGAATAGTTTTTTGTTACCTTTGTAGTGATCATATCATGAAATGATAATGCAAATTGATAATCGTTGGAGAAAGCAGAGCTCCTTTAAACACGTTTGTACGGAGACATTGACGCCGAAACAGTGATGCACGGAGGCATTGTCACGGAAGCATATCTTTCACTTGGTTGCAATCATGGTAAACAGGCTTCCAATGAAGCGAGAAATGTCGTCAACATAAAACAGGAAAAAATACAATTGTTAAGGGAATTAGATGACAAAGAAGTTGTATTTATTTCAATAGGTTATTTCTTATTCTAACATATCGATGAACAAGGCTAAGGAATAAAATTTGGCAAAGCCATCAAAAACGCATTTAGTGTTGGAATAATTTACAAAGAAAGGATCTAGTACTAAAAACATTCTTACAAAAGGTTCAAATTGAAGACCGTTTGACGTCAGTAATGGCCAATAGTATGACGAAGGCCACAAGGGAACAAGCAATATTCCTTTACCTTTACAGTTTCTCAAGTGCTGAATAGTTTTACCTACTAGTGATATGGGAGGGCAAAGCCAATTAACCTCATTTTTTCCCCAATGACATGAAAATGCGTTGATTGCTGATGTCCCTGGGCAGTATTCACGAGAGTTGAATCTAGGGGATTTTTTGTTTAGGTTATCTGCAAATCTGTCGATTGTAATTTGTCCATAGTTTTTAATAATGTAATCGAAAGTCTCGTTGTCAATGGACCAATTATCTGTGTCGATCGATTTTGAAATTATATCGGCTGTTTCGTTTAACGCTCGAGGGATCCAAGTAGGATAAATTTCGATATTGTGTAGTAAACAAATGTTGAAAATATCAATTGCAATGTTTTGTAAGTGTTGTTTTGTACTACCTCGATTAATAATTTTACAGATATTGTCGCTGTCGGTAAACCACTCCACTGTCTCGTTTTCGAGTAATTGAGGAAAAGATAGCAGAATGTATTTAACTGCTGTTAGCTCACGAAATGTCGAACTTGTTTCCCTTTCGGTCTGGTCGAAATCTCCTTTTGCTATAATATTTCCAAACTTTTGTACGACGTAACCTCCGTAACCGGTACCGCTTGCGTCCGAAAAAATAATTCTGGTGATCTCAGGTTTCGTTTTTATTCTGAAAGTTTTTACTTTTTCTAGATTGTTGTACCAAAATTCGAGTTCTTGTAAAACGTTAAGACTCAAAAGACGCTTTTTGTCCCAGGAAAAACTTGATTCGACAAATTTGTAAATTTGTTTTGTGAATAAATACACGATCGGACCGATAGCTGGTGCCATAGCAATGAGATTGCCTGCTATTCTGGAAATTTTTCTTGCCGATAAGAATTCACTATTTAACGCCTCTGAAATTAGCTTGAGCACTTTTTGGATTTTTGGTGTTGGAACTTCAAATTCATGTTTGCTGTGTCTATAATGAATCCTAACCATGTTTTGTTTTTCTCTGGTTCAAGGCTAGATTTTTCGAAATTAACTGTTAGACCAGCGGATCGCATATCGTTGAGCATCAGGTCCCTTGTTTGTATTAAAGAGAAGTATGAATTGTCCCCTACGATACCGTCGTCTAAATACATAGCACATTTTATTCCTTTTGAACGCCATCTCTTGACTAATTGACGCATAAGCTTTGTAAAGACTAAGCATGCGATATTCAAGCCAAAAGGTAAAACTTTAAATACAAAAAATTGCATTTCGCTGTCAAATTCCCAAGCGAATCCTAGAAAAGTCTGAAATCTTAAGTTAATTGGTACGTGATGATACCCACTTTTGAGGTCAAAGGTAATTAGAAAATCGTCTTTATTAATCATCTCAGAAACCTGTTTTATATTTTCGTATGTGAATTTGTTTGGCTGAATGTGTTTGTTTACATGCCTGAGATCTAGTACTAGCCTAAGTTTGGAATTCCTTTCTGCAACGGTCAGCGGATTGATGCAATAAGGTGGCTCTGTCACTTTTTCAATACAACCGTTTTCTAAAAGCTTTTCAATACTATCTTTGACAAACTCTTGATTCTTTAAGCTAGATGCGTTGTTTTTGGCAAAAAATGGAGGAGGTTCCGATTCGAATGGTATTTTGTAGCCTTCCCGCACGATACCGAGGGCAAAATTCGACGCTTTCAATTCATTTTCCCAGAAGTTTGAAAATTCCTGAATTCTTCCGGCGACAGATAGACTTTCGGTAGATTGATCAAATTCCCAAAATCTCTCTGGAGTGGCAAAGTAAGAAAAAACTTTTCAAAAATGCGAAAAGTCGAAAAAAGAAAGAAAGTAAAATAAAAACAAATTTGATCAAGGTAAAATATCTCATTCGACGAATTGTCATGCGTTCATTAGCCAATACAAAGGCATAAATTATAAATCAGTGACATTCTTAAAAATCATAAACACGAATAATGGGCTTATGATGGCAATTTAAGAACACAACGTTAGTCATATGATAAAAATATATTATTATAGTCTAAAAATTCAGCAGATTGCGAGTGTTTGTTTTTAAAATTAATAACACGAATAAATTGTCTTTTTTGTAATGTCGATAAAGCATAACTCAATTATATAGTTTTTTTAACCGGATTTACTCCTAGTATTTGTTGAAGAAGGATTTTTATTAGTAGACGAAGACCTTGTTGTCGAGTAGGCAATCGAGGGTATTTGCGATGTGGTTGTAGAAGCTGAGGTAAAGGGGCAATGTGATAAATAATGGCCAACTCTCCTACATCCGTGACAAACTATATCGTCCATTCTATATTTTGAGTCTTGTTTTGATTTGGGCTTTTCTTTGTCGTCATCGAACCTGGCCTTTTTGAAAAGTTTAGTTTTTACTGATTCCGCGTTTTTTATAGCTCTCTTCAGTCTTTTTTCTTCTGCCTCCCCTGAAGTCAGTTCGTTAGCCTTAAATTCTTTCACAGTGAACCAGCCGTATGTATCAGCGATTCTCAAATGCTTCACCCTGGTTAGAATCAAATTCCTACCTTTTTCTAGATGATCTTTCATTGCTTGTACGTCGGCGGATTCCATGGCTTCTAAGGTGTCGTCAATAACCTCCAACACTTGTTGATTGTGTTTGAATTGATCGGTGTGGCCAGCTTTCGTAAATGTGATGTTGTCATTTAATCTCTGCTTATCCAATTTAGCTTTTAATTTTGAAAAATTTGTCGACTGGCTGTTGTTTGGTCGAGTGCCTGTTTGGCACGATTCTCAGCTTGTTGCATAGCTGGTTGCATTTCGTTGCGAACTAATTGTTGTATTATAACTTGCAGTTGATTGTAGTCTACGACATTCTGTTGTTGCTCAGCCATGTTGGTTTTCCTCTTCTCACAAGATACACGATGCTTTACAAAACACACACACACACACACACATATGTTAACTTCTTTGAGTGAATGCAAGAGCGAGGATTTTCTCAATTTTTTGAACAGAATATAAAGGCTGAATAGCGCATGCATCTCATTATTACATAATGACGTGCATGCATAATTAAATGCATTTCCGTGCAAAACTGTCGAGAACCTGTTTTTCCAGCTTTTTTCAATCGCTGGAAACTTCGTCAATCAGTTTTTACCTTTTGAACGTGAGATAAGTTGTACAGTGTGTCCACGCTGACGTAATGCTTTTTCAAGATGGCGCCCAACGAACCCAGTTCCTCCTCCAATCAAAACTTTCATTTTTAATCACGTGATATTGTTTTATATTTTGTTTTGTTTAACACTGAAAATAAACAAATGAGAAGAGTCTTAGACTATCTAATACATTTCAAGTTTATTAAATCAGGTTTGGAGCTCGTGTAAAGAAATACTAACTTTCACAAGAAAAAACTTTCATGGAATTCGACTAATGTTTGAAAAACTTGCATCACGAAAGTTAATTATCGCGTAATGCAAAAATTTACAAATTTACCACCCGCAAAGCTTTATTCCCTTAAAGTATATTTTGAGTCTTTGATAATACATGTATCAAGATCATTACTGAATATCAAAGATAGCCAGCTTTAGTAAAAATTCAAGCACAGAATGTCGTAATTGTGTGTATGTATGTATAGATGAATGGTAGGGTATACTATAAGGTTAACTAAAGTCATTTTCTTCTAATTTTATGTACAAAGAAAAAATGTTATTCACTTCCTGAATAAAAAAAATTTTGGACCTTAAAATTATGATAGCAATATTTATTATTTATAAATCAGTTGTAGAAAAAATATAACTCCATAAAGAAACTAATACACATGCGGAATGCTTATATCAGGCCTCACGAGGAATTTCTTTGGTACGTAATTAAATCAGTTCAGTCGGCAAGATAAAAAACAACACAGAAAAACTTTAAAAAACCTTCATCGACCATAAAGCATTGTCGAAATGTATATAACACTTAACAACTTATTTAATGGTCATCTATGGGTATTTTATCCAAAAATCATAAATTCTAAAATAATTGTTTTGAAGAACTACTAAAAAACAAGAGCACGATTGATACCAATATCTACATCAATATCCTTCAATATACCTTCCTGGTTGACTTGATCGTCGCTGAATATCCAAGTATTCCCCCAGACATCCATGGCTCCATAGCAAGGAAATTGGATGAGTAAACATTTTTACTATTAAATTAACCATTGATTCATTTCACATCTTTGAATGCCAGACAAATGACTGCTTTCTGATGTCCAATGTATTCTCTGATAGCTTCACTTTTATCAATATTCCAAAGCCGTCCATGATTACCTGAAGACGCTGTTATAATGTAATGTGAATCTTCAGAGAAAGAACAATCCCATACCCAACGTTGGCTCGAATCACCTAATGTCTTGTATAGTGAAAAATCCTTAGTTTTCCATAATTTCAAAGTACCGTCAGCCGATGTAGTTGCTAAGAGAGATGAATCAGGGCTGAATAAACATTTAAGTCCGTATGTTTTGTGAGCGGGAATTTTCTGTTTGGGATAGAATAAAGTACGTTCTTCTTTGTTTCCAGCTAAGCTCCAAATAAGACATGTTCCCTTATCGTTAATGCAAGCCATGTATTTCCCATCTTGACCGATTGCAACTGATTGAATGACAGCGTCTAAAGTTTGGAAGTAATTCTCGTAAATATTTCACAATATAACAATATAACTAGCGTTTTAATTAACGTGATACACATTCTTGTGTTTTGTTGGTACAAATTTTTTACTTTAAAACAGAATGTAGCCTTTTTGTTTACTAAAATCTCCAAAAACCTTCCTTTCTTATTTGATCCCCATTTGATTCCCCTCACTCCCACCCTCCAATTTTTGACTATCAAACACCCTAACTTTTCTCATGAACTAAAGGAAGTCTATAATTATGTTTTCAAATTAGTATGGAAACCTGTATCAGGAATAAGTTGTTCATTATGATGAGTCTTCAGATCCCACATATTGATAGCACCACTTTGGTCACCCACAATCAACTGTGTTTGGTTAGGATGCAACACCACTGAAGTGACAGGTGCCCCAACTTGAAACATATGCTGACATTGCAGATTCCGTGATCGCATGTCCCAGATTCGCACTGCTTTGTCTTCACCACCTGGAGAAAAAAGTTTGAGAATAAAAAAGTACACAAAAATAAAAACCACAGAAAAACTTAATATTAATGCTTGTTAAATAGAATGCTAAAATTTAGTAACATGAACAGAGTTTAATGATGGCTAACGTGACTAACTTGATACAAAGTAAAAGTTAAATGAAATACACTCCATGATATTTACAAAGTAGACTTCGTCCTATTAAAAAAGCTTGATAGTGAGTGGCCCTTTGTTGAAACAATTCCTCAGTTGTCTAAAAGCTGTTGAATTTCTTGAAGCATGCCACGTAAAATATTTGTATATTTTGTATATTATTATAATTTAGTCTACAGCAGTGCTCTGACAAACAAATGGAATCAGAAAAAGGCAGACAATCAGGTCAGACTTATCCTCTTTACCAGTAAACATCCATTTTCCTTTCTCTTGGAAACCAACAGCAGTAATATTCTTCGAAACTCCATCATAATTGATGACTGGGTTTGCATTACCAGATGGAATATCATACATCCTGATATGCTGGTATCCTGCTGCAGCCAAGAGTTGCCGGTCAGGTGTCACTTCCATTGCGTTGACTTGGGAATCTGAATGTTGCACTGTACGTAGACAAACACCACTGTGGGCTTGCCAGAATCTGATTGTGTGATCATATCCAGCTGTGGCTAAGATGACTTGATCCCCACCCATAGTGAGTTTGGGTTAAATGTATTTTTTTTCCTTATATTTATTTAATTTTCTGATCACTGAAAAGATACATAAAGAAACAACGATAGACAAATATCACAGCAGAAAGCAGTATAAAATGGGATTGGCTAGGAGTTTAATTCGGTTAAGCAACGTTGTCTAAGAGCTGACAAACTCAAAAAGCACAACCCTAAAGTCTAAACCTCCTCCTCCTAAAAGTCCCCTTGTGGAGTTAGGGTTAATCATATCAAAAACAGATATAAATATACCGGCGAAGAACTACTTCAGAGACATGTTATTTAGAATGAGATTAATATAGTTGATTGTGAGAAAAATGAAATCATTGGCAAGCCCTTCCAAAGATAAATGTAGAAAAAAAGCATCAAATATTTTCTGTTAAAAACATCATAGCATTTAAAAATTTTACTTAAAATAATTCGTAAATCATGACGATTTGAATCTTGGTAAATTTCTTTTTATCCTTTTGTGTATTTCTTTTCCTTTTCTTACTCATGTATTTATCTAATTTACCAGATGCTTTCAATTCTTTATACTTCTCAGCCAATTCAATCTTCTTTTTATCAGAATTCTTCAAATAGAAGGGTTTCTTGCCACCCTCAGTCTGTTCCGCCATCTCTTTTTTACGTTGTTTTGACATTTCACGACGTTTTGCTAGCTCTGCTTTCACTTTCGATTCTGTGTCCATTTTCTGTTTCAGTTTTAATAATTTCTCCTTTTCTTCAGTATTTTTCACCTTCCTCAGTTGCTTTTTGACAGATTCATACTCATTTTTCTTAATATCATCCACAAATGCGTACGATTTTTGAAACAGTTCCTCATTATATGCACCAGATAAATCGTTGAATCTAGGGTCCCTGGTACTCCTTTTCATATTTTTAACAACATGTCTAGGGCCATTAAAATTTCGTTTCTTAGATGACATCTATGGTGGCCTACAGAGACATTAGCGATATAATGAATTAGCTGATCGAAAAACAATAAAAAAGCGCAAGGAAATCGGGAAGGGGACGTGGCAGGTAAGGCAGGTCATAATTCGGTGCAGGAAGGCAGGGCAGGGGGACTTCAGGGCAGGGGGAGGGCAGGGGAAAGGCCGGGAAGGCATTTCAAGGGCAGGGAATAAGGCATGGGCAGGGCAGGGATTTCAGGGCTAAGGGCAGGGCAAGGGCATGGGCAATTCATTCAAGGTCAAGGTAAGGGAATTGTTATTTCATGTCAGTTTAATTTCATTTCAATTTCATTTCAGGGGGTCATTTCAAGGGAATTTCATTTCAAGGCATTTCTTCAGTCATTTCAATTTCATTTAATTTCAAGTTCAATCAATTGCAGGGCATTTCATGGCAATTTCATTCAAGGCAGTTCAGTCATTTGCATTTCATTTCATTCATTCAGTTCATTTTCATTTCATTTCAATTTGAATTTCAATTTCATTTTCAAAATTCATTTCGATTTCATTTAATTTCATTTCATTTTTCATTTTAATTCATTTTTAATTTCACTTTCAATTCATCATTCATTTCATTTCATTTCAGGTCATTTCTTTCATTTCAATTTCATTTCAATTTCATTTTAATTTCATTTCAATTTCAATTTCATTTTAAATTCATTTCAATTTCATTTTGATTTCATTTTAATTTCATTTCAATTTCATTTCAATTTCATTTCATTTCATTTTAATTTTATTTCATTTTAATTTCATTTCAATTTCATTTCAATTTCATTTTAATTTCATTTCAATTTCATTTTAATTTCAAATTAAATTCAAAATGAATTGAAAAAAAAATCACTTCATGGCCGAGAAGGACAATAAGGGCAAAGGCGTGGACGAGAAGGACATTAAATGCCCGAGAAGGACATTAACCTTTTTTATTTCAATCTCAAATTGAATTCAAAATGAATTGAAAAAAAATCGCTTCATGGCCGAGAAGGACAATAAGGGCAAAGACGTGGACGAGAAGGACATTAACCTTTTTATTTCAATCTCAAATTAAATTCAAAATTAATTGAAGAAAAAAAATCACTTCATGGCCGAGAAGGACAATAAGGGCAAAGACGTGGACGAGAAGGACATTAATCTTTTTTATTTCAATCTCAAATTAAATTCAAAATTAATTGAAAAAAAATCACTTCATGGCCGAGAAGGACAATAAGGGCAAAGACGTGGACGAGAAGGACATTAACCTTTTTTATTTCAATTTCAAATTAAATTCATAATGAATTGAAAAAAAAGGGGATGAGCTGGAGTTTTTACAAGATACTTCACTGATTGGTCATTTGAAGTGATAGAGATGACACGTTCTTTAGAAAAAGTAATAAGATTCTTTTATTACATCTTAACTTAACGACCAACCAAATCAAATAAGAGCTTGTAAAAACTCCAGCTTGTCCAAAAAAAAGATCACATCATGGGCGAGAAAGACAATAAATAAGGGCAAAAACGTGGACGAGAAAAATGTTAGATTTCTGGGAAGAGGACTATAAATTAATTATCATCTAGACTTGAAATGAGCCCATTTTGAGGAGTTGGATGTTGTTACTGGTGCTTCTGCAAGTCTAATGGAGTTGATAGTTCAGCTGATGGTGGAGTCGACTGTTCTAGTGAGTCTAATGGATTCGATGGTCCTAGTGACTCTGATGCTAGAGTTAATCGCTCTGGTGAATAGAGTCTGCTTGAAATAGTATTTTAACTGATCTAACAGAGAACTAGGACAAATTTAAGTTTAATCAAAGCATTCAAAGCGTTCTGTTTCCTCTTCAGAAGGACTTTGCTCTTAATATACATAAGTCTCGCCTAGAAATCTTAATGCATTTTCCAGAAGCTAAACAGAAAATCTTAGAGGGATAGTCAGATGATTCTATGATAATGAGAAAAACTTTAAAAGGTACTTTAGGGGAAAAAACTTTCGAGTGGACAAATTCCCGAAATTTTTTGCATTTCACTTCAAAGAAAATTAATGACCAAAGTTTTTAGGAATATTATTTTTTTTCGTGAGAATAATCACTCTCGAATCAGGTTTTCAGAACTTTTCACGGATTTGCCCAAAATTCGCGAAAATCGCGAAAGTTTTTTTCCCCTGAAAATAATATTATCAAAAAGGACGTACAGCCTAATTAAAACTGGACTAGTTAATTTAGACTTTTTCATCCCATTTCTTTTTCCAAAATAATTCCAATAAAAAGTTTCCAATTAAACAAACTAATCCAAAACAAAAGAATACAATATGGCATAATTCTAAACAAACCATATACATTAAAAATTTTATAAAAGAATTGATTCGGTGAAAATTTGTTTTCCTACAATCAAGGTTGAAATATATTGAGAATTTTGGTTATTTTAACGTTTTTCAAGATTTAAAGTTCCGGCGAGAAAGTCGATTTGGGCCATCTCTTTAATTTAATCGAATATTTCAATTTGGGAGGGGTTGACAGACTTCCAGGCTAAATTCTGAGCCTTATTGGACTATTTTTGAACTTTTAGATCCTCAGATCCTAAGGTCCTCAGGTCCTAAGTCTAGCATTAAAACACAGAGTTAAAACTCGATTGTGGTTTAAAAACTTCCCGGTGGATTTTCCTTTTTTCTCAAATATTACGACCTTGATTGTATTATGCATCTTATCAAATTCTTCACCAGCCCAGCCCTCTCTGATGACGTCAAAAAATAATTTTTAAAAGACTTAATAATAGCTTGATTATTGCGTTTTTATTATTTCTAACTCTAAGACAAATTGCCTGTCAAAAAAGTTAAAAGTCAATCGTCTGTTTGCCCAAACTTTTACCAAAGTTCATTGAATTGTGCCAAATAATCTCTTTTCAGTTTGATGAACTCCTCACTGGCATTTTCTGGTTTTATATTGTCCACAACACCCAAGATTGTTTCGAAAGACTGCTTACGATTCTCTTCTATGTAGTCTGGTAGGTCTAGTACTGACGTTTCGTCTGCAACTATCGTTAGTTGATCATCATTTAGAAGCGTTTTGAAATTTTCCGACTCGAACTCTTCGGGATGCTCATGTATAAATTCTGGGATGCCTGTCGGAAGGCTTTTGTTTTCCTGTTTCCTTCCTCGCTGGTGGTTCCAAACAGTTTCTCGAAATACGTCTAGCTCTCTTTGTATCACTGGAATATACACAAATGCCAACATGTCACTGAAATAGACAAACAGTAAAATTAGAAAAAGTAGAAATTTCTCAAATCCTTTGTGTGAATTTTACGATGTAAGTATGTTTTTAGTTATTTTTTAACTAGCTTGTGAAGTTCATCGTATTACACGACGGTGTTATCTATGCAGTTTGTCCGAAGCAAAATTCAAGTTATATCAATGAAGTATAAGCCCGAAGGGCTAGAAGTCAATCTCCTTGGTAGGATTTGAAGCCAACAAATCCTACCAAAGTTGCGCGGCCTTGAGCGGCTCGCCTGGTTTTTATACAAATGACAGATTGAAACTAAAATTTACCACTAAATTTGGAAAAAAAATATCAATCGTAAACAAAGGAATTGTTAGATTCAATCTGTCGTCAAAAACGCGACGCATTTTTTAAGGCTTCGCTTTTTCTTGCCTGAGAAAGGTTAGAGATTAAACTCTAGCCCTTCGGGCTTTGAACTCAATGAGTTATATATTTCATGTTTTATTATAAGCATATGAATTTGATAAACAGACTCGGTTATGTTTAGCCATACTTTTTTATTAAGCTCAAGATTTTGACCAGCACTTACTGTTTTTGATAAATGTTTAAATCGCCTTGCAAAACCAGGGGGGGGGGGCACTTAAGGTAATTGACCTTCCGAACGTGCGGAAACGAAAAATCAGTAAAAATTGTTATTTGAAGTACCAAAAATTTAGAAGAAAAAAAATGCATTGTACGGATGTATTGTTAACCAACATTTTAGCCAAATTTTATCTGCACTGTAAGGGTAGGATTTTTGGATTTTAGAACAACATTTTTGTCCTAGCATACTGTTGTTTTTAGATCGAATGTCCGAGTGATCAATGCAAGTGGCGTGGTGAGGGCCAAAGTCAATTAAAAAAAAATGGTCATTTTGGAATATGGCGCACCCAATTTTTTCCTCAGATGCTGCTTATTCCCAAGTGTTTTCCCCTATGCAATAATTTCGATTAAATTGGAGTAGCATTTTCATGCATGGAAAAGAAGACACCGCTGACTGCCAAAGCAAAAAGTCTTAACATTGTGAAGGTGAAAATCTTGGAAAACAGGAAACGCCATTAACCATTAGCAAGACAAGTTAAATTATCAACCACCTCGCAGAGGCTTAGCCAGGCAGCGATAACTTCAAATTAGCCTATCATCTCGGAATATCAGCTAATTAGCCCAGAATAAGCAAATTAGCCTATTTCATACAGGCTAATTAGCCCATAATGAAGAAAAATTAGATTTTTGAGCCAAATACTAATAGTCGCATTCTATAAATCCTCAGATTAATTTCTAATCACTCAATTAATGTATATCCCAAATATTATCCCTTAATCAGTTCCAGAATAGGAGATATTCAATTTTTCTAACTGCGCATGCGCCGAGCATGCGCAGTATAAAAACTGCGACATTTTTCGCGGAAAATATTTTTTTGCACAAGGTACAAGATCAGAAAATTAGCCTATTATCAGTTAGTTAGCCTATCAGCTAGTTTTTTTAAAATACATCTTTTCTGGGAGCTGAACACAAAAGATTTTTAAGTGGAGAATGTTCTTTGAAACATAAAAGATTTGTTTTTAGTGAAAAAAAGATGCGACTATTAGTATTTGGCTCAAAATTCTAATTTTTCTTCGTTGTGGGCTAATTAGCCTGTATGAAATAGGCTAATTTGCTTATTCTAGGCTAATTAGCTGATATTCCGAGATGATAGGCTAATTTGAAGTTATCCCTGCCTGTTAGCCACGAATTTTCGGTTAGGGAGGGGGGCGATATTTGGATTTTTTTTTGACCGTTTTGATGGGTAATTTAAAAAAAAAAATTCCACGTTAGCGCCACTTAAATTTTTGCTCTAAAATTGCTTAAAACAGTCTAAAATAGGCCTTGAAGAGGTCGCAATCCCACGAAGGCAGTTTTTATAGCTTTTTTCATTTCGAATAAACTCCAGTCGTTAATGTAGTGCCACAAATTTTTTTAACAGGACAGCAAAGTCTCTCAAAATCAAAGCCATTCTAATATATCTTAGAGGTAGGAATTTAAGCGCATATTAATTTTTGCACACAAAGAAAGAAAAAATAATATTACAATATGCACGTACCGATCCAATTGATCTGTTTGATCATAATGCCCATATTCTAAGAGATACGCTAATTGCTCTTTGAAGAAAGTTCCCAACCGATGGTGCAATTCACGCCACCATCTCTCTATTTTATTTGCAGTGGAGGGTCCATATTTAACACATTCCTCTACAATCGTATCCAAATCGCCATGGGTTCCAGCGAGCTCGTGTAAACGGCAATGAATCGCTGTCAGTGTGTCAGTCTCGGTCCCTCTATCGACCCTGAGTGAGTATGGTAGCTCTAGGTGAAAAATTCAAAATATATAAATCCTGAAAAGATTACAATAGAATCCCACAGGTACAAATAGAGTCAGTGCATTTTTGAGCGACAATTCTTGAGAATTTAAATATTTCTTTGAAAAACAGAGTTTTCAAAAACTTTTAAAATTTTGAATTTTGTCTTTGAAGTATGAGAAGTTTTGTCTGGAAAGTTATAGCTTCAGCCCCTGCATAGGAGAAAGCAGACATTGATCTAGAGATAAAAAACTATGCTAAAGTGAACTTTTTCGTTAGATAGCTGGTAATTGTAAATACTGAAACTAGCATCACGGAAATTTACCTGATGCTGACAAAAGTTTAAAAAGGCTGTAACTTTTGATAGCATTTGAATTGGATAGCGATTTTGTGCTCGTTGTAAAGATACCGTTGAGTGGTATATCATTTGAGATCAAAGATTCATCCCTTTTTGAAAATAAGAATTATAGAACAATTGTGCAAGAAGCTGATTTTTTCTTCTCATTTTGCGGAAAAGGGTCTGTACCCCTCCCTTAAAAATACACCTCTCCCCTATTGGGTATCCCCTTTTTTCAGAAATGTCTTTACCCCCTGGTAAAAATGACTTTTCATCAATCCATACTAGTAAAAGCTCAAAATTTACACTATTTTAAAGATGGTGTTTTCACACCATTTCATAAAATTCTAAGACTTTTAAAGACCCTACAAGTCACTTTCGTCATTGTTTTGATAGACTTGAGTAAAAATTTGTAGCATTTGATTTACATTTTCCTGTAAACCTCCTTCTAGCTCCATCATTTCCCTTTATTTTACAAACTTTTTTTTCATTTTTTCAAGGTCTCTACTATACTTCTTCAATTCTATCAAAAGTTACAGCCTCATTTAACTTCACTGTAAGTTTTTTTGGGATACACTTTCTTAAAATTTCATTGAATGATTTTACTTTGCATCTAGATTTGAAGTTTTCCGGCTCTCATCTCAGTGAACAAGCCAAGCAAGCAGTACATAAAATTTGTTAGTATCAAAACATGAATATAGATTGCCATAATGTAAAAGATACCTTTATTCTCTATGAGGTATTCCAAGTAATGATATCCGGTAACCATTGGATCATTGTTGCTTGTCCATATCTTTAAGAACATGATCTTTCCGCTGAACGTATCTTGACCACCATAAATACACAGAGGAAATGTCGATTTTTGGTACCCACATAGTTTGTCATGGCCATCAAGAGAGAAACAATAGTTCGAGCCCTGAGTACAATTGAAGGAGGAAGAAATATATAGTTTTGTAAAAAAGTTATCGACATAAAGCTTGAGCAAAAGAAATTCCTCAACTTCAGCTATCATTTCATTGCATAGTGTTCACAACAGGCCTCTAATTCTGGTTAGTATTCAAAATCAATCAGGGGTGCAATCAAAAATAAAGAAGGGGTACAAACCCATCATCACACAGGAAAGCAAACAAACTAAAACATAACTTTTAACAATGCCAAAATATTATTTTCAAAAATCAACAAAATATCAATCACTATAATAGCAAAACTGGGTAGATTACTCACTGGAGAGATGAATCGCCTATTTCTTCTTCTCCTCTTAGGAATGCCAACACCTCCACGACTCTCTAAGCCTTCTGGGTCAAGTTCTTTCATTACCTCGTACACCATATCACGAGGGACTTTCAGCGAGTGTACTTCACGTATCTTTTGAGACATGGATCTATAACCCAATTTGCTTCCAGGACCTTCCAATTCATTCGAAACTGCTTCAATGACATCATCTATATTGGCATTTGTATTAGTACATTTAATGGTGAAATGTTTCAGTCTGTCTCTCAAAGATGATAACGACCATGAATACTGACTAAATTCTTTCTTTACAACTACCAATATCTCAGCTCTTTTGTATGTGCGGGTCACCAATTCATCAAGTCTGCTTTTAAGCAGCAAATCATCTTTCCAATCTGCATTTCTTATTCTGTTCATTTCTAAATCTGAAACATAAAAATTGAAATGAAGCATAAATCTTTAAATCTAAATCAGCACCCCTTTATTCCAGGTACATGTTTGCGGACCAGCCAAACTTTTTCATGATCCTTAAGGCCTAATTGATTACAGTATCTAAAAAAATTAATATGTACAACGGAGGAATCTTTTTGTGGTAAAATATGAAAAATAAATGATAAATATATATTCTGACACACTATATAAAATAATAACTATTTACATTAAAAACCACACAGTAAAAAAAACACATTCACTACTTTACTGAGTAAAAAATAAATTCTTGTGACATAAATGTGTGAGAGAGAGACAAAACCTACCCAAAAAATAAGGGCATAGGCCACATGCCTAAATCATGAGGATCACAGCGCATAAAGTAAATGACTTAAATGTAAGTAACATTAACAGAGTCAACAGAATGTCTTGTTGGGTGTAACTTTCTCAAAAACGACAGATTGGTTTGTTCATTGATATTGCAAAATCATAATTTAGAGGGGTAAATTGCACAACCCTATTTTAGAAAGAAATGAATAAACAAAAGCAAAAAATGAAAAAAAAAAAAACTTATACAAAGTAAATATTAAAGTATTTACTTTGTGTAGTTTTATAGTTATTATTTTTATTTTTATTTTTTTATAATCAAAATCTAAAGTTTTTAGGGAAACAAAATTGAATAAAACAAAATAAATTAACTAAGTAAACAAAATCAAAATTTTCTTGTCATAAAATGAAAAATAAGCTACGCACTAGGACTCTCTTAGGAATGAAAAACATAAAAAAATTTACACGATAAGTTCTAAAATTCTACCAAAAATTAAAAACCATAAGACATTAGAATGTGCTACTTTGAAGGTAACTCTACTTTTCACATAATTGTATTTCTGAAGTTCTTATAGGCCTCCTATCTTTAAAAATGCACCTCTGGATAAGTCAATTGAATCCATCTAAGCCCAATATGATTTCAATAAATCCCAAACTAATTGCAGAGTCCAAATATTCTTTCTAAAAAGTAACATAGTCATACTATAAAGTCAGAAAAACAAAACAAAACGAAAGAAGACCATACTTGCCGAGTCCAAATATTCTTTCTAAAAAGTAACATAGTCATAATATAAAGTCAGAAAAAGAAAACGAAAGAAGACTTGAGAATGAAAATAATTAAGTCACCCTCATCACCAGTTTCAAATGTACAACAATCTTTAAAAAAATCATTCCTTATCGAAACCAAAAAGTTTACAGAACTTATTAACTTTACATTCATGATTTTCCAAAAAATTGGTAATTGCAACAATTGAACAATTACCTTCACAAAAAAATCTCTTATCACCATCTAATGCTTGTTTCGATGCAACTTCAGGGTCAGTTAGATAATAACGAATGCCTTGAATATCAGTAACCATTAATGCCTCGTTTGATTTCACATAGGAAAAATGCATGAAAGTTTCGGCTTTCATCATAACCTCATCTTTATCGTCACCTTGGACGAAGTCGCCATTGTTGTTGATATGTTTGACAAATGTACCATCTCCCAAATACTCCTCTAATGTTGCAGCTACATCATTGACTGTTGTAAAATAGGGTGTGGTATACTTGAAACATTCTCCAAACTCCCCTGGAGCTTCAAAAGACATACGAGAAGCAAAATATTGAGCCAAAGAGTGCATTTGGACTGATTTTCTAGGTATATTAGGATCACCAGCCACTGAAGGATTTTCCCAAGGTTCATCATCAAGTGGGAATTTCAAAAGATAATACCCTCTTTCTAATCCACCTTTGATACATTTGGCTTTAAAAACCTTTTGGAAGCCACCCCTTGAAAATTCACCCTTGTTGATAACAAACTTTGCAAATATTGGATCACACCATTCCATTTTCTCCACATTAAATTTTTCTAATGTCAACTCAAAAATCGCCTTGTTGGATTCAATCAAATGACCAGCTTTCATGTATATTGAAGGATGGACAGATTTTGGAACTACAATACTCTTCATAATTGTTGATGGTTGTGTAGACTTCTCAGGTTTCAAATATTTCAAAGGTCCTTCAGGCTCCACGGATCGTTCAGTGTTCTTTGACTTGGATGTTGATGCCTTTTTGTTTACTTCATCTAAGTCATCTATCTGAAGAAGCCTGCAGTGAACAATTTTGCTTAAATCTGCCTTGTAACCTTCTCTAGCTGATGGGCCCCTCTCTCCCAACAATATGTCACACACTTTGGTCTCTTCCTGGAAATGTTTTAAACAAGAGGTTTTAATATCTTGTAGGGTATTTTCACCAGTCAAAAGAACAGACTCCAAGGTTCCCAAGCGCTCAAATTTCATGGCTTTCCCAGCTGGCGTTGCTGATAATAATTGGACATTGAAGTAAACTGGCTCTCCTGGATTATCTTTTTTTGATCTGACAGCAGCAACTCGTTTTTTAATCTCTGAAGTCCTACCTTTGTTGGCAGGCATTTTGTTTTACTTTATTCTAAAAAAAAATAAGGTTAAATTACCTAATTAAAATTCAGTAAAGTAGAACAAATAGTTAAAAAAAAATGTCCATAGTTTTTTAAAACATATTTTTGATATTTTACTTTCATGGAAACAAGATTGATGCAAGGATTGATGAAAAACTTTTCCTTTTGTACTTTATATAGAATTCAATATACTAATTATTCAAACTTAATAATTACAACCAGTTGATCTTTTGAATGCTCCTTAAATGATTTTGTTTATTTTTCATTGTTTTTCATACATTGAATATTCAAACAATAACATTTTCAGTTACGAAAATTTAAAAAAATCTTTTAATGAACTAAATCTTTTCGATCATAACAAAAATTTACAAAATATATTAAAGTTTGTTTCAAAGAACTTGTTGGAAAAGCTGGGAAAAGTGCACTTCTTCATTCACCTAATCATAAATGAGTTCCAAATTGCCACTGATATTGGAACCATCAAAACATATAATAATTATTTAACATAAGATCAAGGTCTTTTTTACATCAAAAATCTAAAGGATATCACTCTTGTCAAATCCATCAAACGATCACCATCAACTAGAGATGGTCCTCTTTCCCCCAACAAAATGTCACATGATTTTTCAGTCTCTTGGAAATATTCAATTATAGAGAGTTTTATATCAGCCACTGTATTTGTTCCAAAAAGGGGCAGTACCCTAATTGCACCAAGTCGTGTAAACTTCATGCTTTTCCCGCTTGGGTGACTTGAAAGCTGTTGTACTCTGATGTGTACATGATTTTGATTTTTCAATTTCTCAGCAAATTTTTTTGATCCTTGATTTTCTTCATATTCTCTTTTGCAACTCATTTTTCTTTCCAAATAGAGAAATTTGTTGAATTAAAAAGTTGCAATGACATTAACATTTTGGCAATAATCAGTAATGCAGAGTTCGTCTATTTTCATTTGTTAGGGATTTTTATAAAAATGTGTTAAAGAAATGAAACAAAATGCTTAAAACTAGCAATTTCATGTGTTTCATTCAGTTCATTTGAAGACAAAAGATATTCACTTATTTTTAAATTCTATGGGAGTTAATTGCACATTTTGAATGAAGTTTGAAAAAGTCATTGTTCAATCTGGGCAGAATAACAGAGAAGAGAATAAAATGAGAAGGAGAATATCAAAGAAATAGATATATAGAGCCAGAAATGTAAATGTAAAATGAACCTAATTCTGCTGACAGACTGACAATGATGCTTAAAATCTTCTCACTACTGTTACTTTACAAAAACAAGAAAATTAATAATGTGAAAAGCCTCATTCAAATATAACACAAGCTCTATTCAAATTAAAACAATAGGAGTAAAATAGAATAAAATAAGATGTTTGACTTAACAAATCTCCAGGCTAGATAAATACAAGTTTTAAAAATAAACACTATGAACATAAGAATGACAGATAACAGACATCAGCAGACAACAATTTCAATCTTTAAAATCAAGAACTTCGGAGTTAACCACAATTTCAAGCTCCCACATTTGTCTTGCAAAAATATGATGATCAGTATTAAGTTCAAATTGAAATGCCAAAGTATGGTTCATCATTTCTTTTTCTTCATCAGAAATTTCTTCTCTAATCAATAAGCACATGATTTTATCTCTTTTTTTGTCATCCAAATTAAAATACATTGGGCGATAGCATTTTCCCTTGAAAGTGTCTTTGTTTGCATCAAACCATTTTAACGCTACCAAACAATCATCAATCCTATTGTATGCTGAAAAGGACAATATCAAGAAAGACATTATCTTCCAGCAAGTTAGATCAGTACTGTAGGCAAGAACCAAATTTTTCTAGAAAACTTCTTAGAACATTGAAATAAGAAAGTGTATTTTATATTTGTTTTGAAGTTATTAGCAGACATACCAAATAAAAATGAATAAAAAAGAAATGCAGTTTTAAAAATTTAAAAATTCAAAATTTAGCTGACCTTGTTTAATATTAGCTGACATCGACACTGATTTTGGAACTTTGGAAGCCATACTTGTTTGAATTTTGTAATTTTATTTATTTGTTTTTAATTGATCTCTAGAGCAGGTGGGGGGGGGGTCAATAGTAAAATCTCAGACTTCATGACGTTTACTACCGTAGTGGTATAGCAAAAAAATGCAAATAAATTTTTACCCAGATCAGTCCAGGCGTACGGTAGTTAATCGATATAATCGATAATCTTGATTATTTATCGATTACTCAAGATCATCGATTATATCGATTAACTACGCCTGGATCAGTACAAATACTAAAATAGGTAGGCTACGTCATATCTGCCTTCGCTCCAAGCTGTCAAACTCCTCCTCTTCGAGTAAGAGTAAGACCTAAAAGCCTGGAGCTGTCTATTGTGCAGACTATAAAATAGGTGGTACCCTGAAGTAAAATTTGATCAGAAGATATTCCAATTTTTAGATACATGAAAAAAATACTGAGTCAGCAAAAAGTTATCGATAATTCACAACATTAAAATCAAAATATCTTGTAATCCAGTCATCAAAACTTAACAAACTATACCCTTTTTTTTTAAATACTTTTATGTGTGTTACCAGTCGTTTCTTTTTTTTCTTTCCACACCATGTACAGGAAAAAAGCTAGTAAATAATTATAGTATGTAAGAATGGTAGCAAAATTCAGATTCCAACAACGAACTTATCACGAGCACCACTAACCAAAGCCATCCAAGCAGGACTGAATTTTCAAACCACGTGAATAAAACTTTTTTTTAATTTTACAAGGTAACTACCCTGTAACTACGGTCAATTTTATTGTCTAAGAATGTGTAAAATACTGACCTAAAAAACGGAATCGATTACTCAAATTACTCCTTTTATAGGGCTTTGAAACATAAACAATTGAAATTACATCAAAAATTAGTGCAAATAATATGTCATTTTAAACTCGATGTCAAGAAAGACCTTTTATAATCTGAATCTGATCCAAATTGTTTGACTTTTTACCTTTTCTAAATTACAGACCAAAGATTTCTCCACCATAACGTAATGTTTCCTCAAAAACCAATCAAAACCCATCGATTTTTTTTGCGCGCAAATGTGATGTTAGTTACGTAATTAATGAAAAGGTCTATTAGTCATGTAAATAAACGGTTGCGAGCCGCGCGTGGTTGAGAGATTGAGCTGGATTTTTCGCACCTCACTCTCTCCTTTGGGGATTTACACACACCTCTAGAAAAATTCTCTGTTATTCGACTTGATGAAGTAAAGTGTGAAAGTCATCACTCCCGCAGCTGTGGACTCAATTTTTTCATTGTAAATATGTGAATAAAAGAAAAAGCGATTTCATCGATTTTTGGTGGCTGACACTACTACGCCGCTAAACGTTTCTTTTTTAATATAAGAATAAACTACCTTATCGGCCGTTTTTACACCGGGCCTTATATGCGTTATTTTTGGGCTCGTGCAGTTATAAGGGCCGGCGTTAAAAAGGGCCGGCGTAAAAAGGGCCAAGATTTTGCAATTTTAACCTAAAAGCGGCGTTCCGAAGGTTTCAAAAAATTTTGATGCTCTTACAAAAATACGTTTAGGGGGAGGGAGTGGAGTACATAGTGGAGTCATGGACTCAGCGTCGGAATGACGTGAGAAAAATCGGTATGTGAGTGGTATGGTCCCTCAATGATTTTTTTAAATTCATTTCGAATTTAATTTGAATTGAAATAGAAATAAAAAATTTAATGTCCTTCTCGTCCACGTCTTTGCCCTTATTGTCCTACTCGGCCATGAAGTGATTTTTTTTTTCAATTCATTTTGAATTTAATTTGAGATTGAAATAAAAAAGATTAATGTCCTTCTCGTCCACGTCTTTGCCCTTATTGTCCTTCTCGGCCATGAAGTGATTTTTTTTTTCAATTCATTTTGAATTTAATTTGAGATTGAAATAAAAAGGTTAATGTCCTTCTCGGCCATTTAATGGCCTTCTCGTCCACGTCTTTGCCCTTATTGTCCTTCTCGGCCATGAAGCGATTTTTTTTTTCAATTCATTTTGAATTCAATTTGAGATTGAAATAAAAAAGGTTAATGTCCTTCTCGTCCACGTCTTTGCCCTTATTGTCCTTCTCGGCCATGAAGTGATTTTTTTTTTCAATTCATTTTGAATTTAATTTGAGATTGAAATAAAAAGGTTAATGTCCTTCTCGGCCATTTAATGTCCTTCTCGTCCACGCCTTTGCCCTTATTGTCCTTCTCGGCCATGAAGTGATTTTTTTTTCAATTCATTTTGAATTTAATTTGAAATTAAAATGAAATTGAAATGAAATTAAAATGAAATTGAAATGAAATTAAAATGAAATTGAAATGAAATTAAAATGAAATTAAAATGAAATTGAAATGAATTTAAAATGAAATTGAATTGAAATTAAAAAACTGCCTTGAAATGCTGAACTGAAAATGCCATGCTGCCTTCCCCTGAAATTGCCATGCCATTGCCCTGAAAATTGAAATTGAAATTGCCCTGAAATGAAATGAAAATTGCCCTGCCTTAAAATGAATGAACCTGCCTTTCAAATGAAATTGCCCTTCCCTTGAAACTGAAACCTTGCCTGCCCTTGAAATGAAATTGAAATGCCCTTGCCCTGCCCTTGAAACTGCCCTTGCAATGCAACTGCCATTAAATTGCCTTGCCAATTGCCCTTAAAATGCCCTTCCCTTCCCCTGCCCTTGCCCTGAAATTGAAATGCATTGCCCTGCCCTTGCCCTTCCCCTGAAATGCCCTTGAAATGAAATTGAAATGCCTTTGAAACCCCCTGCCCTGCCCTGCCCTGCCCTTCCCCTGAATTCCAATTGCCCTGCCCTTGAAATGCCCTTCCCCTGCCTGAAATGCCTTTCCCCTGCCTTTAAAATGCCCTGAAATGCCCTGACCCTCCCCCTGAAATGCCCTGAAATCCCCATGCCATGAAATTCCCCTGAAACGAAATTGAAATGAATTAAAATGAAAGTAAAATTAAATTTAATTGAGCTTTTTTATTGTTTTTCGATCAGCTAATTCATTATATCGCTAATGTCTCTGTAGGCCACCATAGACATCACTTCAGGCTCACTTTTCGATTTCTTCTTTAAAACTTTATCATCTTTTTTGCCATCTACAGTCTTCCGTTTCAACTCTTTTTTAGTCCAGCCCTCTTTATTACCACCAGAACTTGTATCGCCAGCATCTTCTTGAGCCTCGTTTTGGAGTCCAAACAACACCTGGTTGTATTTCTTTAAACCAACTTGGTCTTTCAGTTTCTTGATCTCACCCAAAGGCACATCACGCAATTGTTCTCTTAAGTCTTCTGCTTCCTCATCGTCACTTTGTGGTTGTTCTGATTCATCATAACTTTGTTCTTCATTATCAGAATATTCTGAATCACTCATTTTTTTAATGTTCTGCTAAAAACAATAATAAAAAAAGTTTTGTTTTTTAAAAAACAAATGGAAATGGGGTTAGTTTTTGCAAGGATTAAATTTTGCAGTTTGGCTCATCTGTGAAACTTTAAGATTTCACAGGGACTAGATTTCATGGGGACTCAAGGGGACTTGTCAAAACTTGTCTCTATTATTTTGTGTAATAATAAATAAAAAAGAAAAGGCAAATTTCTGGGGGATAAGGGGTGGGGGTTCGCAACCAAACGCTTTTCGTGGCTGGCCATAGCATGCACAAGTCGTGAGTTTTGGATAGCTCCCCTTAGTGTTTTCCTAAAAGCCATATCTCAAGCAGCCTTTGTTAGGGTACGCACTCGTCGGAATTTACAAAAATGAACTTCAATGCATTAGTACTTTTTTTGTAAATCAATCAGGAATTACAGTCCTGGCAATTCAATTTTTTTTACCCCGAAACAAAAGTTTAATAAATTTGCTGTTTGTTTCAGCTCTCTAGTGGTGAAATTTGTTTTTAGCTATCATTTCCAGCTCATTAGCAATAAGCTAAAGTTTAACAATCTCCCGGCCGATATTCAGACCGCATCGGCAAAACTCCCCACACCCCACCACACGGAAGACTAGATTTTATCTGCCATTGTTTGCGCGATTTTGGTGCTTCCAAAAATTATTTCTTGCTGACGTGGTGTAAGGAGGCGATTCTTTGAAAATGTGATTTTTCTGTATTTTGAAAATGGAATAACTTTGGGAATACTTAACCAATTCTAATAAATGACCCCTCATTTTTCTCACAAAGGTAAGGACTTTCAAATAAAATTAGTTTGGTTTATAAAAATTGAGGGGAAAATTTTGGCCTGTCCATCCTACCTTTGCTTTGGCTTTGCTTGAATGAAATACCGTTCAGTGAGTGTGAGTCTAACATATTGACATCCCTCTTCCAATTTCGTCACGCTTCTTTTTAGAGATAGGAATGATAGGAAGGTTGGAATCACTGATTGAAACTAATTTTCTTTGCTTAGCAATCACTTGAGGAGTCCATCAGTGATTCCAACCTTCCTATTATTCCTATCTCTAAAGAAGGATGTCAACATTAGACCAACTTACAGTACAACTTAAAGCTTTCAATTTCTCTGGAGGAGATTGGTATCTATCAAATTATGCGGCTGGGAACATATGACTTTTTGTATTTCTTGCAAAATATGATGAAAATACGTACATACCTAAAGATAAAGTGTCACTTTCCTAAAATTTGGAAAATTTTTGCGAAGCGAATTTATGAGCGAAGCAGTTTTACTATATTGTGTGCACATACCTTTAACTTCTATCCCAAGCGAAAATTTGCTATAAAATTTGCTATATAAATCACATCTTCAAACCGATGATTTTGTCAAAATGACCTTGAATGGTTTGGCTTGAAGCCACGAAAATTTTTTCGGTTTGGTACATGGTAGCTAGGACTGCGAAAAATGCTGTTTTAAAATGGTGTACCCTAGCAGTGAACACCAACAAAATTACCGGAAGCCAAAGCCCGGACTTGAATCTGAAGTTGATCAAATTGCCGCGCAGGCGACACACATCTAAGCAATCTAAGCAGTGGTTCTTCGGTTTTAAATGTTTATTTTGCTGGTAAATGGAAAAAAATTAGTTTGAACGGTGACAGAATCTTCATCATTCCTTGACTTTTAACAGCACATATCAAGTATCAAGTAAGGTCAATCAATGAGAGGTTTTTGTAAGTCGTGCGGGCGGGAGGAGTGCTCTTTTAGTGAACGAAACTTACCTTGCAAAACCAAGTGGATATTGGATATTCTATTAAGAAGTACGGAGGTAATCAAATTTGTCAAATTTGTCAAATTTGTCAAGAAATAAATCAAAACTGCCCAAGAACTAGATAGGAGAACCGACGTGTGTTTTTTTATAATTTGATTACACAAGACGGGTTCGAGCTGTGAGTCCAATATTGGACTCACATTTTTTACAGTGGCAAATTCGAATTATATAAGCGCTGTCCTCACTTACTAAAATAAAAACCAAATTTCGAAAGTTGCGCTTTCCCTAAGAAAGTGTGACCAGTAAAAGAATAACAAAATTTGATTGGCTATATGTTTTCAACCGTTTTAGGATCTGAGAAATTCAAACTCTCAGCCCATACCATGCTATACATTTCGCCATCAGTTTATCAAAGAAGAAATCATAGCATGGATTCTCAGGCTACCCAAGAACCAACAAGCCATATTTTTATTTACATTTTTGTTTTTGTTTTATTTTTTTTATGTTTTGATGATTTCAACAGACGATTCGAATAAAAATGTTCGATCTTTCGATGAATATCGTTTGATTTTATTAAGGCACCATTTACACTAGAATAACTAGAAGGGTAGAAAAGAGCGCTGCGGGCGGGCGGCGGGTGTTGTGCCACCAATTGAATTTCACATGTTTTTCGGTTTCAATTAGAATTCGATTGGCGTTCGATCAATTCGGCTAATCGAAAATCAATCATTCGATTGGCTTCGATTAAGTTCGATTGATTTGGTAATCGAATTTTTTGATTGACATCCCCTGGTCTAGCAACTCCAGAAGATTTTTCAAATTTTAATTTTTCTTTCAAAACCTATCCTATCTTGTAGAGCTTTGAAAAAGAAAGAAAATGAGGGGTCATAGGCCTCCAGAGGATAAGTGGTTGTAAAGATATTCAAATTTTAGTGTCAAAAATTTGACTAAAAATGTAAAAAAAAAGGTTAGGAAAATAGCTTGGAAAAATTCGAAAAATGTGTCAAAAAAGAAAAAAAAGAAATTTTCCAGTCATGCTTCTTCAATTTTGCATATCTCTTTTTCTATGTAGCTAGAGACCTGAAATTTGGAGGGAGAATTCTTTGATGGTGTTAGAATATTATTATATAAAAATATTTGTAAAATATTTATTATATAGTCAACTCAGGTAATCCTTACGCACTCCTAATTCTTACGCACTTTTTGAATCGCCAATATTTCATGATATACTTGGTTTCTAACCTTGAAGTAAAATTATTATGAAAGCCAAAACATTTCCCTACCTTTTGTACCAATAATTTGTTTCTGTTTTGACTTCCCGCTTGCCAAAATTCGCTTCAAAGAAAATGCGCTGTGGCGATACCATTTTGATATTTTAGAAGGATGAAGTAACTTTTGAACTAAGGAGATCTGGGTACAAGATAGCGCGCAAATGGTTGTTGCTAAGAAGCAGCCTATTCAAGTACGTTTTATCCCACCAAATGTTTTTTCTTGAATGTTTCGTGATAAATAACAAGAGCCGCGGATCAATTAGGTGCGTAAAATTTACAAGGGTAGCCCAATCATTACACACTTTTCAAGTTACCATTCAAGCTTAAAGTCGCCAATACAATGTTTCAAGTAATATCTTTTCAACACAGTTTAATAGCCAATTGGTTTTCTTAACAGTTTTCCAATCCACGGAATCGATAGGGAAAAATGCGGAATAATTGCAGATTTGGCACCTAATCATTACGCAGTTGAAAAATGTTGTTTAATGAATTTTGGCTTATCGAAAATAGCTTATATGAATGAAAAAGGTTGGAAAATGCTTTAGCTATCTAAAAAGAGCTCAACTAGCCTTTAATCGCAAGAATTAGCCGCAAAATCAACCTTTCTCTGAAAAGTGCGTAACGATTATATATTTATCAAAATAACGAAAGACATATATTTTTTTGAAAAAGAAGACATTGCATTGTTTTATTTTTGTTTTTGAAGAAAAATAGCTTGGAAAAGGTTGAAATGAGTCAAAAAAAGGTGGTAGGCAGTTAGTCACACTAGGAAATCTAGCTTTCAGAAAAAACAACATCAGTCATCTACAGGATGTATTTGCACAACAAGGATGAGAGTTACCTGAATCAAGTTCGCAAGACAATTAATTAAAACTTGAAAGTTTGAAACAAAATAAAACGTGCAGCAGCCAAAATCAACCAACCAAAATTTGTCATTCAATTCCCGAGACAGCGCTTCGATTTATAAGGCCTTGTTTATATGCTAAAGTAAAAATAATTCCGCACATGTAAATGGGTCATTGTTTGAGGTCCGGCAAAATTTCCGGGAAACAGCCTATCCGGTGGTGCGCGGATCCAGGTGGGTTCCGCCTCCCCCGTAGATCTTTTTCTTGGGAATTTGATCTTCAAATTAGTTTTCAAGGTTTAGTCGCGCGGCTGAGATCGAAAAAAAGTGGCTAGAAAATGATTTTCGTGATACACCTCTTAGATTCCACTTTTTTCGATGGAAACTCTCAAATTAGTATATGTAGATTCCAAAATCAAAAAGTTTCCACGATATTATCGTGCAAATAACGAGTAAATGGCGATTTTTTGCGTTTCCAGGCAAAATTGCAAGGCCTGGGAATTCATGATTTTTGGGGGGTCTTCAAATTAAAAAAGACCTATATCACATGATATTGATAGAGCTCTTCAAACTGAGCAAAAAAGTGTATTACACCAAAGTCCCAACTTCTCTAGATCAAAAGTTATGGGCCTATTTGTGGTCAAAAAGGTGTTTAATTTTGCATAAATTAATGCAGATTGTGGGGAAATTCCCTGTTTTCCAGCAGTTTTTTACCACAAATAGGCCCATAACTTTTGATCTAGAGAAGTTGGGACTTTGGTGTAATACACTTTTTTGCTCAGTTTGAAGAGCTCTATCATGTGGTATAGGTCTTTTTTTAATTTGAAGACCCCCCAAAAATCAATTTAAAAAAGAATTTCCAGGCCTTGCAATTTTGCCTGGAAACGCAAAAAATCGCCAATTACTCGTTACTTGCACGATAATATCGTGGAAACTTTTTGATTTTGTAATCTACGCATACTAATTCGCGAGTTTCCGTTGTTTTTTTTGGAATCTAAAATATGTATCACGAAATGAAACGTTTTTCGACCTCAGCCGCGCGACTAGTTGGCTTGGCTCAAATTTTTTCATCTATGGCTCAAATTTTAGGCAATTTCTCATAGTTTTTGAAAATGTTAATTTCATTAAAAAGCGCCGGGTTATTTTTTCATGAATCCCTTTGGAAGTTTTGCGGCGCATTTTTTTGCTTGAGAGTCAAGTAAACGATATAGCGCTTCCGTAGAATTAATCTTTGATACGCATTTTGGCGGGACGCTAGTGTGACTAACTGGTAGGACCCATTTTCAAGGGGCCTCTGGAAATGGAGGAACAAAAACTTATGAGTAAACAATAAGTTTTTTTGAAAGGAGAAACCCACAATGAAAAGAAAATCCATTTCGGCAGAAATAAAAACTTTTTTTGGGGACATTCCCATGCAAAAGAAGCAAAAAAGTGAAAAAAACTACATGAAAATGAAAGAACTAAAATTAGCGAATGTGATTTTTGAATTCCTCACTCTTTTTCTGATAAACATACAAAGTTTCTTCAAATACATTTTCCTCCGTTTCCAGACACATTATTTCATCGATAGTTGCAATTTTTTTTTCTCCCGTCGGCAAACAATTTTCAAAATGTTGCTAGATCTTAGTTGATAAAAGGAGGAAAAGAAATATGGAAAGTAACATTTGTATAGAATAAACGTCTCAAAAATCGATATTTTCTGGTGAAAGAATTGATATGTGGTGAGTTGACCCCTAAAGAGATTTTTGACCCTTCCTTAACGACACATGGTCGACCCCCTCCCCCCCCCTTAACGGCCAAATGCCGTTAAAAAATTCGAAAGTCGAATGTCAACGGCCCCTAGCAGAACTTGCGAATTGGGCTATTCCATTTTTAAACCATACAGGGGTATTAAAACTTTTCCAGGGGGTGTGGGCCTTGATTTTCCAAGGTGTTTTTGTTCATTTTTCAGATTTTCCAAGGGGGTTATTAAAGGTTTCCAGGGGGCTCTCTCCTCATAATAAACTGACATCAATAGTCATTTTCCAGGCCCTTTTTCACAAAATTTCACTTTCCAGGGGTGTTGACCCCTAATTTCCAGGGGATAATTTGTTATCCAAAATTTCCAGGGGGTAAGTGAAAAAAGATCGTCAATACCCCTGTACAAATTTGTTTTGGAATAGCCCATTGATAGCGACTCCAGAAGTCATGCAACTTTCGTTGACGTCAAACCAAATGTTTCATTTTTCCGTGAACTTTGAACCCTTGGAACTTCTTTTCTATGTATGCTAAAGCGTTCTGGTTTTTACTAAATGAAAGCCTGTGATCTTAGCTTTCCAGCCGGTATATAACACTATGGACACGGGCTAGACGGCAAATTGGTAAAATGCCGAACGTTTTGCAACATTTTGAAAATTGTTTGCCGACAGGAGAAAAAAAATTTGCAACTATCGAAAAACAAATGTGTCTGGAAACGAAAATCACAATCGCTAATTCTAGTTCTTTCATTTTCATGTAGTTTTTTTAACTTTTTTGCTTCTTTAGCATGGGAATGTCCCAAAAAAAAGTTTTTATTTTTGCCGAAATGGATTTTCTTTTCCTTTGGGGCTTCTCCTTTCAGAAAAACTTATTCTTTACTCATAAGTTTTTGTTCCTCCATTTCCAGAGGCCCCTTGAAAATGGGTCCTACCACCTTTTTTGACTCATTTCAACCTTTTCCAAGCTATTTTCTTCAAAACAAAATAAAACAATGCAATTCTTCTTTTTTCAAAAAAAGATATATCTTTCGTTATTTTGATAAATATAGATATAATAATATTTTAACACCATCAAAGAATTCTCCCTCCAAATTTGAGGTCTCTAGCTACACTAGAAAAAGAGATATGCAAAATTTAAGAAGCATGACTGGAAAATTTCTTTTTTTTCTTTTTTGACACATTTTTCGAATTTTTCCAAGCTATTTTCCTAACCTTTTTTTTGACATTTTTAGTCAAATTTTTGACATTAAAATTTGAATATCTTTACAACCACTAATCCTCTGGAGGCCTATGACCCCTCATTTTCTTTCTTTTTCAAAGCTCTACAAGATGGGATAGATTTTGAAAAAAAAATTAAAACTTGAAAAATCTTCTGGAGTCCAGACCCCTGCGCTCGATAGGATCGATCATCGGAACGGCTCGATGACGGATCGATATGTGATCGATGGATTACTTATCGATCCGGATAGGAGATCGATAGAGGATCGATACTCAAGATTTTTTTAAGCTTATGATTAGTTATCGATCTATCATTGATCTATCATCGATCTTTTATCGATCTTATCGACCCTATCGACTCTTTCTAAAAATCGAGCTCTAATATTAATCGATCTTTCTCGCTATCGATTACCTATTGACACCTATCGATTTAAAATCGATGCATAATCGATTTATAATCGATGACGAATCGATTAATAATCGATGACGAATCGATTAATAATCGATTACGAATCGATTAATAATCTATGGCGAATCGATTTATAATAGATGACGAAACGATTTATAATCGATGACGAATCGATTTATAATCGATGACGAATCGATTAACGATCGATGACGAATCAATTAACAATCAATGACGAATCGATTAACGATTAATGACGAATCGATTAACGATCGATGACGAATCGATTAACGATCGATGACGAATCGATTAACGATCGATGACGAATCGATTAACGATCGATGACGAATCGATATACTCGATTGAAATACTAGCTCGATACTGTATTGGATCAAGGAAGGATCGATACTCAAGACTTTTTAATGGCTGAATCTTCCATCAATCTCCTATCCGGATCGATAAGTAATCCATCGATCACATATCGATCCGTCATCGAGCCGTTCCGATGATCGATCCTATCGAGCGCGGGGGTCTGGTGGAGTTGCTACCATTGAGGTAGGTGAGTCTGCAGGAGTCTGCTGGATCGCTTCGCAACCCTTAATACGGCTAGTTCTTTCCTATAATTAGGAAGGCCTTTTCTAATTAGGAAAATTGTAAAATACTTTCCTAATTGGGCAAAAACTTTTGACTGCTGAACCCAGCCCCAAGCGCTGCTGGACGCTGATATGATGGAGCATTTCGCCATTTGCTAGGGAGGTCAGTCAAAATTTCAAACTCATCAAATCACTTTGAAAATAGGCCTATCTGAAAGAGGGTAAAAAATGCGAAAAAATGAGGGGTCATAGACCTCTCAGAAAAAAGCGGTTCCGGAGATATGACGCTTTGAAGTTGGCAATTTTATGCCCTTTTTGGTACAATTTGGAAAAAAATCTATAACCTTTTTCAGGCAAAACCTCAAAATAGGAATGGCACCAAAATGATGAAAAAATTGCTGTTTCAAATGGATCTAACAGACAAAAATTATCATAACTTTTCGTCTAAGCTATCTTTTAACTTGAAATTTTCAGTAGCTCCTCGGTAATTTCATCTATTTTTATTTTACTGAAATTAATACTAATTCAAAGGAAGTTAAGGGTGCATAAATTAAAAAATAATTAGTTAAATTATGCAAAAAAGTAGCGCTTAAAATCAGAAAATGACTAGAACTTGTGTTCTGGTGCGTGTATCTCACTAAAATTTTCAGAGATGTTCCTCAGTATTAAAAGACATCTTACAAAAACATTTTGGTATACAAATTCATCTTTAATTTATGCAAAATAACATTCTGAGAGATAATTTATGCGAAAAGAAGGAAAATTGCTGTAACTGCTGTCCTTTGTGACCGTTTTTACGCCCAAATTTTCAGAAATGCTTCTCAGTATTAAAAGACATCTTACAAAAACATTTTGGTATACAAATTCATCTTTAATTTATGCAAAATAACATTCAGTGGGATAATTTATGCAAAAAGAAGGAAAATTGCTGTAACTGCTGTCCTGGTGACCGTTTTACGCCCAAAATTTCAGAAATGCTTCTCAGTATTAAAAGACATCTTACAAAAACATTTTGGTATACAAATTCATCTTTGATTTATGCAAAATAACATTCTGAGAGATAATTTATGTGAAAAGAAGGAAAATTGCTGTAACTGCTGTCCTGGTGACCGTTTTACGCCCAAAGTTTCAGAAATGCTTCTCAGTATGAAAAGACACCGTAGAAAAACATTTTGATATACAAATTCATCTTTAATTTATGCAAAATAACATTCAGTGGGATAATTTATGCAAAAATAAGGAAAATTGCTGTAACTGCTGTCCTGGCGGTTGGTTCGAAACGCAGGACACAGGACCCAGGAGGCAGGACACAGGACGCAGGTCAGTGCTGACAGGTCAGCTTTAATTGCTGTAAAAAACAAAGAAAATGTTTGAAAAACACTTGTAATTGTTAGAAATATCATTCTGAAGGTATTTTATTGGTCTAGAACCTTTTTAAAGGTCAAAATCTATCCACATGCTTGCCACGTGCTTTTGCATTTTGTGCCGTGTATAACACGGACCTGTAATACTTGTATTATATATTACACATAAATCACGCATGTATAGTAGCAGTTATCTTTTCAATGTCATTGACATGTGACATATATGTTATACACAAAATACATGTGTTAAAAATATTTATCTCATCTTTAAACAGCCCCAACAGGAAATAGCTATTCACAATCGCTATATCATATCTCATTATATCTCCTGCATCACCTTGGGTATGATAACAAAAATTGACTAAAATTGCGTCAAAGGTTTGTATTTTATTAATAAATCAATATTTTCATTCCCTATCTCGTATTTTTGATGAAAATGACGTCACTATTTTCATATCTCTAAAAACAGCTCTCTTGGAGCATTTAATTTTTCAAAATATATAAATCTATATCTACTTGCACCTCAGCATCCTATTGAGCATGAAAAAACATTTTGTTGTAAACTGATGTACACACCTTGTATTTTGTGCTAGCGTCATCATTTATAATTTAAATGTCATTTGTCAATATTTAGGATTGATGGCTTGTCATTTAAAAATCTTTTAGCGTATTTTGTATAATATATAATTTTCCATAATGTTTTTAGAAACATTATATACATTATATGTTACGAGTGTGTTACAATTTTTCCGGTCTGTAGTTTGTATGACCTGCGCCTGTGCCTGTTCTCCTGCGTCCTGTCTCCTGCGTTTCGAACCAACCGCTGTCCTGGTGACCGTTTTACGCCCAAAATTTCAGAAATGCTTCTCGTATTAAAAGACATCTTACAAAAACATTTTGGTATACAAATTCATCTTTAATATATGCAAAATAACATTCTGAGA
>NW_027104090.1:908495-915200 GCF_902728285.1 Clytia hemisphaerica | reverse complement strand
CCCCCCTGGGGATACAAAAGTCAAAAAAGCTTGGGGCTAATAGGGTTAAAAGTGTTTGTTTTATGGTCTTTGTATATGATTAAGTCTAGGAAATCTACTTCCTCAGTTGAGTATTTATATGTGAATTTGATTGTCGGATGTATGTTGTTAATATGGTTGATGAAATTTTCGAGTTCTTTTTTATTTCCAGACCAGAGCATGAAGATAGCTCTTATATAGTCTAATTTTTGATTTTGTTGCACGTGTGAGTATGTGTTGTTCTCCATAGAAGACATACACATATTTGGCACATTTCTCACACCCTCCCCCAACTTAATCTGCAAATGACGAATTGAACAGAGCAGAAAAAATGCAGAAAAATAACCTTCCTCCCCAAGAATAAATGTCTTTTAAGTCTTTTAAAAAAACAGTCTTAAAACGTCAGAAAACGTATATACAAATTGAACGGGGTGGTGGAATGACCTTAATTGCGGGTTCCATTAGGGTTAAACTTCAACCCTTAGTTTCAAAATTCATTTGATCCAAAATCAACCGGTACTGATATCATATTAACAGATATTCGATAACATCATTGGTTTTCCTAGTATTCCTAGTTTATTCAGTCTACCACAAAAATAGAACATTTCCTTTGATCCATTCAGATTGTTCATGAAGAGACTGTTCATGAAGAGACAGCAATGACAACGTAAGGAAACGTATCTGAATCGTTGGCTAATTTTCTGGTGATTAATTTTATAGTTAGGTAGAATTGCTAAAGGAGAAAAGAGATAATGTATTACCCTCTGAGATATTTTTTTTCTTTTTGCAATTTTGACCACCCAAAACTAATCATCAGAAAGTTGAGGTCATCCACCACCCCAGTTTCCAAGGCCCCCTCGTCCCGCCGGGAATCTCCTCTGACGGGTATTCTAAGCTGGCAAAGTCAGCGATAATTTGATTCCATCATGTTCGGATAAGTTCACACATTTACGAATAGCTTTAATACCATACTGATGCACCAATTCCTTATGTGTCCAAATATGATCAAGCATTTTCCCATCGATATGTGTTGGAAAGTGCGAAACTAAATCATAATCTTGGAGAGTATCAGCTAATAATTGATCATGGTCCATTTCAAAGCCGTCCGTGTCGAGTCTCCTAAAATGATATCAATTGTGTATCTTTCAACAAATTGAGCAGTAACAGAACACATCACGTTGAATTCTTGAACCTTTAAAGAGAACCAAAACACAAAACTCCTTTTCAGTAAATTCAGCTTTTCTAAATTTTACAAGAGAAAAGCATGATGAATGATCAATGTCAATAAAAGAAGGAGAATAAGGCAGACAGTAATAGTATTGAACTTATGCTGGTCAATATTATGACTAAAAGTATAAAAAGGAAGCTGTTCATGAATACTTTGTTTGTCTCCCTCAGAATGCTCATAACTCATTTGTGTCTCTGTCAGGCATAACAAATCATTTTCATAGAAAAACCTGTCCTTTTGAATATCAACTACATGTCGTTTTTAAGATCCATTCAATAGGCAAACATTTAAATTAGAATTGCACCTCATAATATCTGCAACTCGTTCAACTTTGTTCTGACGCAATCGTGTGTATTATTCACTAACTTTATATCACTACAGACAAAAGCACTACGTCGATACTGACCAGTAAAGTACAAACCATCTAAATTTTTCATTCTGCTCATTGCGACATACATTTGACCCGGATGGAATCTTCTTTGACTTCTCAGGTCAAAACTAACGACTACAGAATCCAAAGTCAATCTTTGAACTTTGTGGACTGTACAAGCATAAGCTAACTTAAGAGGAAATTGTGTCCGAGAAATGGTAGGAGAAGTGTAAGGGCTTGTTTTGTCAAAGGGAAAATTTACCTCACGTTTTTCAATTGGAACAGTTTCAGTGACACGCATATTGGTCTTTACTTTGACCTTTTATTCCAGCCTTCTTATCGTCTAGTTTGACATAAATTAGCTCTGCTTTATTGTTTCTGAATTTTACATCACTGACAGTTCCAAGTTGACCATTGATCAGCCTATCCTCTATATCAATATTACTAATAAGCATCACTCTTGCTCCTATTTTCAAATAAAAAAGAATTCATAAGCCACCTGTATCGTTAAGTGGCAGGTTCTTAACCTTGGCAATTTGAGATTCAATAAAATCTTTTGGCGGATAAATATCAATAGCTTCTACATTTATTGTTTCTGAGGGCAGAGTATCTAATCTTGAAATATTGTGAAGATGAACTGAAGCATTTTCCGCAAACAAATGCAACGATTCTATCGGATAATCAGGGTGCTCTCAATGAAGTCAGAGTCATCTTTTTGACGCATAATCTCATCTAATTCAGATAGTTAAAATAAGTGCCATCATTTGAATGCACTAATAACAGGTCCTTCAGTTGAAAATACTGGACTTTGAAAAATTGGAGGTAATTGAAAGAGGTCTCCGCAAACAATGATACTTTTCCCTGCAAATGGTGTGCTGTCATTTACAGCAAAAAATTCACATAATCTTGTATGGATGTTCAAAAGCTGTTGCGACGAAATACGATATTTCATCAATTATTATCAAATTTACATGATGTAATTTATTTCTAATGGCAGTCCTTTGTTTGTCAGCCATATTTATAAATTTTCCAACTGGAATACTCAATCCTGTGTGTACTGTGGTGCCAATTATATTGATAGCCGCTAGACCAATTTAATAATACGTGGACTCTCTAGCTCATCACTTTTATATGCTAGGACTTTGGACAAACAATTGTAAATGCATTTAATTAAATGAGATTGTCCTACGCCCGCACCACCTGTTAAAATATTCTCAATGGTTCTAGTAGTACAGGATTATCGGACTTGGAATTTTGCACATACATTTTTCCCCAATTTAGTACTATATCAAAAATATCTCTTTCTTAGAATTTAAAGATCTTATATGGCCATTGATTTGGTCATTAGTTTGCAAGCCATGAACTGTTTGCATAAACGGTGCAAAGTTTAGCTCCATATCATTACTTTCATCATTGTTTTCACTGTCTGACGAGTTGCTCATTAGGTCTTGATTGTGCATAAGGTCATTGCGATAGTTTTGAAGTACTAGATCAACAAGATGACCATAATAATAATAATAATAATAATAATAATAATAATAACATATGTTTTAAGTGGCATGCTCCGAAAAATTCAAAAGCTTTTAGGCAGCTGGAGAATTGTTTCCACGAAGGGCCACTGTGAACAGAACAAGAACCATCAGGTTCAAAAGCTTGCTTGTTCTCGTTTACAATTGCATTGACTTCATCTAAATTGAGCTTCAAGACATATGAACCATCAAGTTTCAAATCATTTTCTTCTGATCTAAATGGGTAAAACAACATTAAAATATGGTGGGAAAAGTTTTCTGGGTGTTTGTTTTTGTTAGGAGTGTAGTACCTCAGAACTTTTGGAACTTTGCGAAGCTTGATTTTTTTCCTTACTGTTGAGTAATTTGGCTGATTTTGGAAGTGTTTGGGGTTCTTGTTGAATCATCTAATACAGTAGGCTGCCAATTATTTTCATCATTTGTATTTTTTCTTGTATCTAATGTATAGTTTGCACAGAATGTGGCACAACACATAGTATTGAATTGCCCTGTGTTTGGGCGATCAGTATATCTGTTTGAAAAGATCATCAGAATCTTCTTCTTTTGACTTCGATTTCTTCTTTTGACTTGAATATTTTGTACCTTTGATCACGTAAGTTTGTGTTTACGAATGAAATAGTAGGAAAGCATTTTCTAAGCCACAGTTCAGGCATTGTTAAGTAAACTGCTTCCTGGATTGAGCATTCTCTATTAGAGTTGTAAACTTTGGCAATTTTAGACATTTGCTCAAACTGACTGCCATTTGAATCTTTGGTCTGTTTTAATGCTTCTTACATTGCAGTTGAACACTTATCTTCACTTTTTGAAAAATAGACACATGTATACATTAAAGACTGGTTGAATATCGATATTGGCCTTACATGCTAGGAGGCCTTCTGCAAAATGATTGTTAACAAAACAAACAAATGGGTCACGTTTTAGAAACAAATGCTGATCTTTGTCTGGTAAGATTGATAAGTAATATTCATATGTTTCATAATTTAACCCTAAAGAATCCAATTTTGTATCAATAGATCCAATTTCAATATACTCAGGCTTATCAGGATCCAAAAGGTTTCTCTTTTTGCAAATTTGTATCTATATACTCTCGAACAGTTTGGATCACATTGTTCAGGTAACTCTTCAGGAAGCGGTTCAGACAAAATAGTACGCTTGCAGAAAAGTTTTCCAAATTGAAATCGGCATTCATTTTTGCGATATTTACTACACGTTCTTGAATGGGAGTGTATTTGATATTTAGTGACTAAATTCCATAATTCAGGACTTTCTTCTCTATCAGGAACATTAACAGAAACAACACTATCTATGTGTTCAATATACTTTTCTTTTCCGTCTTCAAGTTTTGGGACATCCTTTGCCCAAAGCAAACATTGATCATGTGAACTACCCCTGAAAGTAAATTCTACTCTGAGAGCATAGTATGTAATTTTCCAAGTTGGACATCCATTATAATCTCTTTAAAAACAACTCTTTTCTGTATTGATATTGACGCGCAAGCACAATAGGATTGCTATTAAGTGAGGCACATCTAGATTGGTAATCAAGAAGTTCATGATCAGTATCAGCATCACCACTTAACTGTCTGATAATAGTTACAAGCTCCTCCCAGCGCAAATCAGCACATGAGAGAGTCATAATGTACAAATTCATTATCTAATTGCTCTTCAAAAGGCTTAATTAAAGTAACTGTTGTATCATCAACAAATCTTATATCATTGGAAGAAGCGTTTGATATGAAATCATTATTTGATAAAACCCTTTCAACATATTCATCATTAGTTAGTTGGTCGATGATTGACATATAAATATCTATATCATGATACAAAGGATTAATATTCACTAAAAAGCCCAAAGTTTCAAAAAATATTTTGTTGTCTTACTTGCTGCGAAATTTCGTATATCGTTTAGATTAAAAAGATAAAAAATTTGAAGCTTGTTAGTAACAGACTGACATGGGGTTTCCTATGACAGGTTGTGCATACGTAGAAATTACCATCGAACGAGGTTACAAGATTGAAATCTTCTATTTCTACAAAGTTGACCAATGAATACTTTTGCCTCCATGGCTCCGACCCCCCTAAATTTAAAATTGGCCAAAGAGTGGGTGGGAGTAGTCTTATTTTTTAAAATCAGTGGGGAACTAATAAAGTGGGGGGGAGCTAAAAGGCTCTACTCAAGTTCTGGGAGCTAGTTAGAAAATTTTGTAAAAATATCTATTTGGTTCTTTTCATGTATTTCTCAAATAAAAATTGCCTGCAGCGTTCAAATTTTTGACTCCTTGGTATGGTATGTTCGATTTTTTAAACAAAATATTTATGTTGATTAAAGACCGTTTTAGAAGAAACATTTTAGGAAAAATATGCAACAAGCAATGCTGCAAAAATACGGGTTCAATTATGTTTTTAGGAATAATGCAAATTTTATAACTCAATTAATCCGGATAATTGCACAGAAAAAAGCTTGTTTTAGCCAATATATAGAAGCTAATTTTTTTAAATTTTCCTGGTCGTTGGTGGCGCCTCCTTAGTCACTTTATGTTATCTGACCCTACTACACTTTCACACTTTCCAGTTCTGTGCCCATATGCTATATATTTAACATATCCCTCTAAACATGATTTTTCTCCCCTCCTTTAATAATATAACATGTTGAAATGGATATAATGTTGAAGATAATATGTTGAAAAGTACTTTTTTTTGCTGGGACCTGAGACCTTTACGGAAAAGTGGGGGGACCTAGAACCCCATTCCGAGCCATGGCCTCGTGCTGTGGCCAATTCCCAGGGCTAATTATTTATTTTTGCAATTCAGTGAAAAATCATCAGACTTTTTAATAGCGCTCGATTCCTTATCAAAAAAGTTTTGCTTACTGAAAATGTAACTTATCCATCTTCTATTACTAATTGGATTTTCACTAATTAGAATTTCTTGTATCATATTTTTGTTTTTAGAAAAATGACGCTCCTCATATAGTACCATCTGAATTCAGGGAAGAAAATGAACAATCTTTTCTGTCACAAGATGAACAAATTCATGACGAAAAAGCAATTTTATTCACAAAAGAAGATAAACCCGCTGAGTGTTGTGGTCAAGTACACCCCTGTCTCAGTGCCCCGGTGGAACCTTTTTCCTCAGTGGGTATGAAAATCTTTTGGCCTATTTTTCCCCCGGTGCAGGGGGTCCACCGGGTCTGTGACACAGGGGTGTACAAGTGGATGCTATTGGATTTATCCAGAACGAAGAATTGTACATAGCTTTCGGGGGATCAAAAAGAACAATTGAAATTGGTTCATTAAAGTTTAATACGGTTGGTCTTGAAGTGGAAGTTACAAAGGTCATGAATTACTTTGAAATCTTAACTCGCATTTTGCAGATGCCGGTATTGAATGGTCACCTTATTGTTTCTCATCAGGGTGGAATCTCATCTATATCTATTGAATCGCATGTGGTCAAACAACTTCTTTCATCCGACAAATATGAAGTCGTATCATTCACACCTTTCAAAATGGGCTCTTGTTTACAAGTAAGATAGATAGATAGATAGATAGATATGCCCTCCGA
>NW_027104090.1:708445-904613 GCF_902728285.1 Clytia hemisphaerica | reverse complement strand
GGTAGAGATGAAAAGGTTCAACTGATCTCTTTATCAGAAGTTAAAGAAAAAATGATGAACTTTTAGTCAAAATATTTAAATATATTAGTTAAGAGGAAAGTCAAATTGATTTCTATCATTGTTGATCTCTCATGCATATAATACTGACCGTGTTTTATGGGAAGTACTTGCTTATCTCTGACCGTCGTTATGGTAAGAGATGAAAGACTCAACATGGTTCTCCATTGCCATTAAATTTAATGACTTCTTTAAATCTATTTATTATCTATTTTCTGGCTCATTTCTGTTTGTTTTAAAGTGTATGCTAACCACTTGGGAATTGTTTTTTGCATTAAAAAGAAAGCAAAATGACAGTATAGATATAGATGTGAATTTTTACCTCAAAATTCAAAAATCTGAAAACAAGTTTTTATTTCATTTCTTCAGGTTGGGATGCTCAAGAGAAAACTTACTATAATGGATTCTACTTTCAGACAGAAAGAACTAATGGTAAGCAAAAGAAACTCTTTTCCTATTTTGTATCTTGGATCTGGGCTGTCAAATTTTATGTCCCATCTGTACAGTACACTACAATCATGGACAAAAGGTTGTAGACAAATGAAATTTCAGTGAAAAATTATGAGAAATAGAGCAAAATGACACTTCAATGAGTCTGAAAGGGGAGGGAAGTTAAGAAAAATACTTTTGAAGTCGTTACATTACTTTTGAATTGCTTTTGAGGGAACCACAAGCAAAAAATCAGCGTTTTGATACTGGTGTAAGCCAGTTAATCAAGCCCTTGTGGTTAGCCCTTGTGGTTAGACTGCAGTGGGTGACTTTGAATGACTTGATGGGTTAGGAAAGCACCCAGAACCTCTTGGGAACTTGTTTTTGATGGATATTGAAGTATTTTGCAAATATTGCAGAAGTCTACAAACCTTTTGTCCATGACTGTACAAGACATTTTAAACCTAACTTCGCCAATCATATAAACTAGCCAATCATTAGGCTGTAAGTAAAATGTTTCAATTATAATAAATGTTTTACTTCCATTTTCAGGAAAAACTATATGGTTGACCTTTTCCTCAAGACACCTTATACTATGAAATGACGCATGATTATCCTTATCGACCCTCTCCTGGATTTCTAAGTCACAGTTTTGTTCTCAAGAGATACTAGACACAATCATGAAAATGAAACAAACACCCTTTGGAAATCAATGAAACTCAAAACAGTACACTAAATATCACGAGCAATGATGACAATCACTACATCGAATTTAAGTAATTTGATAATTATCTGGGTTTATAATGTGTAATTTGAGACACAATTTGATAGTCGTTTTGGTCAATATGTAGTGAATATTTCTTGTTTTTATCAATAATGTAATGATTTGTCTGCATAAGAGCCAGTCTTTTAGATTAGACTAGTAAAGCTTAAGAGAGATCGAATGATTTTTGGTATTTTTTAGGGTTTTTGGTATTTTTTGGAATTACCTGGAAACTTCTGAGGTTTAAGATTTAGTTTTTTCTAGACTTTTTGGGGTTATTTTGGACAAGTGAACAAGATTTTTTCGAGTTATTTACCCCTCGATGTAAATTCATTAAGTTGTCTGTGTTAGATTGAGACATGGTGTCCTATGAGTCTTTTGGTTGCTCAATTTTAACCACCCCCCCCCTCAGAGTTTGGAAACCTTTTTTATTGCCCCCATACCTTTTCAAAAACATTACCGAAATCAATCTAAGAGTCCTCAATCTCATGCGTTTTGACCTAAAATTGGAATATTTGAAAAAGTTATTTGTCAACTACAGGGATGTTTTAAAATATTTTTCTAAATAAATGCATGAACTATATTTTAGTGAATATAAAACTTGAAAATCTTTACGGTTTCCACCTAGAAATCTTTGTAAGCGCCTAATTTTTGTTCCTTTCTTGATTTTCAAAAAGGTTTTTCTCCCTTTTGGCACTAAATGGACTTTAATACTCATTATTTCGATACTTTGTAATCCGTTTATAATTTACATGGTATACTAAAAAGAATATTTCAAGCAATTGTAATTTACTTTTTCCGATTTTTTTAATGGTAGGACTTGTAATTTTTTAAATTTTCATAACAGTTATATTTTCAAGAAGACTACGTTTGCTGAATAACAGCATTACTTTCAAAACAGACAATGTTTACTTTTAATCGTTCTACGTTTCGGACGTCCGTTAAGGCAAAAAATAAACATTAGAGTTTTGAACTAATCAAGATTTTTGCACTTAGTTTAAGGGAATCAAAGAAAAATTCACTTGAAATATCACACTTATTATAAGAGATATGCACTTAAAAAGTGAGCACTTGGTAAGTTTTCTGCACTTGTCTATACACTTGGTAAGTGCCAGTGCTCTTAAAAGTCTCCCAAGTGTGTTTCTCTTATTTTAAGAGAAGTGCTCTTATTTTGAGATTTTTTTTCTTATTTTAAGAGTCCAGGATTTTACTGTGCTACTAAGGAGTCTAAGGTGTTTACACCTTCGTTGATTCATTTTTTGTTTTCTTCTCCTGTCAGTCTACCTGGAGTTTGTTGTCATCTTGTACAGGCCGCTGGGGAAATGTCGCCTGACTGTCTTAAATGACAGTCAGCCTGTCCCAAGCCAGGATAAAGACAGAGGGACCCAGAGAAGACTAATTACCCTTTCATTATAACATCGTCTCTCTAAGAGGAAAAAGAATTCGGCCATTCTTTGTTGTTTGTAGATCTGACAGGAGAAAACATTTTATTTATATATAGTGAACGTAAAAGTCAATGTATATTTGTGTCAAAAATCATAGGTGAACATAAAAACACAGTTGTGTATGCGACGTTTCGACGGTTGTCTTTATCAAGTTAAATGTAAGCGTAGAAAAAAGGATGTTATATACAATAATTTGGCTGAAAGTATGTCTATCTAGGGAATAAAAATTAATTACAAAGATGTTAAACTATGCATGTGGGATTAAAAGGAAAGAAAATGTTAAAAACATTAATTATGTACACGTTTAAAAAAGTTGTAAAATGTGAAAATAAATTATTAGATAAATAAAGACATTGTCGTAAAGGGAGTAAATGTAGTACATAGCTAAACTATACACAATGACCTAATTGCTCATAACATTTAAAAATTAACAAACCTATTTTCTCCAACTAAAACAAAGACCAATAGGAAAAATAAAACACGTAAAATAAGATACTATAACAATTACACGAATCCTAAGGGTATTACACTAGCATAAAAAATGTCTAGTTAATAATGGGCCCTTACTCATCAGGCTTTCATGACCCATCAAATATAAGTTAAATATTTGCAAGAAGGACTCAAGTATAATGTCCAAAAAAAAGAAAATAGCAACTAATGCAAAATAAAAACAAACGAAATATATAAATTAAGAAAAGAAAAAGAGAGCGAATCGTCAAATATCCTAACCGAAGTCTTCTAACGGCACATCTCGATCATTAAGAACATCGGGAGAAAAAGATTTAAGTTTATATTGCCAAACAGACTCTATATATTATATTATATTATATTATATTATTATATATTATATATGGGTTATAGGGTTAGGGTAAATATCGTTTCAAAAAAAAAAATGTGTTATGTTTTATTTTTTATATTATATTATATTATATTGCATCGATGGATGTCTATGTCATCATTTTTTCCTTTTCAATTCCAACCTGATTGATTTTCGGTGAATGTTCATTCTAGATTTTTGTTGTATTTTATTGTCTTTTTGTTTTGTGAGTTTTGTCTTTATTGTTTCCATTTTAAGTAGTTGAAGGTTTTATACTTCTTGACTATATATATATAATATTACATATTTGTTTATTTAGCGTATTTAGATGAGAAAAAATATATAAACGCGAACAGACAAACGTGGCAAAGACTTTTCCAACTCTTTTGCTATACTGAGAGGAGAAGATTTTACGACAATAAAATCTCTGCCAGATAAATACTGGAATATTTACTATGACTGGTAGCCTAGAAATCTAAGCCGTATTGATTCAGTCACTTAGTAAAATATGATGGTAAGTTGTGACTGAATATCTGGCTTAGTACAAGTAAACTCGATTTCTTATCAACTGACAAAACGAAATTTCAAATTTTCCCGGGTACGTTTTTGTAAATGCACATAAATTTGTATAATTTGTTCAACACATATTTTTCAACTAAAGATTTCCCATGACCCATTCGCATAAAAAAAGCAAAAATATGAAAATAAGGAATTTGTTAAATAAATACGTCCTCCTCCCTATTTATACTCAACTTCTCTTTCATTCAATTATATAAAGGTTTTCCAAATTAAAAGAGAGAAAAACATATCTTTGAGCAGCAGAGTGTAGTTGAAGATTAGAGATGGGACTGCCTGATGGATTCCTTTGATAATTCAATTTCTAGTTGAATGGCTTGAATGGCTTTATCTACAACACTGCTTGAGTTTTTGTTTTTGATATGGCCAAAATCGAGTTTGATACTATGTTGTTGAAGTGTTAAGTCGTTACGAACGGCTTGGAATCCAGTTGCAGCGTCGATGCGAAATGTACTGTTAGGTGAGCGGATGTTGGACGTTGTGACGAGAAGAGCTGTGCGAAGTGATTGAGCGGTTTCATCGTCAATGATGGATGCGGTGGTAAACGATGAATAAACATCTCTGGTGACACAAACTTTCTGTCGGTTTCGTCGAAGGATGTCGGAGAAGAATGCTTCACCGGGAGCAGATGCTGGTAGGTAAGGTGATTGAATAAAAACTTCTTTCGGGATCGATTTGACGGAATTGCATTGACAGCATTGATCTACCACACTGTTGATAATGGATTCGCTATTGATGCCAAATAAATGGCAGTCGAATAGCAGCTTTAGTTGATGTTTTGACAGATGGTTGTATCGAAGATGAATTGCGGTTACGATACCAGGGATGATTTGGAATGGGACAACGATCAAGTGTCGTGAACCGGTGAATGGATCAGATCTCTTGACTATAATCAAGCCAAATTTACATATTTGACACGATTGATCACAGCATGGTACACGATTTCGAGAATAAAGTCACTCAAATGGTTGTCTTTCCCTGGGATGTGCTGAACAGATACGTTGTAGGACGATAACGTCGATAAGAAAGTAGAGACTCTTGCTGAAGCTGAAAAATATCCTTGGCAAAGTTTATCAAAAGCTTTCACACAATGTTTTGAATCGGTGAGCATTTGCAAAGGGTGGATTGATTCTCGAGCATATGTTGAAAATTTGTTGACGGCAGACGCTATGGCTAGTGCTTCTAATTCACAAGGATACCATTTCAATTGATGTTCTTTGAGTTTAAAGCTGTGATGTTGTGCGATATGTTGCTTCCCATCACGATTAACGAAAAGGGTGGCTCCTAAACCTTTGTTCACCGGGGATGCATCTGTTGTGATTGATAGCTGATCTGATCGTCGAGAAACGGTGAGCGTTTCTGGATTATATAGGGCCGTTTGAGCAGTCTTAAAATGACGCAAAAGGGCATCATCCCAATCAATACGTTGGTGACCGTCTAAACCTTTAATGGCACCCTAAAGCGGCGATATTAACGAAGCATACTTTGGGATACATCTGGGGAGAGCTTTAAACGAACCGATTTATGAGCGCATTGAAGTACATGTCTTTGGTGGTGGAACGACAGCCAAAGCGGATATTTTGTGATTACAAGGTGATATGGTACCGTTGGACCATCTCCATCCTAAGATGACGTTGGATTGTGGACAGATGACGGTTTTCTTTGGAGAAAGCGTGAGATTGTTTTCTGAGATGCGTTGAAGGACTCTTTCATAATAACGAAGTAGGTTTGGGATAGTGTTCGCTCCTATGAACAAATCGTCGTGGATAACGGTAAGAAATCCCTCAGTAATAAAGTCATCGAATACTCGAGATGTTAGTTCATTAAGAAATTCGGATGAACCGGGCATCCCCATAGCAGATCGTAAGTAAACTCTCAGTCCTTTAAATGGGGTCACTGTTGCTAAGTATGGCATGGATTTCTTAGAAACTGGGATTTGAAAGAAGCTCTTTGTAAAGTCAGTTTTGATGATGTAATTGTAGTTTGACAAACGGTGTAGAAAGAACATCATCACTTTTCATTGTGGCAGTAGGTGTGATTCGAACATATTGACCCAAGTTGTTGAAAGATGTAAGAAATCGATAGCTCCCGTCTGGTTTTTTACGTAAGAAGCTAGGGGACACAAATTTCACATTGACCCCAACGTCCTCAGGTTTCGCAAGGACGCCTAAACGTTCAAGTTTGTCAGCTTCTTCCTGTAAAAGTTTGACGTTCCCTTGGTTGTAAAATGGAAGATTACCTTTTTGGGAAGGAGGTTCAACAGGACCCAGATTAATGTCAGCACGGATGGGACCACTTCTGTCGTTTTAAGCACCAAAATTTGATTGGTAAACCGCTTGATAGCGAGCATTGATGCCACGGAACTGCTGTCGTTGTTGAGCTGTGAGGAGAGCATCAGGATCGACGGAGATGGTTTCAATAGAGGCGAATTGTGGTTGTGTTGAAGGTGTTGGGAGGCTGTCGTCCTGTCGGATCGGTGTTTCGTCAGGTACAATGACAGGGTGAATGTGGGCGAGATGTTGTGACTTTGCGATCTGGATAGATTCATCAGTCATATTCGGGATTCTCACAACGCCGTTGATGACACGTGAGATGGATGGATGTATCCAGTCAGTTCGATTTTGTGCTGGTGTATGCGGTTCGATGGCAACTTCACAATCAAGTTCCTGAAGTGCAGGTGATTTAAACTTGATATATTCACCTGACATTACAATTTTCTCAGAGTCATTACGGAGAAGCGTAGCGTTGATACGACGGATTTGACGTTGGTTATTTGAGGCATCTCTACCTCTGTTGCCGTACGGAATAGTGGAATTCCCAATTAAAATAGTCTCAGCTTTTAAATGGACATGAATATCGTTTGTTTTGCAAAATGGAATTCCGGCAAGAATATCACAGTCTAACCTTTCAATTACTAACGCTGTAATAGTAAGGTCTAAATTTCCAAAGTTTAACGTAAAATGAACTTGTCCTAGTACTGGTAAATTGGACTTGTCGGCTGAGCGACCTGAAAGGACAGCCTTTTTTATGTCAATTCCACAACGTTTTACGAAAGCTTGAGACACGACAGACGACGTTGCACCCGTATCAATTACGATATGACATGGGTGGTGCTTGTAAAATGCGAAAAAGAAAGGAGAAGTGTCACATTCGACTTTCTGTACTTTAGTCTCCAAACAATCGATCTTGGGTTCACTTGTAACGGACATGCTCGATTCGAATAATTTGATATCAGAAGATTCATTTTCATTGTCTCCGTCTGACTCATGGTCAACAGTCACTTGGAACGCTTTAGCCATTTCCATTTTTTCGAATTTCGAGAGAAACCAACTGTCATTAATGTTGTGTCCTGTATACTGTCGATTTGCTGCTTTGCATAAGGAACAGGCTTTGTTGGGTTTCAATGAAGATTGTTGTCGTGAAGATTGTTGTCGTGAAGATTGTTTCTTATTATGGGTACGACTTCCTGAAGAATATTTGTACTTAGATTTCGTGTACTGGACCTGAATTCCTTCTTGTGCGGAGAGTTCAGCAAGAATGGAGTCAATGGATTCGGAGAGTCGAGGTTGGATGTCTTTCAGCGTGTACGATTGGAGATCGTGTGCGTAAATTCGAGCAACGTATGCTGGTAAGCGGCTATCGATGAGCTGTAACCACAAGTAAACTGCCAATCTCTCGGTGGTGGGAGACATGATTTCGTCCGTTGTAGGTAAAGCTCCATCGTGGTGGAGACCAGAAGCAACGGTTAGGAGATTGTCCTCTAGGTGAGCAACTCTGATAAAAGGTTTCTTAGCGTTCATCCGGTTTACGTGTGATGTTAGACAGACTTAGAAAGTTCACTTCGGACTGGACGAAGTTGAAATGTTTTCTAATCCTTTGCCAGATCCAGGAGAGACTAGTTGAGCACTTAATGATTTCATTCCGGAGTAAAGATGGTGCGAACTGGGCAATAAGTCTCAATATACGTTCTAGCATAATCTTTTTCTGAACAGCGGTCTTACGATTAGGAGCATTAGCTGGGTCATCGGTTAATCCTCGATTTTGTACGGATTGGGGTGACCATTCTCCCTCAAAGAATGACGAAAAATCGTTGCAAAGGCTGAGATGGTAAAGCATATTTGATTGGCAGTTGGCAAAAGAGGTGATGGTTTCATTTTCAGTTAACGACCATTGTTTCGGTGGACGGAAGTGGTCAGCCATTTTGTCAAGAAGAGGTTGTTTTTATACTCCCAACAATGTCAATAATAATGTTGTGTGTTTTCAATGTCACTTTTAGGATTTATCAATCTCGCAACTGTCACCACGACAAAATAGTAAACGGGAAGATCAAATCGAAGTCTTTGATTGAATGCAACTATATAACAAGACGACTTAAAGTCGAAAATTTCGCATAATATTTGAACATCAACGACGAAGACGCGTGAAACGTGACTCCTGCAACATTATGCATTTTGAATGAAACGTTTACACAAAATATACACATTGTATTGTACAAACAGGTCGTAGATACCCTGTTTTTTATGAAAAATCTCAATGCACTAAAAAAAAGATTCCTTACAAAATGCGATTAAAGAATTCCATTTTATAAGCGCGGGTATAAGCGTAAAAAAATCTTTTATTTCAGAATCAGTGCCGTAGGAAGCATTTTCATATTGGGGGGGGGGCTGAAGTTTAGTGACACCGCGAGGGCCAACCATGGTTTGTCCCGAGGGGGAAAATTTTGAAAATTTGAGCTCAATTGTGGCAATTATGACAAATTAAAAAAAAAAAATTTGCATTTAGCAAAATAACCATTTTTGATAAAATGGGGGCATAGCCCCCCCCCCCCCTTGCCCCCCAGTTGCTACGGCACTGAGAATAATTTAGAGAACTGCAATATACTTGAGAAAAATAATAAATTCTTTTGAAGATGAAGAAAAAAAAATGAACTCTTCATTCTTTCATGCCAGAAACCTCATTTTGTGCTTTGAATGAACTTGTGATAAAGACTTCTTTCACTTGTGCAAGGTTTATATGAACTTCTTTCTATAAACAGTATATAGAGCTTTCCAAAAATATACAATAGGTCTCCGTTTTCTCGAGCTAAAATTTTCATTAATTTTTAACCCTATGATTTTTGCCTGGGACCGTCATATTTGTCCGAAAATCACACCAAAGTGTCCGAAAAAAAATTGGAAACATAGTAATTTCGATTCCCCTACCCCTTAGCTTTCCAAAAATGTATAACAAGTGCTTCCAACAAAACAGTCGAGCGATTTTATAAAATGCCCTCTACTAGTAGAATTTATCTAAAATTGAAAAAAATGGCTAGTCAGAAAAATCTGTTGTATACTATCTTCACTTTCTGGTATGAATTATGGCCCACCATCAAAATCATTGGCCTTTCCAGAAAAATTTGAATATGGCCAAGTCAGTTGACCCCATGGAGAAAGTTAACCCTCCCCCTCCGGACATTTTCTGAAAGAGCCCATTAAAGGCAAAAAGCAGTTGAGCTCCAATTTTAAGCTTTAAAGAAATAATACTCCTTGTGTTGAGCTTTAAACTGCATTCCATTAAACAAACCCTCCCCAATCTCTTGCCAGTCATCCCGTGAAAAATATATACCGTGAGATTGGGTAACTTGCATCAGTGGAGGCTAACATGCATAGCCCTCAAATGAATGACCTGTCTGGTCATAAAAATACAATTACGCAGCTCTGCTTGCAGCTCTACTCTACCATTTTTGTTTTTATTTAACTTTGTATTTTTGAGGGATATGCATGTTTACCTCCACTTATGCAAGTTAACTGATGCAAGTTACCCGATCTCACGGTAGGGGAAAGATCCCAGAAAAGTAACAAGAATCTTAGTGCAGATCGGGTAACTTGCATCAGTTAACTTGCATAAGTGGAGGCTAACATGCATAGCCCTCAAATGAATGACCTGTCTGGTCATTAAAATACAATTACGCAGCTCTGCTTGCAGCTCTACTCTACCATTTTTGTTTTTATTTAACTTTGTATTTTTGAGGGATATGCATGTTTACCTCCACTTTATGCAAGTTAACTGATGCAAGTTACCCGATCTCACGGTAGGGGAAAGATCCCAGAAAAGTAACAAGAATCTTAGTGCAGAAATGGCAATCTGTACAAACAACGGTAACTGGAGTTTTTAATGATTCAAAATGAAAATCCTGATTAGCAAAAGGTGTATCAAGATCGGTGAAGTTTGATTGAAGCTCAATTAGTTTGATTTATCACCTTGTTGCCGCCCATTCTTTTAACATTCCGATGGCTTATTAGCAGACGCCCACGCTAAAGCTTAAAGAGCGAGCCAATATCTATCATAGACCTTTTTTTAATGAAGCCACCCTGTTGAATAATTATGTAGTCCAGCAAAAAAAAACAATGATATAGCCATGCATAATTATGATAATATGCATGAAACAATAATTATGCATGGCTGTATCATTGTTTTTATGCTGGACTACATAATTATTCAACAGGGTTGCCTCTTTAAAAAAAGGTCTATTCCATCGGGGAGGAAAAGCTGGAACTTTTACTAAAACCAAACTCATCGAACACCAATCAAACTTCATCAGATAAAAAACTGTCAAACAATCATATAAACTTATCAAAAGATTTTCTTACCAAATCAAGTTCGGTAATCGAACAGCTATCATTTTGGTTTGATTTCGATGGATAGTTCCAAAGTTCGATTAACGGCCCTGGACACCGCCGTACATTGTGCGGTGGTGTACGGTGGGGCTGGATCTAAAAATGTCCAGTAGGAATTTTGGGTATTTAAGCTTCCTGGAAAGCACCACCATACGATGTCTGGTGGGACCACTGAACTTTGTACGGCGGTGAAAATAGGTTATTTCAAATCCTTCGTACACCCACCGTACAATGTCAATGTCAATGTGTCCAGGGTCATTTTGATTACGAAAATGATTGCTAAATTTCAATTGACATGATTTCTAGGAAATACTTGCTAAAACTGACTGTTTGTCACAACTGGTTTCACTATTAACACATAACTATCTGGTAAAAAGAGGAAAAAAAGATCATACCTGCGCTGTTTGTAGTTTTGGTGAAGAAGAGAAGAGAGGGTTAATGTTGTTGTTGTTGTTGTGGAAAATTAACTCTTTTTGTACTACTTTACTGACATGATCAATTTATTGGTGTATTCACAAACTACACAAACATAAAACATTTAGTAGTAAACGAATATTAAACCTCTTTAAATACTCTCCAAAAGACCAGAAAACATGATAAAAATTTATACAACAGCAGCAAGCATTAAAAAGTTCTCAAACGAATGTTTACAAAGGCTTGGTTACACTTACTAGCGTATTTTAATTATTAAGAAAAGCGCTGTTTTTTATCACTTTTTATCTTTGTGAGTGAGTCCACCTTTAGAATATTGGCTGTAGTACGCCCGCAGTCAAACGCCCACGCCATAATTTGCGCCCCAAATATTTTCTCGATACATACATAGAAAGACTATCGTAATACTTTCGCTATGCGAAATTAATAAAACCACTTCTTGTAAATGTGTTAGTTAACTCTGAAAATATAAACAATAAACAAATGTCAATATAATGTAAGAATAGCATAATGGCGTTGGTATAAATTAGTATTTAATTATAACTATGTAACACCAACGTTAAATAAATCAGAAAATAAAATAAAATAAAAAATAAAGCGTTTGGATTTTTGGATTTTATGTAATTTCCTTGAAACTGTTGTATTTGAGACCATTTATTGGAAAAAAATACAATTTAGTTTGTTAATTTCGAAATTTTCATATATTATGGGCATTGCAACCTTCATGGCAAAACTGTCTTAATTTCGCTTGATTTAATTAAACAGAAAACTAGCCATAAATCGTGAACTACATTTCAGATTGACCTTGTTTTTAGAATGTAGACTCACTGGAAGCATTGAAATAGGTTGATAAAAAAAACTCCAATAAATATCCGGGTTCAATTTTTCAATTTTTCGGTACAGGGCGATAAGCATTTCTCTTTTTTGATCGGGTTGACCTAAAAAGGATGATATTTGACCGGGCCTCAACTATAAATTTCTAGAATTTTGACTGGGTTCAAACTTTTGATTATTTTTTCACCTGGCTACTCACCAGGGTGGATCTGACCAGGCCACACACTGACTCAGGGGCGATTGAAGTAGAGAATCTCTTACAACCACTTGTTTCAAATAAGATCCCAAAACTTTTCCTGGAAGGAGTGGCGTTTAATCGAGGGGGCGTTTATTCGAAATAATACAGTGATCAATTGTTTTCCTTATGAATTCGGCTGCTACCATGGGTAAACAAATGTTTCATTAATCTGAGTTCACTTCTTACAAAAAGGGTCAAGTTTACTCAGAGAAAACCTTCAATTTTATTCTTTTAGAACGAATATTAAGTCGACGATGAGCTTTCTAAAATAATTGCATTGCAGAAAATACATGGACTTTTTGCTAACGATTACCGTGTGTTCTTATACAACGATCGACAGCTGTTGGATATTGAACAATTTTGTTGTAACAAAATTTCGGTACTACTGGCGATTGACAACACTTACAATTTGTGTGATTTGTGGGTGACTGACACTTCATATCGGAACCAAAGAGTCCAACGCAGTGATGAAAGTCATCCAGTCTTTCTGGGTCCCACAATGTTTCATTTCACAAAAGACGAAGAAACGTTTTCAAAATTTTACTTGGAGATCATTTCAAAGAGAAATGGGATAAAAGACTTGAAAGCCATCGGTGTAGACATGGAAACAGCGATATTTAATGGGTTTCATAAGTTCAATGAACTCCTTCGACGCCTTCTTTGCATTTTACATAAGAAAAAAAGGGATGGTCCACAACAAGCAAAGTTACTCAACAAAACATCAAAATCAACAAAAGATCAGGCCTTGGCAAAGAACGAGATAATTATAGATATGTATGTTGAAAGGATCGGCCCTGTCTAGGAGTACGGCTTAGCCGAATGTTTGATCGAAGAAGAATTTACCAGCAAGCTGACAAGCCTTCAAGGGAGATGGGAAGACTTTGTACCCGGCTTTTATGCGTGGTTCGAAAAGAGAAGTTTATTGCCTCTGCCATTTGTAGTGCTCGAAAGGATATTAATGTCCAAGGCCTCTATTATCAAAACGATATATAGAGCCAACACAATATCGAGAAAAGCATTCAAGGCTATAAAAAAGAAGACGCAGATCTCGTTGCTGAAAATCTCGAAAGATTGGCAAGCCGACAAGACAGGGAAGAGGTTACCGCGCTCTATGGTGGTGGTGATCTACATCTAAGCCCAAGCTACAGAAAATTCAAAGTCGATAGTGCAAAATGGCATAGTTGGACGGAGGCCAGAAAAATGGATCATATTCGCAAATTCAGAGAATATGTTCCAAACCTTTCTGATTCATTCACCAAACCTCAAACCACTTGATGGAAACCAGGCGTCGCGAAAAGTAAAAGAAGCACACCACCAGACATAATATAAAATTACTCAATGATAACTAAGTTCCCATCTAGTGTCTTATTCAACCACCTTTATTATCATCCACAAACCAAGTGTAAATATTTTTGTATTGTATCTCCTGTTGTTGTTTATCTTTTGTTGTTTTTTTCTTTTCTCTAGTTAGTATCTCTTGTACATTATCACTCCATATATCCTTTCGAACTCAAAAGCCTCTTAGGGTTGTTTTTCGCTTAAGATTTTTCAAATGTAAATAGATCTGAAAAAAAGAAATATATCAAAAAGACGATATATATTGTTAAATTTACTTTGAAAGTTATTAAAAAGTTTAAATAAAAGTGGTAAAATAACGAACTAGTTTGTTTCTCGAATTATTAACGAAAATATCATTCAAAACTAATAAAATATAAAAATAAGAAGCTAATAAATTTTCAGACAAAAACAATTTCAAAGTTTCCGCAGACTTTGCCAATAATATTACCAATTCACAAATGATGATCAGTTTGCCTTTCTCTGGCGGATTGTGCCTTTTTCTGGCTGGTTGTGGCTGGTTGTGCAATTTTCTGGCTGATTGTGGGTGGTTGTGTCTTTTTCTCCCGGGGGGGGTACTAGGATTGACGGGTGTCGGGTATGTGCGTGCCAGACCTCTGGACCCTTACCCTTAGAGAGACTGAATTTTGGTGAAAAGGTGACCCTTAGAGAGACTCAGTGTAGAAAAACCCAACCCTTAGAGAGACTTTTTCACAAAAAAATTCTATAATTGGCCAAAGAAATTCGATTTTTAAAAGAATTTCTCCAATTTTCGAAAAATTTCTCTAATTTTTGAAAAATGTTCTCACTTTTTTGAAAAATTTTCTCACTTTTTTGACTTTTGACTTTTCTTCGACCCGAGTTTGTGAAAAAACCGACCCTTAGAGAGACTGATTTTGACTTTTGTTGTTTTGGTAACCCTTAGAGAGACTTTGGGAGGGTGAAAAACCCTACCCTTAAGGCACGCACATACCCAGCACCCATTTTTGCCTAAGTACCCCCCCCCCGGGCTTTTTCTTGCTGGTTGTGGGTGGCTGTGCCTTTTTCTGGCTGGTTGTGGCTGGTTGTGCTATGTTCTGGCTGGTTTTGGCTGGTTGTGGATGGTCTACCATTTTCTGGCTAGTTGTGGGTGGTTGTGCCTTTTTCTGGTTGTTTGTACCATTTTCTGGCTGGTTGTGGCTGGTTGTGCCATTTTCTGGGTGGTTGTGGGTGGTTATGCCTTTTTCTGATTGGTTGTGGGTGGTTGTGTCTTTTCTGGCTGGTTGTAGCTGGTTATGCAATTTTCTGGCTGGTTGTGGCTGGTTGTGCCATTTTCTGGCTGGTTGTGGCTGGTTGTGCCTTTTTTCTGGCTGGTTGTGGCTGGTTGTGCCTTTTTTCTGGCTGGTTGTGGCTGGTTGTGCCTTTTTTCTGGCTGGTTGCGGCAGGGGCCGCGGCACCAGGGGGGTCAACTGGGCCTTGGTCCGACCACATTTTTTCAAAGTAAAAAGAAAATTTACTAATCAAGCCAAATTTTGTTTAATAATCTTAAAACAGACCTGTTTAGGTGATCTAGAAGGGTTAAAATTCAAAAGATTTTGCCCGTCGGCGCCAACCATGGCGGCGCCTCCTTCGTCAGTATATCATAGCCCCATCACTTTCAAAGTGGAGCTGCGGCCCCTGTGTGGGTGGTTGTCTCTTTTTCTGGCTGGTTGTGGCTGGTTGTGCCATTTTCTGGCTGCTTGTGGCTGGCTGTGCCATTTTCTGGCTGGTTGTGGCTGTTTGTGCCTTTTTCTGGCTGGTTGTGGGTGGTTGTGTGTTTTAGTATTACCCAAAATCCAATGCAGCATTTAAACCACCTTTAAAAGTTTTCGAATAATCAAAATATAAGTCAATTCTTAGAATTCATTCTTGCGCAAATAAGCTGTAAAATTCATTTGATCCATCGCTAGTTCCGTCTTATTTCTCATTGAAAATCAATCCAACATCATGTTTCAAAGACTTTTGAAGGTTTGCTTTTTGTGATTCCAAACATTGTGATTTTCCTTGAAGTTATGATGATACAAGGTTATATTCTGCTTTGTTATTGATTTTAACTCCATAATTTTTTATCTAGAAAAAGAAAATACATAAGAATATTAAAAAAAGCTACAAAAAAATCCAAATCAGTTTTCTACGAAAATTCTAATGACACACACTTCTTCAAACACAAATCTCGCAAAATTTGGTAAGTTTCTCAGAGAGATTAGAGAAAGCTTTTTTTGAAATTCTTCATTTTGAATGGTTGAAAAGTTAAAAGTTATTATTGTCCATATAGCAGTCATTAAGTAAGCCATTAAAGATTCGAACAGGGGCGGTATTGAAAGGTTCTATGACTCAAATAGTCATACCCGCGCTGAGAAAACTAAGGCGTCGTGCTTCAGAGGGCTGAAATATCATTAACCGCCCTGGTTATAGGGCGATAACGTCATTTGCGGCTCGCTCGGAACTTTATTGAAGTCGTTGCATTGAAGCGGTGAGACTAAACCGACGTCAGAAAAAAACACTTTTTGGTCATTTGCGGCCCGCTCGCAAGGGTACTCAAAACTTGTTGAAGCCATTGCATTGAAGCGAAAAGACTTGGCTGACGCTAGAAAAAAAAACGTTGTTTGAATTTCCGATATGGATAATAATAGTAATAGCGTTAAGCTATCGTTCGTTGTTGTCATTAATTCTGCCCTTGCAGTTTGATTATTAGCCCTCTAGTGCCATTTGTGCCCGACGCTATGACACTCTCGGGCTAATAATCAAACTGCACGGACAAAAAATAACAACAACGACCTCAAACTGAGCGCTATTGTTATAGTTACCAAAGATTCCAGAGCCCTAAAAAATAGTTTTGATGGACATTTTTATATCAAAAATCTTCTTTCCCGATTATTCAAACGATTTTATACATATCAAATTAAAATAACTTACCTTTAAGTAAATGTTGATGCGTGCTTTTCACACCCACTGTTGGTTTCGTCACTTCTTTTGACTAGGAACGCCGCTTCACAATCTTTTATGTTGAACTTTTTCGCAAGTGGGTGTTTTTTCACACATTTTACAATAGCGCGCGTTTATTGAAATATGAAACAAAAGCAAATTATGCCGCAAGGAATGTGTTATTGCAAAATAATTTTTTTGAACTTTCTCATGAAATGGAGAATCTGTCCCAGTAATTGCCATCCCGAACGGGATTGAATTTAGAAGACTTACAAGGCGTGTTTAATGGGACCCCTAGTCATAGTAGGGGAAAATTTGTAAAATCGCTCGATTTTTTTAGTTAAAGCACTTGTGATACATTTTTGGAAAGCTAAGGGGTAGGGGAATCAAAATAACTTGGGTGCCAATTTTTTTTCGGACACTTTGGTGTGATTTTCGGACAAATACGACGGTCTCAGGCAAAAATCATAGGGTGAAAAATTAATGAAAATTTTAGCTGGAGAAAACGGAGACCTGTTGTATATTTTTGGAAAGCTCTCAAAAAATTAAGATTAGTGATATAATGGGGTCAGAATACATGTGAAATAAGTCCCGTTCGATTTTTCTGATAAAAGCACTTTCTCAACGGATTCGAGATATTTGACCTTAATAGAACCCAAAAAAATAGGGTGGCAATTTTTTATATGTCGTTTTGGGTATTTTACTGACCAGAATGGAAACACCCTAAAAATCACTTATTTGGCAATATCTACTCGAAATATTGGTATTTTTCACTGAAATTTTGACTGGACATAGGCATCAGTAACAGGTAACTTTCTCACCCATCAAAAAAAAATATTTCTTTAAAAACGTGTATTTTACAGACCAAAGTCTATTTTGAGGTTTCTGATCAGTAAAATGTCTCAGATTAATTTTTTTTCTTCGAATTTCAAGTTATAGCTCCCTCTTACTAATGTCTAAGTACTGGGGTAATTTCAAGTCGGTCGGGTAATTAGTTCCCGATGAATTATGATTTTTATAATTTACAGACCAGAATTTTGAAGATTTGACCAAAACATTAGGTTACTAGGTAAATGTTACATCACAAGGAGAAAATTCAAAATTTACTTTTCTTATTATTTTGAATCTTGTTTATTATTTCGAATTTCTTATCTCCAGTAATATTTTCAGAATCTCAATTCTCTCTTTTTTTTAATTCAACAATAAAAAGTTGAATATACAAATGAACGACGAAACGGACTTTGAAAAATGTATAATCTGCCAAGAAACAGACAAACGGAAAAGCTTTGAAAGAAGCGTTAAAAGAGAGAAATGATTGTAAAGACGTTAGTATTGTGGGGCTATACCAACGATTATCCGACTATTCTGCTGAACATTTACAAAAGAAATCAGCTAAATATCATGGAAGATGCTATAAATCGTGTACACATATTAAAACTATCACACAAGTACGAACACGTTAAGATGAAAGCTTGCAAGGCAAAGTTTCTGCACCGAAAGCTGTTGTTGGACGACCTGAGAAACGACCTTCAGATGCTGTTGATCAAAGTGTTTGCAAGCGATTGAGATCTTCATCCGGAACGATATTTAATACAAGGATTTATATGTAATATGTCAGAAGTATCGCCCAGAATCGCTACACACAGTTGAATTTTTGGAAATGGGCAATCGAATGTTTGAGGTTTCACGTAATCTAACTGACAAAACACTGTTCTTCCGACTTAATTCAATTTCGGCTGCCGATGATGGGGTAGCTAATGATGTTCGTTACCATCGATACTGCTGGGTAGATAGTCAGAAACAGATGGAAAAGGACCAAATGAAAGAAAGCAACATCGAACAAGGTAGAAATCTGGCAAAAAGAATAGCCGATATCGAAATGATCCATCTCGTTGATTCGGAGATTCGTACAGTATTAAACATGAGTGACATAAACGATGCATACAATGACTTCCTTGCTGCTCAGTCGACAGTAAAAGATCACAAAAAAGTTAATCTTAAAACGTTGCTAAATAAGAACATTACCGACATCGAGTTCACGAAACCAGAACAAAAGAATCAGTCGGAAAAAGTTTCAATGTTGTCAACAAAAGATAATGCTGCCGATACTATTTTCTGTGCAACTAGTGACGATATGAATGTTTTGTTCAAAGCTTCCAAAATTGTTCGATCAGAATTGTTAAATCATCCGAAATGGAAATTTAGTGGAAGTTTGAATAATTTCGATATATACTCACCTTTGAAATCTTTTGTGAAGTGGGCAATCGCTGGCCCAAGAGAGAATATTGCGTCCAAGCGAAAGATCGAGGAGATTAAAACCACAACAAATTCGACTATTCAAATGTTGATCGGTGCAGTCAAAACAAACGACCAAGTTCGTACAAGAAAATCAGACGATACAACGAGAACTACCAACGATTTAGGTTTTTACAATACCAAAGAGACCCCTAATATGGTTGGCCTGGGGATGTATTTTTACCAGAAAACCTGAAGCAAAGAGGTTATTGACACTCTTGCCAAAGTTAACAGTTCGATAAATTACAAATAGTGTACGAGCTTACAAAATCAACTTACAAATCATGTATGTAAAGTGATGGATGAGAATTAAGGCTGTTACATGCCACCAAAAGTTAAATGTTGAGACTGGCGAGCGTCCTTATTTTGTAATTGACAACAGCGATTTCGTGAACGATACACCTGATGGAAAAGGAGAGCTCCATGCTACAGGGATGATCGCGTGCCAAAAATTTACCGAAAACTCGCAATCACCATTAAATTTCGAGAGAGTTAAGTTAAGGAGACCCGAAAACGAAATTCAAGGAAGACCGCTTTTCCAAGGTCTATCAATGCAATCCACCAAAACCGCTAAACCTTACCTTCAAGTCCGATCTGAAAATTGGTCTCGAGCCTCTGAAAGAGTTCCAGAACGAAAACCTCAACCTGGGTATCAAGAAAGTACCGCGATACCAGCACCGCCCTTGATATACCTACTTGGTCTGCTTACAACTCGTTGACAACAGACGCTTTACCAAAAACTACGTGCTGCAGTTTGCCATTGCTGAGAGGGTCTCCTACAGATTGGAGTAATCTTTACACATCATCGCTAAAACGAGTCCAGCAAATCAATGACACTGTCGATCCAACAAAGAAAACCATTGTATCTGTAGATCTACTTAACTGTACAATAAGTGTTTATCATTGAAAGCAAACGAGGACATTTTGCTAAGAATTTAATTTTTCGAATGGGAGAACTACATTCTGTGTTTGCCATGTTGAAAGTAATCGGGAAATACATTGAGAGTAGTGGACTTGATCAAATCTTTGTTGAAGCAGATGTGTATGGTCCAGTGACAAAAGGAGAAATAATCGATGGTAAGCACATGAAGCGTGCATTTGAAGCTCACACCATGCTGTATCTTGCATTGTGCCCTTCTTATTTTGAAAATGCTATCAGTACCGACAAAAATCTCGCCAAACCTTTGCAACAAATTGCAAGATTGGAAGGCGTTGGCAAATCCACAACAAAGCTTTATCGATCATTGCTAATCATGGAGTTACCAAAGCACTCGAGAAAGTCGATTCTTCTTTAACCATGCAGGCCCTCTTTTATCGCAATTATATGAGAATGGTGGAAAACCTTTATTCGAGCCTCCAGAGAAGGTCAGTGGTCAGCTTTATTTTTTGCTCACGACCAGCTCAGCTATGCGAGATTGACGCCGGTTTACATGAAAGAAATGCTCACTCTAAACAGCGAAGATCGCGACACATGGAATTTCTTTGAAGCCGGCAATTTCTCCGTAAACAAAATTCCATACCGTTTTGTGCAATTGGGGTTGATCACGCAATGGAACAAGAAAACCAATCGATGAAGATCGCTGGTGGGATCACTGGACTCACTCTCAACCAAACCGCCCTGGATCGATTCGTTTTGACTGCTCCACAGATGTCTCAAATCATCGAGAAATTCTTTGAAAACAATTGTATCGGATTGTAGCACTGCCCGATGCATCTGCCGAAAGAACAAACTCATTTGCACGGACAAGTGTACAGTAAGTGCTCTGACGACTTTGAGAACGATGGTTGCGATGATGATGACGACGAGGACTTAGTGATAGGAAATGAAAGTGATGAGGACGTTAGCGATGACGAAGAATAAATATGTTTCTCATCAATATTTCTCTTGAAATTTAATAATTAGATATTGTTGTACATACTTTAATGTCAGAAAATTTCGTGAATTTCACAAATGACCCCTCAATTCACGAAATTAAATGGTCACTTAAAAATCTTTTGGCTGATTCACAAAAATTAATTCCCACGAGACACAGTTTTCAGGTTTTCTTAGTCATTATTTGCTTATTAGGGACAAGCCTTACGTTTTAGCATAGAAGTTTGTATTCGTTGATTCTTGTTTGCAAGAGGTTTTTATAGATAAATTTATTTATTTTGATTCAGAAAAGCCTTATTTTTGACATGAATTACGTGATTTTAGAGTGTTAATATATTCTATATATATATATTTTCTAAAGCTGTTTTAAAATTTACACGTTTTGGTTCACGGTAGTTGGGGCCTTTAGTTAAAAGTTTACGTAATTTAGAATTTTCTACAATTCTCAAATCACCAGTTATAATGTGTTGGTGGAAAGGATCACAAAATTCTGAATTAACACATTCACAACGATCAGAGTCAAGTGTAAATGAAGACAGACGAGAAGGCGACTGAGTGTGGGCCCTTAAACACGTGGAAAGTCACTATGCCAGTCACAAGTCTGGGACTTCGGGTTTTGTTTTGTTTATGTATCCTTTTTTTTTTTTTTTTTTTTTTTTTTGATTTATTTGATGTGTTTGCTTTTGTATTTGTCCCCATTTTGTATGTATTTTGATGAACTTACGGAAGTGTGTTTATCAAAAAAGTTTTTTGCAATTCATTGTTTCTCCACTATTACTTTTCTTCTATCTTCATTTGGATTAGGTTTTTCTTTCACATACCACTATTTAAATTCCCTTTAACTTTTTGCTAAATTACCCTCTGTTTCGGAATGATTAAAAAATAAAAAATACCAAAAAAATCGTAAATACACACAATTAACAAAAATATTCTTAACTTTTTTCGTTTTTATCAGTTTGAGTTATTTATATATCAATACTTTTCTTTTTCTAAAATGACAGATATTACATATCTTCACTATATATATATATTCTATATTTTCGCTTTGACATCCGCGGAGTACAGACGTGTCAAAATTTTTGGCGCTTAAAACACAACACACCTAGTTTCTCGAGCCAAATTTTGTTTTAAATATGTCTATCACAACAAGAAAGCAAAAGAATGACATTGCTGATATTATTGCTGAGATTCCTGATGATTATCCCACCCAACTGCAGACTCAAGATCCACCACCAAAGGAAGGAGATACATCAGTTGTTGATGGGGAAGTATATTATTCTACCTCTAAGTCTTTTTTTGATTTGGATCCCACACGAGAGATAACTTTGGAAATGATTTACTATGAGATGAGAATTATCAAACATGACATTGCTGAAAAGATCAAAGATACTAAGGATGAGATCATCATTAAACTTCAAAACGAAAACCTAGCTATGAAAGCAGAAATTGACACTTTGAGGCAAGACTTAGATTCAAAGTCCTTGATTATTGATGATCTCAAATCTGAATTGAAAAATATCTCAAGTGACTTATGTAAAAATGACGACATGATACAACTTGAAAGGGAATCTGCTGAGCTTCAACAATATACAAGACGAAAATAACATTGAAATAGCTGGTATCCCTGATTACGTTAAACAACAGGATCTAGAGGCAAAAGTTATTGAAGTTGCTAAAGCTGTTGACATTACAATCTCTTCACAGGATATTGAAGCCTGTCATCGACTCACTCAAAACAAAAATCAAAACGGACCAAAAACGTACTATTGTCAGATTTCATAAACAGAAAATTTGCAGAAAAATTCATCAAAAAAAGGAAAGGAATTCAAAAAGAGAGAAGTTTTGTCAAAGTGAATCTTTCTAACACGTTGTATATTAACAATAACCTTTGCAGTTATTATCGATATCTTTGGGGAAAAGTCAAATCACTCTATAATAAGAATGCAATTGAGTCGTTTTGGGTCTTTAATGGGACAATTAACGTGCGTTTTGCTGACAAACAACAATGAAAGTAATGAAAGTAACACATCTGAATGACTTGATTGAATCTTTCCTGATTATAAAGACATTTTCTACTCTTAAAAAGTAGATAATTCCCTGATTTTTGTTACGCATTTCTTTCTATTGTGATAGAGTATTTTCTTATTGATATTATATGACACTAGTTTTGGCTCGGGAAACATATCCCTTTGAACTTTGAGACACAAGATTAACAATTCTTCAAGCATGCAAAGTGCGAAGTGCACTGTTTGCCTAAAAAAAAATCTCTAGAACCACTCAAAATTTTTCATTTTTTGTCCAAAATGTGAGGGACGATCCCATGCAAAGTGCCTCGGCGTTGAACCAAAATTTGTAAAAAACATCTGGCTCTGTAAACTCTGCAGGCAAGACGCTTTACCTAATTTTGAAACTGAGGATAAACTACCTATTGGTAAAGACATAAGTCATCTAAATCCTATTTTAAAACATCTCAACTCAAAATCTAATCATTTTCTAACTTTGATTCTCAAGTCGACGATCAAGAAGACGATATAACTTATGACGATCATGTATCTCACTTTTAATTGCAAATATTATAGTACTCAAGAATTTTCTTCTCTGCCTCTTAAGAAAAAATCTTTTTCTGCTTTCCATCTAAATATCTGTTCTTTGGAAAAACACCATGACAATCTTACAACTTTACTTTCTGATCTTAATCATAATTTCAGTATTCTCGGTATCACTGAGACAAGGCTCCATTCTAAAATTGAAGATACCGAACTTTCCATCAGCGGCTTCAATACTTTTGATACTCCAGCAGTCTCCACTGCTGGGGGTACTGCCCTTTTTATTTCTAAATCTCTTAAAGGCAAACCTCGCGAGGATCTTCAAATTTTTATTAATTCTAACAGCGGCAATCTTGAATCCACCTTTGTTGAGATTGTTTTGAAGAATCGAAAAAACTTCATCGTTGGTTGTATCTACAAACATCCTCTTCTCGATGTTGATCTTTTTAATAAAAATTTTTTATCTCCTTTGTTGAAGAAAGCTTGCCAAGAAAATAAAAATCTTATCTTATTAGGTGATTTCAACATCGATCTTTTAACTTGTGACACTGACCTTTCTCACTCTGCGTTTCTCGACAATCTCGGTGCCTACCAAATCCTACCAACAATCACCTTGCCAACAAGAATTACTGACACTTCGAGCACTCTCATTGATAATATCTTTACCTCTCCTGTCAACTGTACTTCAGTCTCTGGAAATCTTACTGTTGCTATTTCCGATCATCTTCCTCAGTTTTTGGTTCTAAACACAGACTGCGGTCCCGAATTTAAGCCTGAACTTCCTTTTCGTCGAGAATGGTCTAACTTTGATGAAGCCAGCTTCAAGGAAGAATTTGACAGTTTTGATTGGGAAAATCTTCTTGAAATCGACAAGGGGAATGTAGACTCATCTTTTAACACTTTTCAAACCCATTTCTCTTCATTGTATGATAAGCATGTCCCTTTGAAACAACTTACTAGGCGTCAAGCTGATCTCCTGCTGAAACCCTGGGTTACGAGTGGCATTCGTACCTCAATGAAAATCAGGGATAATCTCAAAAATGACTATCTGAGCGTTCCTGATTCTGCAAAGGATCTCAAATCTTTCCTTCGAGGTAGGTATAAATTTTATCGTAATCGAATAGTTTCACTCATTCGTGCAAGTAAAAAACTTCATTATTCTCGCTATTTTCAACAAAACTCTAATAACCTTCGTAAACTTTGGCAAGGTGTCCGGGAAGTCATATCTTCTTCGAATTCTAGGTCTAGTATTTCTCTCAACATCAATGACTCTCTTTCTTCATGCCCTCAAGAAGTCTCAGAAGGCTTCAATGATTTCTTCTCAACGATTGCTGGTAATATACGATCAAAAAACCCTTACACACGTCATCACTTTTCTGAATGGCTATCAAATGAACGTCGAAATCCTAATAACTTTCTCATCTCGCCAGTCTCCAAACTCGAACTCTCTAAAGTTTTAATGTCCTTGAGTGAGAACAAAGCTTCTGGTCCCAATAGCATCCCTTATCGTATTATTTCTTCTAACCTAAATAGTCTGTCTTCGATCTTCACTGACATCATCAATCTTTCTTTTTTTACTGGTGTTTTTCCAAGTCAACTCAAAGAAGCGAAAGTCATTCCGATCTTCAAAAACAAAGGATCTCCTTTTGATGCTGAAAATTACAGACCCATTTCACTTCTTTCAAACATCGACAAAATTTTTCAAAAACTTATGCACAAACGACTGATAAATTTTCTTGATCAGACAAATTCCATATATTCTTTACAATTCGGTTTTCGCTCTGGACATTCTACTGAGACAGCCCTTCTTTACTGTGTTAACCAAATCTCAAGTGCCTTGGATGAAGGTGATTTCGGTTGTTCCATCTTTATTGATCTGCAAAAAGCTTTTGACACTGTCGACCATTCCATCTTACTAGCTAAACTAGATTTCTATGGCATTCGGGGAAAATCTCTTGACTGGTTTCGTTCTTTTCTAACTGACAGATCACAGTTTGTTTCAGTTTCAGGTAAAAGTTCTACATCTAGACGCATGCAACATGGTGTCCCCCAGGGTTCTGTTCTTGGCCCCCTTCTTTTCCTTCTTTATGTGAACGATCTTCATACTGCTCTTCGATATTCTCTTGTCAATCTGTTTGCTGATGATACTATGCTCTTTCTGAGAGATGAATCTTTAAAACCTATAGCTAAACGAGCAAATATCGACCTTAAGCTTCTCATGAACTGGCTGAAGGCGAACAAGATCTCGTTAAACGTTGGTAAGACTGAACTTATGATCTTTCGTCCGATTCGAAAGAAGATCAACTATGACTTAAAAATCAAAGTCAATGGACGCAAACTCATACCAAGCAAAGTTGTCAAGTATTTGGGTGTATATCTGGATGAACATTTGAACTGGAAACACCATATAAACTTTGTTTGTAATAAATTAAAGAGAGCTAATGGAGCTCTCAGTAAACTTAGGCATTATGTCGACAAGAAAACATTAACATCATTATATTATTCTATTTCTCAATGTCATCTTTCTTACGCAGCCCAAATATGGGGTCAACGGCAGACAATCTATGCTCGCAGGGTCCACATTCTTCAAAAACGAGCTCTTCGGATTATGACTTTCTCTGACTTTCGTGCACATTCATCTCCTTTATTTTTAGAATTCAAGATTCTTCGCTTTTTCGATTTTGTCAAATATCTAAATATATCTTTCTTTTCAAGCACTTAAAAAACAAACTTCCTACTCCTTTATTGCAAAGTCTCGAGTATAAGCGATTAAATGATACTGATCGTCATGAAGTTATCCGTTCTAAGTCCGGACTTTTAAAAACACCCGAAGTAAAAACAGTGACTTATGGCAATTACTCAGTTTTATACCAATCAATTCTTGCTTGGAATGAAATTCAAGATTTCTTAACATTTGATGACAACTCCACACTTGCATTGGATCGTCTTAAGGACTTTCTTAAGTTATACTTTTTGTCTTCGTATACTTAGCTCTCGTTACAGTTTGTCTTCTTAGGTATTTGGTTATTTGAGTTGGTTATTTTATTTTTAAACTTTGTTTTTTTAAAGCATTTTTACGAAAAATTTCTTGTCAATTTCTACTTAAAATAAGACCTTTAAAATTATTCAATCTTGTAACTATATCGTGCGGCCACCTCCTTAGTTTAGCTTTTTTTTCTATGAGTGTGGTCGCTCGTCTCGCTTATTAGGACAAATAAATCATTTACTTACTTACTTACTTACTTACTTCTGGTCTGTAAATTACCACGGTGGACTATCATAAATATTAAATATATTTTTTTCCCTCAAAGATAGAAATGCGATATGGCAAAAAAGAGAAAAATCCCAGCCAACCATTTTAGGGACAATTTCGATATTAGACGGGGAAAAAAGATAGATTTTTGGGCCTTTAAAAATTCTGGTCTGTAAATTACAAAATTTACGATTACTCGGGAACTAATTGCCCGACCGGCTTAAAATTACCCCAGTATTTAGACATTAGTAAGAGGGAGCTATAACTAGAAATTCGAAGAAAAAAATTAATCTGGGACATTTTACTGACCAGAAACCTCAAAATAGACTTTGGTCTGTAAAATACACGTTTTTAAAGAAATAATATTTTTGATGGAAGAGAAATTACCTGTTACTGACGCCTATGTCCCGTCAAAATTTCAGTGAAAAATATGAATATTTCGAGTTAGATATTGCCAAAGAAGTGATTTTTAGGGCGTTTCCATTTTTGTCTGTAAAATACCCAAAACGACATATAAAAAATTGCCACCCTATTTTTTTGGGTTCTTCTAAGGTTAAATATCTCAAATCCGTTGAGAAAGTGCTTTTATCAGAAAAATCGAACGGAAATGTATTCTGCCCCCTACTTTCCTTATTTACATAGCTGCTAAGTTTGGATAACCATCTCTTACTGTTCCTTAAAACTTGTTTTCTTATTTTTAGCCTGAGCAGTTCCTTAACAATTCCCTATTTTTTGGACCATTTTCAGCCTCGAGTTCCTTATAAACGTGTTCCTTATAAAAAAAAAACGTGTATTGCGAGTATAAGTGATTTCAGTACCTAACTCGAGATATTGAGCTTCCGAAAGCGCAAAAACTGGACAAAACAGCTGTTTCTGGCTGAAAAACACTGAAAAACACTGTTTTTAAGGATTAATATCTCGAGTTAGGTAAAGAAATCACCTATACTCGCAATATATCATTAATCTTAATTTTTTGAGAGCTTTCCAATGATATACAACAGGTCTCCGTTTTCTTAAGCTAAAATTTTCATTAATTTTTCACCCTATGATTTTTGCCTGAGACCGTCGTATTTGTCCGAAAATCACACCAAAGTGTCCGAAAAAAAATTGGCTCCCAAATTATTTTAATCACCCTACCCCTTAGCTTTCCAAAAATGTATAACAAGTGCTTTGACTAAAAAAGTCGAGCGACCTCAAAAAAACGAACAAATTTCCCCCTACTATCAGTGATATAACGCCCTAAACGCCTAAACGCCCTAATTCAGACGTAACAAGCACATCTCGTGCCCACTTGGATGAGGTGCCAAATAAACGAAGGATGGTAAATTTTTCAAAAATTACTATACACGATTCTTTTTTCTCTTTTTTTTTAAATGTGATGTTAGAACTTTAAGATTTTGTAAAATCTTGCATATTTTTTCCACTAATCGGCCCGATGATAAATCCTTTCATATTATCCGTTTTTCTGCGTTACGAATTTTTTTTCTCATCTTAAGTTACGCACGTTTTTCCCGAAAAAAATTGCTAAAATTTGAAAGTTTCTTACCCGTCTTTTTAACCGATAGATTTATAAAGAAATCGAAAATTACAACTTAAGTTGAAAAACATTTAACGAACCCGATTGGTCAAGCACTCTTCTGATGAATGAGAGTTCAACTCAACAAGAAGTTAACATTTATCTTACGTATTCTTTCGAATTCTTATGAAATTTTGTCCTTGTGGTTTATATATTTGGCAAAAATTTGTAAGATTTTAGTACAATTTAATACAAGATCTTGCAAGAATTTGATAACAGTCAGAATTATAGAAGACCTTACATTTATTTTACAAGATCTTGCAAATTTGGTTTGTAGGAAGGCACTGGCTACAAAAGGAGCTGCACCGAAGAGAAAATCTTGGATGCCGCTGCAAAAAGTAACATACGTTAAAGGGGAAGTTAAGTGGTCTTTAAGGTATATGGTTTTCCCTAAGAACCAATCCTAACATGATAGAATTCACGAAAATCTCAACTTCAATGTCTAAACATCGATATATCTTTCATAAACACATACGCAAAAACCGGTGTTTAAAAGACCCCCTTTTTGTTTAAAATTTCTTCCAATCTCTCTTTCGTGTGACGCCATTTGCTCCAGAAAGAATCTTTTTTAAACGATTTTGTAGTAGAAAAGAGCTGTATCATAACTGATCAAAACTATTTTTCAACCCCTGATATGATTTTTTCAATATTTCATTACTTGATGTTTTATACGGTCTAACCATACTAGAATCCAAAAACCTTGTTTTTTTCAATAGAAAATCAATGGTAGCCACAATTTCTAGGTATGTGAAAGAACCTTTGTGTTTTCAGTAAGGTCCAGTAAGCTTAGTATGTTTTGGACTTATTTCCATGTGAAGAAAGAAAGAAAGAAAGACTAGAGATATAAAAATTGTTTTTAGACCATTCTTCGCTCTTTACAGAGAAAAATGGTGTTCGAATCTCGCACAGTAAAGTCAAAGTCAAAATAAGAGACTTTTAAATGGGATATGTTAATTCTTTTTTTCTCGATGGAATCATTTTCAGCCACAAAATTCAAGTGGAATTAGCGATTTACCCAATCGGGATGAGGACTACTCGTGGACACATTTTCCTCTGGAGAGCCGAAGCTTTTTCCGCATCTACAAATCAAGCATTTACGGGTGCTTCATCAAACTAAAATTATCACAAAAGGTCAAGGACTTACTAGTCTTGTAGCTAGAAAGAATGAGAAAGTATAGGATCGAAGAAACGTGAAGAAATCTTGAAAAAAAAAACGAATAAACGTCTAGCCAGGTCTAGCAGAATCTCTTTACAAAACACTGTTTATCAGTAGAGATTTTGTTTAAAAGAAAAATTTCTGTTCGTCTTTTGGAGCAAATTACGTCAGAACAGATGCTCGTGCCACTCCTCTTTAAAAAACGCGTTCTCTTTAAAATTCACTTTTATTGCAAAAAAGAGGGAGCTATATCTCGTAGAAAAAAGTGTTTTGAACGAATGAAAAGTAACCCGAGGCACATGATATTGTCATATAATGATGATAAAAGCAAAAAATGGGTACCCTAGAAATTACTTAACTTCCCCTTTAAGACGCAATAAAAAAAGCGGTTTTCGTGTAATAGGCTACTCTCCAGACGGCAAAATTAAAAAGTGTGGTACTGGTGTTAAGCTCTGTTTCTGCCAAAACAGACACACGGGCGGACGGAAAGTTGCAAATGAAAGGCGCAACTCGCTAGTGCTGGGCTAAGTAGAATATGTAGGGTGAAAAGTGGACCGTATAAACCAGAGCTTAGATGACTTGGCGACCCACGCCAAATATCAAGTTTTTCTCTATATATCTTTCAATGAGTTATTATGCAGAATCTGCGAGGACTGTTTTTCGCAAAAATGGCCATAATTCGCGAAATTAATCCATGGGGAGTTTTATCCACAAAAAATTTAATCCACTTACTTCCACTCTAGGTACACCGCCGTCGACAAATACCTTAAACATGGCTTTACTGTCCTCAAAATAGGGGATACTTTTTCTATTTTGTTTTGGTGTAAGTGTGACTCGTGGCGCAACATGGACTATGACGTCAATTTTGGTGCTGAACGAACAGAATGATCCTTTCAAATTAACAGTGTATGTTCCAGAAAAATCGAGATATTTTTTCTTGCCAGATTGTCGTCCAATATTTATGAGCTGTAATCTCTTCTTTTCTTCCGGCCTTGAAGCAAAATCTGCGAAGAAAATTTTATAACAAAAATAATACACGTATTAATCGAGTTAATAACTAGACTAAACCCTTAGTGATCTACCAACCACTTTCATGTTCAGTTTTTTTTTATTTCGATGTATATCACAGAATCTTGGCGAGTTAATAATTTGATTGCCATTGATGTGCCTGCAAAAACGATCTGAACGTTTTCAATAGAACTTTTACATTCGAAATTCGAATCTCAGACCAGAAAAACAAAACAGAAAGAAAGATAAAAACAATCTGATGCGCGCATGTACAGTCTGTAGATTTATTTTTCACTTTTGCTTTTATATCTGGTCTGTAAATTTGTCAAAACTCCCTTCCGCTCTTTGGTCGAAGCTCGCTTAAAAATATAAATCTGGAAAAAAGTGAAAGAAAACTACCAAAAAACGCTCCAATCTATTCAAAGAATTAAAGCTAAGCACCTCAAAAAGATAAACACAAAGTATCGAAATCCCCTAGAGCTGAAGAAAAGTTTTGTTTGTCTTAACACCTAACAAAGCCAAAGGAACAACAAGACTCCCTTTTGTAGAATCATAAAGAAGTAATGTTAGGCATATTCAATATAACCCCCAAAATGTACTTTATACATAACTAAAATACCTTGAAATAATCTGCAACAGATCTGTAGAACTAACAAAACAATTATCACGAGCCAAAATAATGAACGAATCCGACCGATCTCTCTCAAATCCAACTATTGTTCAAATAGCTTGGACACTTATCTCTATCAAATCCAACTATCGCTCAACTATAGCTTGGATACAGATCACAACGCAATCCAAATATCATCACATAGCTTGGATACCAATCACAATTCAATCTAACTATCATCACATAGCTTGGATACCAATTTCCATTCAATCCAACTATCACCAAATAGCTTGGATACCGATCACAATTCAATCCAAGTATCATCACATAGCTTGGATATTAATCACAATTCAATCCAACTATCATCACATAGCTTGGATACCGATTTCAATTCAATCCAACTATCGTCACATAGCTTGGATACCTACCTTATTTCTTGAATACGATTGCTCAGTTCAAGTTTTACAGCAGTTTGAACACTGATCGGTCAATCCACGTCGCAAGCAAGACTTTATACCGATTGCTCAATTCATTCTGCTCCCGGAGACCTGGATACCAGTCACACAACTTAAGTACAGGTATCATAGGTCACACTGATCACCACATTCAATCTAGACGAACAAAGTCTGGATATCAAGTCAAGTACCACTATATCTTGACTCTGTCCGATAACCATTGCAGCTGGCTAACAAAAATCAGTAAATGCCTTCCATCAATGTAGTTCAAAGAGACTAGCTTCAAGCCAACACTCAACTTCTTCTATTCTCGACCAATCTGTCTCGAGTCAAGTCAAGAGAGATTTCTCAAACAAAGAGAAAAAGGAACATCAAGAAGTACATGATCACTCTAACTATGGAGGAGATCAGTTCTTGAGTGATGTAAGGTTTAAAAATGTGAATTTGTGAAAAAAATAAAAATCCATTATCCCAGTTCGTGAGGCCCCCCCCCAGCGGACCCAAAATTCACGCCATCACGCCAATTTTTTTTCGATTTCACGCCATCACGCCTGAAAAATTTGATTTTCACGATCACGCCAATTTTTTTCGATTTCACGCCATTACGCCTAGAAAATTTAGTTTTCACGCTCATATTTTGTTATATAAACTTAATTTTTGCCCACATATATGTGTGTTTGGTCGTCAATCAGTTTTTCGGCATTCTCATATGCGTAAGTCAAGATTATATCATTTTTCTTATCGAAAACACCCAAAAAATCTAGATAAAATTTGACACAGGGGTCAAATTCCAGTTTTTTTGGGTGTTTTTGATAGGAAAAATGACGTAATCTTGACTTATGCATACCAAAAATTGTTGGACAACTGGTCACATCAAAGGGCACCAGTTTGAGGGCTGAGGTATATTTGAGTAAATTGACAAAGCACACCATGGTTGGGTAACGGAGAAATTCTTTGAATTTTGAAGGGTTCAAAGTGCTATTTTAGGACCCATTTCAATTCAATTTGAAAAATAATTCATGTAAAACTAATGGAAATCTTTTAAAAGTACAAGCAACATGAGGGGTCATGCCCCCTGGTCCCCCCGTTGACGGGTCCCATGGGCATTAATTGTGAATTAGCGTGAATAGTTTTCAAAAGGGGAACGAGGAGGCGCAACCATGGTTTGCGCCGACGGGAGAAATTTTCAATTTAGTATGGCTAAAATCACCCTCATTTACTCTCTTTTTCCAAAATATGGGTTAAACATCACAGGATTCCTTTGATCAATCTGCTTAAAATTACACCTCATAATAAACCTGCTGCTTCTTTGTGTTTAAGGATTTGCTACAAATGTATGTTTTCCTGAAATAAAAGACCTGATATCTTTGATGCATCTATAAGAATAAGCATCTAAGAAAGAGAGGAGAATGTTAGTTACAGAGGAAGCGCAACCATGGTTTGCGCTGACGGGGAAAATTTTCAATTTTCGACCCTCTCATAGCATTCAGACTTTATTATTTTGAAGACTAGCTAGCAACTGCTAAAAACAATCGGAAGTTACAAGGATAAATGGCAGATGAATAGAACTGTTTGCACCTTTTCTTTTATGTTTTAAAATGAGATCTATAGGAGACCCTATAGGAGGCCCACCATAGTTGGGGCCGACCAAGAAAATTTTGAAATTTAAACCTTTCTAAATTGGCTAAAATGGACATAGAAATACGATTCAACTAATAAATATAATTTTCACGATCACGCTGAACTGCAAATTTCACGCCATCACGCCTGAAAAAACTCGATTTCACGATCACGCCGGCACTTCATTTTCACGCCATCACGCCGTTTTTTTCAAAATTTCACGCCATCACGCCACGAAAAACCCTCCATCACGCCATCACGCCAACCGCTGGGGGGGGGGCCTCATTCGTGAAATAAAATTTCTAGGAAATACTACAATTTATCGAATAGCCTGATTCAGTAAATCTTCGGGCTGCAAAGATCTCTAGCATGAAAGTATTTTACTTTTTTAAAACTATGTTATCTGAGTAGAAAAAATTTAAAGTATGTTCCAAAAAAATTAACAGTACTTACACAAAGTAATACATAACTCACTCCTGTTAAATTTTGTCATATTATTATGTTGATATTTTTTAATTAAAAAAGATAAAAGATGTATGTTTATGTAACGAAGCCGTAAAGTAGATTTATTGTTTCAAAAATTGTTGTCAATTCTTGCTTGGCACATCCATGTCTAATTCACTGGTTGGATGATTCAACAGAGGTTAGAAGTGTTACATTGATGAATATTTCAGATTATTTTATGATTTCAATCCTTTTTCCAACTCTTTATAAACCTAAAATTGACTTATTTTCTGCCCCATATCCTGTTACGTTTACTTTGTAAGAGCATTATTTGGACAATTAATTTTTTCAAAAATAATTTTTACCAAAATATTCAAGAATGATAATCTGTGTACTAACTAAAGAATAATTCAAAATTTTGAATTTAAAAAAATTAAGATTACACTAAAAATCTTTTTTCGAAAATTGGATTTCGGACCAATGTAAGGTCAAATTTCATTTCAATTTCATGTAACAGCTTATATTTTTTGATCAGAAAAGTCTAAGTTTGTCAAATTTGTAAAGAAGAATATTCTCGTCTCAAAAGTCATAGAAATGAGAAAAGTCGAAAATTATTTATAATCCTTTTTAGTACTCGCAAAATTAAATCCAGCAGTTTCATACAGATTAAGATTTCCTAGTTGTACGATACAAGAAGAGGAATCACGTCACGGTACGACGCCACAGGGAATAATCACGCCACCACGAGGCAAAGCCACATGGCCACACGAGGAAAAGTCATGGCCCTACGAGGAAAAGTCATGGCACTACGAGGAAAAGTCACGGCGCCGTAATATTTTTGAAACTACCCTCGGGCAGTTTGTTCCAAGTCGATACTGCTCTAAAGTCAAACGTGTTAACACCAAATGCACAGTTAGGGTATGACTGTTACGGAGTTTGTAGACTGATTGTTTTGTTTGGAACATATCATGCATAATTGGAGGTCCGAGGTGATGAATGGATAATATAAAGACCTCAATGAGTAGAAGTTTGAGATTTCTTACATGTATATTTTTAACATTACAATCAGTCAACAGAGCTTCGTAATCTAACCAAGAATTTTTCATAACTCTAAGTGCCCTATGATGGCACTTATCAATTTGGTTGCTATCCCTTTCCCACAGAACATCCAGACCAATGGGCAATAGTTAAATGGCGAAAGAATATAGGCATTGATAAGAAGTTTTGTTTGTTCTTCAGACAAAAAAGTTCTTATTCGTCTTAGCGATCTTAATTTTTGATTTGATTTTTTGCAAAGCTCAGTGACATGTGGGATAAAGGAAAGATTGCTATCTTTATTGATGCCTAAGAGTTTAACAATCTTCAATCTCGATGTTACCTATGCGCAAGGACGAGCTGGCATTCAAAGTGCCAGGATAAATAAGCTGAAATTTAGAGGGGTTTGCAACCATACAGTTATGCTTGAATCATTCTAATATTATGTTCAATTTATAGATATGATCATGATTTACTTCATCAACGGTATCACTTAAAGAATACCAAAGTGTTTCCATCAGCAAAATTTTAGATTTCCTTTATGAAATAAATTAGATCATTATAAAGATATTGAAAAGCAGTGGTCCAAGGATAAAACCTTAAAGGAACACCTAATAAAACATCAAGCCATGAACTTAAGTGTGAGCCTATACGGACTATGTACCTTCTATTGCTTAGGTAGTTATTAGGTAGTTATGCATTAGTTTTAAGCTTTTTCCCCAAGACCATAGGCTGATAACTTTGCCAGCAAAAGATCATGGAGTAGACAGTGGAAGGCCTTTGCCAGATCAATCAATACAGTCCCACCTTTTGTTTGTCAGCTAGAAATGTCTGCCAGTTTCTAAAAACTAGAAACAATGAGCTAGTGACTATACTACAAAAGAAATACAAACCTCTAGGGATTCGTATGAAGATAATTGCTTTAAGAATATAAAACGAAATAATTGCTACTTGATAGGTTAATGATCATAGAGACACAAAAGACAGAAGGTTCCATGGGGAAAGATAAAATGTGACATCCCCGTCCTTGAGAAAACCTTTCAAATTAACCAACATGCCACGCCCATTGATCATTACCCATTAACACAACGAACGCCAATCGAACCAACCAGCACAACAACTTGATACGAATGCTAATCGAATTGATAAGTATGTCAACCGAGCTAGAATCGGTCAACAGAGGTGATATAAGGTGAGGTCTGCTGTTGACAACGGCGTCTACTTCCACCAATAAAACAAATATCTTTACCACACCTCGAACTTCAAGGAGTAGTGATAGCAGTGGAAACCAAAGAAACGATCAACAGAGAATTTGACCACGACTTCAATTAGACAATCTTCTGGACTGACTCGACGCCGAACCTGCAATGCATCAACAACGAGGAGAGAAGGTTCAGAACATATGTGGCAAACCGTATTTCTGAAATACGAGAGCATTCTGAAGTATCCCAATGGAAGTTTTTTCAGGAAAGAAAAACCCATCAGTCTTAGCTACAAGAGAGGAAGATTTGAAGCAATAGAAGACGATGTATAGCTCAACAGCCCAGCGTACCTTAGACTACCTGAATCGGAATGTCCATCAATCCCGAAGATTCCCTTGGACGAAAACTACATTGAACTTTGCAGAGTAAACGTCACACAGATAAACGTAACCAAATCTCTTCTACAATATGAGAGAAACTCCTCTTGGCAAAAGGTCGTCGTGTCATTGCATGGATACACATATTCTTAAAAAATTTCAAGGCAAGTCGAAAATCATCGAGCAAATCCAAGCAAATGACATCCACGCAAAGACTAGCAATCATATCATCAAGTCCAATTCATCAAGCAACTCTAAAACGAGAAGAGTCAAGTGAACACTATCTTGTCAAACTCACCCAAAACGAATTCTTCCCCGAAGCAATGAATCAAATCTAAGGAGGACGTCAACTAAAAGTTTCTCAAAAGAAACTTGATGTCTTTCTAGATGATTAAGGAGTTATGCGTGTCAGTGGAGGACTAAAGTATGGAGACTTTCTCTATGCATCAAATATAAAATCGTCCTACCAACCAAACACTTTTTATCACACGGGTGTTGATTGTTTTGGTCCAATACTCGTCAAGGTATTGCAAATCCGTACTGGAACGCTTAATTTGTAGGAGAGGAAGCCCAAAGCTAATTCGTTCCGACTGTAGGACAAACTTTAAAGGAGCAAACAATGAAATCAAGAAGGAACTTGAACGTATGGACTCTGCCAAGATCAACCGAAGCTTGAGGCGTCAAAGCATTGAATGGGATTGAATACCAACACAAGGGTTGGGTATGGGATCTGATGGTTCAAAGTGTAAAGGCGTCACTTAATGCGATCATCATGGCCGAATACGTCGTGTTAAACGATTTCACTCTCTTGACAGTCCTCACTGAAGTAGACGCCTTTGTCAACAGCAGACCACTAACGTCAGTCAGTGATGACGCGTCTGACCTGGACGCGCTAACTACAAACCACTTTATTATTGGAAAAGCTTCTACTCTACTTCCAACATGCGTTATTTAAAATGACAAAGCGACTCCAAGAAAGCGCTGGAAACAATTCCAGTCAATCACTCAATAATTCTGGAATATATGAAGGAGGGAATACCTTCCCACTCTGACTGCTCGAAACAAGTGGACTCGAGCTTCAAAAAACGTTCAGGTCGACAACCTGGTTCTGGTACATGACACCCAATTACTCAGCCGCGGAAAATGATTTCTCGGGCGCATCAATCAATTGTTTCCTGTTCGGGAAAATCGTGTCCGAAAGGTCGAAGACATTACTCATTCCGTTCTTTACACACGGTCAATCACAATGATTTCACCACTCGAATTAAGTAAGTAGGATTACACCTCACCATTCAAAAACCAGCATCCGTATCAATCTAGTTCATTGGTTGGTCGACAATTATATCACCTCTGTTGACCGATTCTGGCTGGGTTATCAATTCGATTAGTACTAGTAATAACATGGTTTAGAGGGTGATTTGGGATTAATAACCCCGAGGTTCATTGAAAACATTTCAAAATTGCCCGAACGTAGTGAGGGCTATTTTGAAGTGTTTTCAATGAAACGAGGGGTTTTTAATCAAAAATCACCCGAGCATACCATGTTATTCCGCGTTAATTATATGGTCAAAAAAAGAATTGAAGAACACTCAATCGCTATTCTTTTCGAAACTTATAAATTCGAAACTATAAAAAAACACTCTTATTTTGATTGGCTTAAAAATTTCGTACGATATTTTGTTAACTAATCAAAATATCGCACGATACTTTTCTTTCGACCAATAGAAATTTTTGTTTACATCAGGGCGATTACAAAAAAGCGGGGCTATTACCGATTTATCGCCCCGCCCGTCCTTTACAAATCTAAGATAAATGTAATCAACCATATAATTAGCATTCGTATCAAGTTTTTGTGCTGGTTGGTTCGATTGACGTTAGTTGTGTTAATTGGTAATGATCAATGGGCGTGGCATGCTGGTGTTGGTTGTAAACTTAATTTGAGAGGTTTTCTCAAGGACGGGGGTGTCACATTTTATCTTTCCCCATGGAACTTTCAGTCCTTTGTGTCTCTATGATCATTAACCTATCAAGTAGCAATTATTTCGTTTTATATTCTCAAAGCAATTATCTTCATACGAATCCCTAGAGGTTTGTATTTCTTTTGTAGTATAGTCACTAGCTCATTCTATCTAGTTTCTAGAAACTGGCAGACATCTCTTGCTGACAAACAAAAGGTGGGAGCTGTATTGATTGATCTGGCAAAGGCCTTCGACTGTCTACCCCATGATCTTTTGCTGGCAATGTTATCAGCCTATGGTGTTGGGGAAAAGCTTAAAACTAATACATAACTACCTAATAACTACCTAAGCAATAGAAGGCACAGAGTCCGTATAGGCTCACACTTAAGTTCATTGCTTGATGTTTTATTAGGTGTTCCCCAAGGTTTTTTCCTTGGACCACTGCTTTTCAGTATATTTATAATGATCTATTTTATTTCATCAAGGAAATCTCAAATTTTGCTGATGAAAACACTTTGTATTCTTCAGGTGATACCATTGATGATCACATCTATAAATTGAACATAATATTAGAATGATTCAAGCATATTTTTTTTTTTTTTTTTTTATTTTCCAATTTATTTATTGTTGGTCTGCCATAGTAATAATAAAATACTAATTAATACCAACCGTAGAGAATAAACTAATCGACCGCCGAAGGCGGTTAATTTTCCGAGCTGTATACGGGTAAAAAAGTTGGATTCAAAATTTGTCACAACTGTGCTATCCTTTTGAATATTTTAAAATTTGACTCGCCCATTCATGCCTATTCTGCACGTTTTGCAGAATTTTTTACGGTTAAAGGTTTGAGCAGCTGAGCAAAATTTGAGATATTTGTAGAATCGCTGGTTTTCTGAAATGTGTGGTGTTTTACTACGGAGATAAAAAAAGCATTTTTTCGGAGATAACGATGTTAATCATGAATAGATGAAAAACATGCTGTGGCGCCCCGCTAGGGAGATAAATGTTAAGTAAATAAAAAAACTTTAAGTATTTATCAGCTTCTGATTCAAACCACAAGTGATTAACCCTACCTACTGAGAGGGGGGGCACAAAGTGCCCCCCCCCCCTGTTAGAAAATTGGCTGGCATTTTTTAACTAGTGAGGCTATGAAGCTGAAATTTTATGACTTTTCATTAAATTTTATGGGGAATGTTTTGGTTAAAAAATTTTTCTCATTGGTCAATTATTTTAGTCCCAATGACAGGTTTGTCGGTGACCACTACCATCCCACAACTGCAGCGCAGGCTATTTTGCTCTTTTTATGTGCTTACTCCAAGATACTATAACATGTCACCAGGTATACTTTAATGGTCCATTTCATTTGTATTGCTTCTATTACATCTTAAAGGAGAATTAGCAGCAAAAAACAAATATAAATATGACAAAAAAAAGTATCACCGACTTGAAAAAGTTGAAATGTTCTGATTTTACGCGGTTTTGAAAGTTTAAAACATTTTCTTCGGTTTTGGCGCGCTATAGTAGAACGTCACGACAAATATGTTGATTAAGATTTTAATTTCCATTTATTACATTGTAAAAGCTTTCAAATAAAAGCAAAATGAAGGAGAATGTGTTTCTCCATCTGATTCAATAGCAATTTTAAGAAACATAATTTTTTTTTGAGTTTTTTGGGTGATTTTTGCCAATTGTTGATACAATTGATGACGTCATCAAAAATTGCATTCAATTTTTAAAAGAATTTTTTGATAAATTTGTTTGTTATAGGTTCAAGCATTGCTGTACCAAATTTCATGACCAAATAATGTTCCTATCCTAAGTTATCCACGGGGGACACTATGTGCCCCCCCTTTCAGTTCTAAGGGACCCAAATAGCTCTCAGTAGGTAGGGTTAAACAACTCAAAATATACTACCTCATCAAAATCACTGATCCTGTCAAGCAACATAACTGCCACAGTAGTTTAGCTTATACATGTTTTTTTTATAAGCAATCAAAAATCCGAAAACAGGCTCAGAGATGCTTAGGTTCAAAGCTAGGTCCAAAGGCTGAAAAATGCTTGAGGGGATGCTTAAATCTAAAACATAAATTTAGGGAAATACTGAAAATCCGCAAAGTTCCATCAGCCAAAATCAGGAAGAAAACATTTTTCGTAGGCTCAAGTAATGTTTGCCATATGCTTAATTTTATGCTTATGCTTAATATCTGAGCCTAGATATGCTTATAAAAAGTATCCATATTTTCAAGTTAAATCACGCAAACGAGAGTGTCGATCATTGTCTAAACCGATGAATTCTTCATCAAATTTAAGGCGGTCGTTATCCAGTGATGTGAGCACTGTTCTAGTTATATAATGAAGAATATAAGATAAAATATTTTTTTTTATATACATATTTTACAAAGACAAATATTTGTGAGGCTTATTTCTTTCAGTGAGGATTTAAAAGTTTCGATAGAGGATTCAAGCTTGTTTTTTTCAGGAATCCGATTCCAAAGCAGGCTTCCTCGAAATAAGAAAGATTGAGTTCCATAACGTAGTGAATTAGCCTTAGGTATAGACATTAAAACTTTGTTTCGGAAGTGGAATTTTATTTTCTTCGTTACGTAGATTTCTTGCATGAACTCCGGATTTAATTTGTTCTCAGATTTGTAGACCTCACAAAGTAAGAAGCAAAGCTGAGTTTCGTGAACTGTCTTACATTTGGCGTTTTGCAATAAAACTTCATAATCGTTTCTGAATTCACAGAGTAGAGCTCTTAGGGCCTGCTTATGAACTTTAGTGATTTCTTCATATGTGGTTTTATTACAGAACATCCAGATTATCGGTGCATAGTTAAATATTGACATAATATAAGCATTAAATATTGACTTTCGCTGGTCAAAATTAAATATAAAAACGAATTCTGTTCAAACTCCAGATTCTGGATCTTGCTTTAGAGCAAAGTGAATTGAAATGGGTCGCAAAAGAAAGATTGTTATCAATAGTTATCCCTAGTAGCTCAACAGAATCCGTTGATTTTATCCTAACATTTCCAACGCTGATTTCTACAGGAAGATTCCTTTTTCCTAGAACCAACATTTGGAATTTCCCGGGGTTAGCTTCGAGGTAGTTATTTGAAAACCAGGCTAAGATTATTTCTAGGTCAAACTCAAGATTTGAGATGACCTCTTCAAGAGTTTCCGCACAAGAGTGCGAGGTGTTATCTTCCGCAAAATTGCAGATGCTGGCTTTAACAATAAAAAGAAATAAATCGTTTATGAATATATTAAATAAAAGGGGACCAAGAATTGACCCCTGCGGAACACCTAGAGTGATTTTTAACCAATCACTATATTCAGAGCCGATCTTTGTTCTCTGATAGCGATTACTCAGATAACATTTTAGAAGATCGAGACTTTTTGTTTCAATTCCGTAGCCTTTAAGCTTTGCGATAAGAAGTTTGTGGTCAATGCAGTCAAAAGCCTTTGATAAGTCCATCAGTACTGCTCCCACCTTCCCGGACTCATCAAGACTTTGATTCCATTGACCAATCATTTGAATTAGAGCATGTTGAGTGCTGTGCTTAGCTCTAAACCCACAGAAACTCGAATCAAAAATGCCATCAAAGTAGGATGAAAGTTGGATGTAAGCCCTGAAAATTTGTGATTTTTGGGGGGTCTTCAAAATCACAAAAGACCTATACCACGTGATAGAGCTCTTCAAACTGAGCAAAAAAATGTATTATATCAAAGTCTCAACTTTTCTTAATCAAAAGTTATGGGCGTTTTTGTGGTAAAAAATACTACAATTTTGGATAAATTATGCAGATTGTGGGGAAATTCCCTGTTTTCAATCAATTTTTGACCATAAAATCGTCTATAACTTTTGATCTAAAAAAGTTGAGACTTTGATATGATACATTTTTTTGCTCAGTTTGAAGAGCTCTATTACGTGGTATAGGTCTTTTTTGATTTTGAAGACCCCCCAAAAATCACAAATTTTCAGGGCTTACAATTTTGCCTAAAAACGCAAAAAATTGCAAATTACGCAAAAACTGCGGGTTTTCAAGCTTGGTAACATTCAAATTCCGAATCAGCACCTTCAAATTGACCAAGAAAGATATCAAAAGTTTATTCACCGATATTTTGAATTTTTTATTTATTTTTGAAACAATAACAATCCACTGGCCACGGCCTAAATTGGCCGATAGTTTTTCTTCAGAAATTTATCTTCCTTTTTAAAAACAGGCGTAACCCTTGCCCTTTTTAGACTTTGGGGAAATTTAGAAGTACTGAAGGCAAGGTTTACGAGTCTTGATAATGGCCCTGACAGTATATCAGAGACCACTTTGATTATTCTAATTGAAAAAGGACCGCTGACAGATTTATCTTGATTAAGTTTGAGCATAATACAATGGATATCTTCAGGAGTTACTTCGCTAAAAGAGAAAGACTTACTTGCAGATAGAGATTCGATGATGCGAAGTATACTAGGATGGTTTTCAAGCGGGTCGGTTTCAGAATCTTCTGGAAGACTGCATTCTGAAGTTTTTAGGCCGAGATAGGAAGCAATATTTACAAAATAGTCGTTAAAAGTTTTTGCTATGGAGGCTTCATCGTCAACAAGTTTTGATTTATTTGAATCGTCAAGCAAGAAGATTTTCTCGTGATGTTGGACTTTCTTTGAGAAATATGGTTTTGCAGATTTCCAAAAATTTTCTGATGTCCCTAAATCACGAAAGTATTTTCTCTTTGCTTTCCTATTCAAATTTACAATATAATTTTTTTGTTTGCGATACAAGGTTTTATAGAGGGGGTTTCCGGTCTTATTTGCTTTGTTTTTGTAGTATGAGCGAACCATGATTGCTTTACGTAGGATTTTAGACATATGAGGTTTTTGATTTCCCCGGACAGTTCGCTTTTTCATTGGTGCATGAGCATCAAGAATATTTTCAAAAGTTGTGCTAAAAGTTTCAAAGTCTGAGAAGTCACAATCAAGATTACGACAGAGGTTGGACCGGACCATAACTCTATGGTTGCAAACCCCTCTAAATTTCAGCTTATTTATCCTGGCACTTTGAATGCCAGCTCGTCCTTGCACATACGTAACATCAAGATTGACAGCGTGGAGATTGTTAAACTCTTAGGCGTCAATATAGATAGCAATCTTTCCTTTATCCCACATGTCACTGAGCTTTGCAAAAAATTAAATCAAAAATTAAGAGCGCTAAGACGAATAAGAACTTTTCTGTCTGAAGAACAAACAAAACTTCTTATCAATGCCTATATTCTTTTGCCATTTAACTATTGCCCATTGGTCTGGATGTTCTGTGGGAAAGGGATATCAACCAAATTGATAAGTGCCATCATAGGGCACTTAGAGTTATGAAAAATTCTTGGTTAGATTACGAAGCTCTGTTGACTGTGTAATGTTAAAAATATACATGTAAGAAATATCAAACTTCTACTCATTGAGGTCTTTGAATTATCCATTCATCACCTCGGACCTCCAAGTAATGCATGATATATTCCAAACAAAACAATCAGTCTACAAACTCCGTAACGGTCATACCCTAACTGTGCATTTGGTGTTAACACGTTTGACTTTAGAGCAGTATCGACTTGGAACAAACTACCCTCGTCCATCAAAAATATTATGGCGCCGTTACTTTTCCTCGTAGCGCCATAACTTTTCCTCGTGTGGCGCCGTGGCTTTGCCTCGTGGTTCCGTGACTTTTCCTCGTAGCGCCATGACTTTTCCTCGTGTGGCCCCGTGGCTTTGCCTCGTGGTGGCGTGATCATGCTTGCAAAATCATTCTAATACACCTTTCCTTGGGTGTTGTTTGGGATTTTATGTTTGAGTTATTCCCTTAGATATAGATTATTTCCTTAGATATAACTAAGATAGAACTAGATTAACTATACCTCATGGAAAGTTTGACCAGCTAAAAACGCCGTACGGCCCGGCAATCGTCCGTACGGGGACGTCATGCAGCGTACCTTGCGCGGCCCATAGCCCGACGACCGTTGACGGTGGAGTGATGAAATTTGGCATGCTTTACCCCTTCGATATGCTTGACGTTTCCAGAAGGTTTCAAGTAGTGAGACTTACCCTGTCCGGCGCTAGAGGAGGGGGTCATTTAAGGTCCCGTACGGGTCCTTTACGGTCCCGTAGCGCCCTTCCGTCAACTTTTCAGGACTGTGGACCTATTTTTTCGGAATCTACACCCAAAAAATCATGAAATATCAAAACCTCGAAAAAAGTTTTAAAAGATGACCTTGACCCGATTCCATCCTGGGATCCCTAGTGCGTGAACCCAACGCCTTGTACCACTGGGCCAATTTCTGGCCATTCTCTGCTGCAATTTCTCAGGGATGTCATACCTTCGCTAGCTTGGCTAGGCTTGGCCCAGAGCTCAATAGGGACCCCTCAGAGTATTTTTTAGACTTGACTGAAGGTGTACGTCAGCACTAAGTGGTTCACGAGTTGTAGAAAAGTCTCACTGGTTTCCATCCCACCGGGGACTCCAAGCTGGTCTGGTATGAGTTCTAACCCCCTGTGGAGCCTTCCCATGAACTTTTCAGGACTTCGGACCACTTTTTTTGGAATCTACACCCAAATAAAAATAAAATATCAAAACATGGTCGAAAATTGGGACTTTTGTCCCGAACCCTGGACGTGGAGCATGCATGGAGTGTTTTTTTTTTGGCTATTTATACCTCGCCCAAGGCCCGACGAAGCAGTCAGGCAAAGTGGGACAAATTGAGGCTTCTACAGACCTCCATACAGCCAGGCCTCGTTTTCATGTATTTCTAGTTCTAGTTCTATCTTAGTTATATCTAAGGGAAATACTCAAACGTAAAATCCCAAACAAAACCCCGGGAAAGGTGTATTTGAATGATTTTACCAGCGAGTGCATTCCTTTATATATGAAAAAACAGCCAACGAGCTAGCCGATTGCTGATTATGGATGATTATTGGTGATTATGGCTGTATCCGCGGATTAGAAACACCGTTTATAAAGAGTTGCAAAAAGTCTTGAAATCATAAAATCATCTGAAATATTCATCAATGTAACACTTGTAACCTCTGTTGAATCATCCAACCAGTGAATTAGACGTGGATGTGCCAAGCAAGAATTGACAACAATTTTTGAAACAATAAATCTACTTTACGGCTTCGTTACATAAACATACATCTTTTATCTTTTTTAATTAAAAGATATCAACATATGACAAAATTTAACAGGAATGAGTTATGTATTACTTTAAATTCACATCATAAAACCATTAAATCACTCAAAAATGCTGAAAAACATTAAAAAAATCACGGTTTCAAATTTCATTCTAATTTCACTTAACCCTTTAACTACTGATATTGAATATTTCCATCATTATGCCCAGTTTGAGCTAGAAACTTATAGGGATGGGGTTGTCATGAAGAAAAAATAATCCTTTTTGGCAGCAATTGTGGCTTAGCAAAGTCAATAACATGGGATATTATGGGAAAATTCGACGATGTTTGAGATTTCAACGGCGCTTTTCCAGAAAGTTGACAGTTGTTTTCAAATTTTCAAAAGGACATTTTCAATAATGCTTTAACCCTATTCAACCTAGGCTTTTAGGGGCGGTTCAGAACTAGGGGGGGGGGGCTTTTTCCTGTACCACCCCTTAACTTTTGATCTAGTTGGTCTTTTTGGATAAAATTTGGCACACAAGATCCTTGTCACGTAAGGTAACTTTTGACAAAAAAATTTTTTGATGACGTCACTCATCATGCCCAAAGTGAGCAAAAACCAAAAAATTCCTTTGTTCTTATAAATAGCTATTGTATTCTAACAAAGGCTTTAGAAAAAAGTTGCCTGAGTTTAAAATGCTTATTTTATCCTAAATATTCAATAAATTACGGTTTAAACGATGTATTTGACATTAAAAATAAATTTGTATTGGAAAAGTGTCAATTTTTGTGACACCTTACTGTCAGAAATGTCATCATGCTCAAGGTGTGAAAACATTTAAGTGTCAAATTTTTTTTTATTCTGAAGCAAAATAAAAGTTAGGAATTTACAGAAAATTTCACGGCAAAAGCTTTATTATTTCAGGAGCTATTACCAATAGTTTGACCTCCGAACAGAAAGAGCCCCCCCCCCCTAGTACGAATAGGGTTGATTGCCTGTTGATGTTTCAAAAATTGAAGCTTTGAAGGCCGCAGATTTTTTTTCAGATTTTATTGTTTCAATACCGCATTAAGGCATTTATAAATGCAATAATATTGTATATAAATTTGACCCCTAAATTTAGACATACGAGCCCGGTCGACACTGTTTTTACATAAATTTAGAAATAATTTTAATCGATAATAAGATCGAATTTTCGCTGTTGTAAATATTACTCCACGATGCGATTCCAGTCCATTCCATAGTGTGACATTATGGGGGTACTACCATTACGGTACCATGGTGATGCAATGTCACGTTACAATGCCAAGAATCAGCGACACCATGACATGCTGCTGTGACACCACGGTACGAGGAAAAGTCACGGCGCCAGAGGAAAGTCCACAGCGCCACGAGCCAAAGTCACAGCTCTACAAGACAAAGCCACAGCTCCACGAGGCAAAGTCACGGCGCCACGGCAACATTTTACAGAGTCGTGTGTGCGACGTTGCACAGTCACGATTTTGACTACAATATAACTCTATAATAAGCATCCTCTATAAGGAGCACGGATCCGTTAGTGGGTACCAGCAGCCTAATCTATCTTACACCCATAAACACGCTAAGAAATACATAGACTAAAAGTTTAGAATTCTGACAAATAAGTTCAAAATTTGTTGTATGTAGTATACTTTTTTTACTCAGAATGTCAGAATGCTTTATCCGATAGCATCAGTCACTTTCGTCGAATTCATCTATTAGAAATCGTAAAATGTTCACCTATTTTAGGGGTTACGACACACAGTTTATTTTGCTAAGTTAACTATTTTCTATTTTTTTGGAATTCAAAATCTCAAAGTAGCTTAGATGCTTGTAGCCTGTGAGCATAGTCCATATAAAAAAACCCCGCTCTGAAAGCCTTTTGTTTCATTGGAAAAAAACTAAGCAAAAAGTTAAAACAATAAGCTTCCAGATCAGATTTTTTTAACCCTACTTTCATGCAAAAAATCAAAATAAATCAATGATCCAATTTTTCAAAAACCCGTTTTTTAGTCGTTTTTTGGCCCAAATTTGCCGAAATCTTTTTTTTTCGAAAATCGGGCTCCATCACATTTTGGCCACCACCATTTTGCACATTTGTACCAAAAATCAAAAGATTCGTATGATTCAATCCTGAGAAAAGTTGGTAACAGACGAACGAACGAACGAACGAACGAACACAGGTTAATTTATAGCACCTCCACCGGGGTAGGTCCAAAAAACAAAGCGGGAGTAAAAGAATGGTCAGAAAGTATTTACTAGGGTGGGGTTGAGGATTTCATTTTTTGAAGGGTTTAAGAAGGGGGGGAGGTTCCAAAATATTTTTAATGGAAAAGGAAGAGGGGGTGTGAAATATTTTTGGGCAACTCAGAACGCAAAATTTCATGGTTTCACATTTGAAGATTTTTGATTTTTTTTTCGCCCTACTTAAAGGCTAAATTGTTCGTATTTCATTAATTCTGTAAAGTGCAGAAAAATAGTAATTTTAGCGAAAAAGTGTATGGTTGAAAATTGAAATTTTTCTCCTGTCGTCGCAAATCATGAATCTTCGCCTCCTCAATCTCTGATATTATTACCTTTAGACGCAACTTAAAATATTACTCCTGTGATATTAAAAAAATTGTATATGCAAAAAAACTTTAACTCTTAAATTCCATATGATACAGACAGACATTGCAAGCCTAATTTCTGGGCAAAACCAGTCCGAAAAAGAGGAAATTAAGACTTAAAAATCCAAATTTTCTCCTGTCGACGCCGACCATGGTTGCACCTCATTCGTGACTAAATTATTTGTCCCATCACGTTCGAAATCAAGCCACTTGCTGTCTGCCATATAATAATGTAGTCCCCCCACCGAAGTGCACAACATTTTGATATTTAGGCTATTATAGGATCACTCACAATCTGGAATTTTACTGTAGTTATACCCGATTTATATGTGACAAGTCGGTCTAAATCCTAAAGAAAGTAAAATTAAGTAGAACCCTCACCTCAGTTAGAGTGTAGAGGAAAAAAGTTTTAGCAAGGGGGAAATCTTTTAACCTTTTTAACTTTAAGGTGGGAGGGGGGTTGAAAAAATTTTCGAAGTTAGGGGTGGGAGTGCGAAATTATCTTTTGATTTTTTGAATTATCCTCTACTCCCCCCTAGTAGATACTTTCTGACCACTCCCTAACTCACGGACGAGAACTTTATACACGATACGCAGTCCTTATATCAAAACATATCAGATGGGATGTGGTTTACAAACCTATAAAGCTGAAATTTTTGTCATTTTGTATTTCTTTACCACTCCACATCCACGTAATATCATCAATGTAATCATCCATACTTGTTTTGATCTGTAAAACATCAGATACACCTTTGATAGCGTAAAACGGTGATGGTGTTTGCCAAGTTATCATTGGATAATCTATAACAAAAAAAGGCCTTTTCATAAAAAAACTAATCTAAAAATAACCCAAAAGAGCTTTCACAAAGACTAAAACTAAAGAGAAAAAGTTCACCTGTAACTTTTTCTTGAGGCCCAGAAAACACTGGGCGAAATCATAGATTTCCTAAATTGTAAATATAGTAAAAATATATATAAAAAATGGTATTTCAATGAATTTCAAGCGGACCTTGAAAGTCCACCTTTCGAACGTGTAAATATCTGAAATATATTGAAAAAATATAATAATTCAAGGATTTCCATCTATTTGAAAGATGATCTTTACTATATTTCAATATTTTGAAAATATGAAATTTTCATGTCGTTAAAATCTCTTGAAATATGATATTTCATTAAATTTTCGCTAAGTTTGAAAATTGAAATTTCCATCAAATGGGAATTCTTGAAAATATCATATATTTCACTAAATTTACAATTTTTGAAATATGAGAGCGCCAATTTAAAATGGCGGCATAGATCTTAAACCGGGGGTCAATAGAAAACCAATATGATCCGTATGATATCAATATTTACAATGTAAATATGTTTTAGAAGATTACTCCAGTTTAGTTTTAAATTCACTCGAATGATTTTAATTCGAAGAACACCTAATTGTATGGTGTTTATGTTATATTTTTGAGAGTATCTTAAGTAAAATTTAATAATGTAACCCCCTGAACAGATGCCAGATTCGCTTTACGAAATCAAAACATTCAAAACCAGTTTTCAATTTTGTGATTTCTTTGACTTTGAGTGTTAAAGCATAGTACATAATACATATCTTTCTCATATGTACTATGGTTAAAGTTGGAGTGGTGGAAGTGATAAGCTAATCTGAAGTCTGGTGTAAGAGGAAAGGAGAAACATAATTCAACCACAAAATCATGATGTGTAAGTATTACTTCACCCATTTATATCAACAAATGAGTCTAGTTGGTGCTATTTCTATCTATCCTAAACTAAGGGTCGATCAGACAACACTCATTTAAGGATTTTTTTGTATCATTTTGTTTCTTTAATTTGCCTTTGCGATTTGTCATGTCATTCACCCAGATGAGGGGTATATTTTCTACTTCTTTTTTACTTTTTTGTAAATGTTGTTTTCCTTTGCTGTTCATTTGTTGTCAATATGTTTGACTCTTTTGTCTTTCTCCACTACATGTCGTGATGCTGTATCGTAGCATAAACTCCATGAAACCATTTCTCTGCAAGTAAATCAAGGGTAAGGTAAGGGAATTATCTGCTTATTTGTATGCTACATTTTTTAAAAGAACTATAATTCTGAGATATGATTAAAATTATTATCTTTGTTTGTGAATGAATGATGGAGCAATATAAATCAGTTTTGTTTATTTTTTATACAGGTTAAATGACTTTATCAATCACTGAAACTTTCTATTTTTTACTCCTGGAAAGGACGCTGTGAGCAGGACGGATAGCCCAGAAGTGGTGAACGATAAGGGAAACCAGTGTATTAATTTTTGGCATTTGTTTATTGGCTAACCACTCCTATACAAATAATTTTGGGGATAAAATATTTCCCATATTTGACAATAATTATAATGTATAAGATGGCCGCCTGCAACCATACTCGCAAGCCTTGAAGGGAGGGAGGGAGGTAAAAAATAATTTTCTCTGCCTTCACTGTAAGATGAGCTTCTTTGCGAATGGAAGATCAGTGATCGAAGTCATAGCTCTAAACCACCTATAGATTCTACCAAAAGGAGAAAATGCGACGGGGGCGTACTATGGGCGGACGACCTACCAAAGCCACTCTAGCTAGATACGCAAAAGGGCGTGGCGTCGTAACAATATAAAAGTTAAACTAAAACTTAACCTCTTAAATTACCATTTAACTTTCTATTTTTTACTCCTGGAAAGGACGCTGTGAGCAGGACGGATAGCCCAGAAGTGGTGAACGATAAGGGAGACCAGTGTATTAAGTTTTGGGTTTTGTTTAACCACTCCTATACAAATAATTTTGGGGACAAAATATTTCCCAACCGAAGGTATCCCAAAATTATACTTTTGTCGCGCCTTAACGGTTGCAGGAAGACACGCGTACCTACAAATTTGAAAATTTTTCTATTAGTAAAAGTAAATAAGCCTATAAAAGATATATAGTAACGATATAAAATATCAACCAGTAGAAAACTCACTAAATATAAACATAAGATGAAATGTGATAACATATTCAATTATCTTAACTATTTCACGTCTACATCGCACAAAGAAAAATAAGGCAACAATGTGCACCCGACAGGAAGTCCACCACCAGCCGGGTAAGTGCCGGACTGTGTACCGGATCCGACTTCCTAAACGATGATTAAACCCAGAATCGGCGGGTTTTCGCAACCAGCCGGGTTGCCCAGACTCAAGGCCTGGCCCCTCACCACCGTGCACAGCCTAATAGCTACTGAAAACTGTCTATCGCGTGTAATTCGTGTGGGACAAAATCTCTTGCTGTATGAAATAGAAAACACAAAGCCTAAAACAACGCTATGGCCAGTTTCCCGACCGTATCATCATTGCAGCTGAGAAACTCCTGTCCATACAGCCGGTACGGCAGGAGAATCTATCACAACCTTGTGCATACTGAAACTTAAGAGAGATCCGCCACCATCCGGGTGTGCATAGCACTACTTCGTCACATATCCTTACTTCGTCTCCTATTGTTATTTTCTTTTCTACGTCATAATTTATGCTTAAAAATTAAACAGCTGAATATACATGGTTTCTACTAGATTGTTAATAATTTAAACATGACGTAACATATGATATTATGCAAGCTAAGAAGTTAATTGACAGATATTTTTGAATAAAATATGGAAAAATTGATTGACAGATATACTAGAATACATAAAATAATTACCGTTAGGTGTGAAAATGATGGGCGCAGAAGTAAATAAAAAAATATTTTGACATTATACATTTCTTTAACTCAAATCAGTACTATACATGTAACATTTTGAAGAGTGAGTGCACGATGAACAATCGTGATTGAAATTCTAAAGAAATATCTCGAAGAAACCATAATACGCATGCACGGGTGCTCTACACATAGTCACATGACTTGAAAGTTAGATTTTGCAGACCAGGCAAAAAAATTTATCCTTACTTGGTCACGATGCATCGCGTAAGAGTTCTTTAAAGATTTCGCAAAAATTTATATTCCCACTACACGGTCACATTACTTGAAAGTTAGATTTTGCAGATCAGTCAAAAAAATGTATTCTTACTTGGTCACATGACTTGACAGTTAGATTTTGCAGATCAATCAAAAAAAATTATCCTTACTTGGTCACGATGCATCGCGTAAGAGTTCTTTAAAGATTTCGCAAAAATTTATATTCCCACTACACGGTCACATTACTTGAAAGTTAGATTTTGCAGATCAGTCAAAAAAATGTATTCTTACTTGGTCACATGACTTGACAGTTAGATTTTGCAGATCAATCAAAAAAAATTATCCTTACTTGGTCACATGACTTGAAAGTTAGATTTCGCAGATCAGGCAAAAAAATTTATCCTTACTTGGTCACATGACTTGAAAGTTAGTTTTCACAGATCAGGCAAAAAATAATATCCTTACTTGGTCTCATGATTTGAAAGTTACATTTTGCAGATCAGTCAAAAAGATTTATCCTTACTTGGTCACATGACTTGAAAGTTAGATTTTGCAGATCGGTCAAAAAAATTTATCCCTACTTGGTCACATGACATCCTAACTTGGTCTAATGACTTGAAAGTTAGATTTTGCAGATCGGTCAAAAAAGATTATCCTTACTTGGTCACATGATTTGAAAGTTTAGATTTTTCAGATCAGGCAAAAATATTTATCCTTACTTGGTCACATGACTTGATAGTTAGATTTTGCAGATCAGTCAAAAAATTTTATCCTCACTTGGTCAAATAACTTGAAAGTTAGAATTAGCAGATCAGTAAAAAAAAATTATCCTTACTTGGTCACATGACTTGAAAGTTAGATTTCGCAGATCAGTCAAAAAAATTTATCTTTACTTGGTCACATGACTTGAAAGTTAGATTTTGCAGATCAATCAAAAAAATTTATCCTTACTTGGTCACATGACTTGATAGTTAGATTTCGCAGATTAGTCAAAAAAATTTATCATTACTTGGTCACATGACTTGAAAATTAGATTTCGCAGATCAGGCAAAAAAATTTATCCTTACTTGGTCACGATGCATTGCGTAAGAGTTCTTTAAAAATTTTGCAAAAATTCATATTCTCACTACACGGTTACATGACTTTAAAGTTAGATTTCGCAGATCAGGCAAAAGAAATTATCCTTACTTGCTAACGATGAATTGCGTAAGAGTTCTTTAAAAATTTCACAAAACTTTATATTCTCACTACACGGTCACGTGATTTAAAAGTTAGATTTTACAGATAAGTCAAAAATATTTATCCTTACTTGGTCACATGACTTGATTGTTAGATTTTGCAGATCAGTGAAAAAAATTTATCCTTACTTGGTCACATGACTTGAAAATTAGATTTTGCAGATCAGTCCTGATCAGTAAAAAAATGTTATCCTTACTTGGTCAAATAACTTGAAAGTTAGAATTAGCAGATCAGTAAAAAATATTTATCCTTACTTGGTCACATGACTTGAAAGTTAGATTTTGCAGATCAGTCCTGATCAGTCAAAAAGATTTATCCTTACTTGGTCACATGACTTGAAAGTTAGATTTTGCAGATCGGTCAAAAAAATTTATCCTTACTTGGTCACATGACTTGAAAGTTAGATTTTGCAGATCGGTCAAAAAAATTTATCCTTACTTGGTCACATGACATCCTAACTTGGTCACATGACTTGAAAGTTAGATTTCGCAGATCAGTCAAAAAAATTATCTTTACTTGGTCACATGACTTGAAAGTTAGATTTTGCAGATCAATCAAAAAAATTTATCCTTACTTGGTCACATGACTTGATAGTTAGATTTCGCAGATTAGTTAAAAAAATTATCCTTACTTGGTCACATGACTTGAAAGTTAGATTTTACAGATCAGTCAAACATGTATCATTACTTGGTCACATGACTTGACAGTTAGATTTTGCAGATCAGTTTAAAAAAATTTATCTTTACTTGGTCACATGACTTGAAAGTTAGATTTTGCAGATCAATCAAAAAAATTTATCCTTACTTGGTCACATGACTTGATAGTTAGATTTCGCAGATTAGTCAAAAAAATTTATCATTACTTGGTCACATGACTTGAAAATTAGATTTCGCAGATCAGGCAAAAAAATTTATCCTTACTTGGTCACGATGCATTGCGTAAGAGTTCTTTAAAAATTTTGCAAAAATTCATATTCTCACTACACGGTTACATGACTTTAAAGTTAGATTTCGCAGATCAGGCAAAAGAAATTATCCTTACTTGCTAACGATGAATTGCGTAAGAGTTCTTTAAAAAATTAACAAAACTTTATATTCTCACTACACGGTCACGTGATTTAAAAGTTAGATTTTACAGATTAGTCAAAAATATTTATCCTTACTTGGTCACATGACTTGATTGTTAAATTTTGCAGATCAGTCAAAAAAATTTATCCTTACTTGGTCACATGACTTGAAAGTTAGATTTTGCAGATCAGTCCTGATCAGTAAAAAAATGTTATCCTTACTTGGTCAAATAACTTGAAAGTTAGAATTAGCAGATCAGTAAAAAAAAATTATCCTTACTTGGTCACATGACTTGAAAGTTAGATTTTGCAGATCGGTCAAAAAAATTTATCCTTACTTGGTCACATGACTTGAAAGTTAGATTTTGCAGATCGGTCAAAAAAATTTATCCTTACTTGGTCACATGACATCCTAACTTGGTCACATGACTTGAAAGTTAGATTTCGCAGATCAGTCAAAAAAATTTATCTTTACTTGGTCACATGACTTGAAAGTTAGATTTTGCAGATCAATCAAAAAAATTTATCCTTACTTGGTCACATGACTTGATAGTTAGATTTCGCAGATTAGTCAAAAAAATTATCCTTACTTGGTCACATGACTTGAAAGTTAGATTTTACAGATCAGTCAAACATGTATCATTACTTGGTCACATGACTTGACAGTAAGATTTTGCCTTACTTGGTCACGGGGCATTTTAGGAGCGTTCTTTAAAAATGTTACAAAAATTCATATTCCCACTACACGGTCACGTGATTTAAAAGTTAGGTTTTGCAGATTAATTCAAACATGTATCATTACTTGGTCACATGACTTGAAAGTTAGAATTCGCAGATCAGGCAAAAAAAGTTATCCTTACTTGGTCACGATGCATTGTTTATGTTCATTTACATCAAACACTACTTGGTCACGTTTTTTCATTCACTAGAAATATTCATAACTTCGACCAACAACTCCAAACACTACTTGGTCAAGCCTTTTTACTCATAAGAAATATTCCTAATTTGGACCAAAAACTCCAAACACTAATTGGTCACATTTTTTTATCCTTAAAAATGTTTACAACTCGCAACAAAACACCAAACACTACTTGGTCACACCTATTCACTCATAAGAAATGTTCATAATTTTTATCAAAACACCAAACACTACTCCGTCGCGCGTTTTTCCTCCTCAGAAATGTTCATAGTTTGGATCAAAAACACCAAACACTACTTGGTCGCGACTCTTTACTCCTTAACCATTCAGATATTTTTCACACAAAACCCCACCAAATGTTACTTAATCATATCTTTCATTAAAAGCTCTCCTCACTTCCATCATTCGTCCAAAAATTTCTTGGATATTTAAAGAATTTTATGATATATTGAAAGTTCAGGTGAAGAGGAGTTGCTAACTTGCACATTTAGTACATTTGCAGCCGAAACGCTCGACGAGACAGAATGAGATATAACTTTTTCTATTGAGATTTGTTAAGAATATTCAAATTTTTTTAAGCTTTAGGGTGTTCTAGGGATATGTTATAGCGTAGCTGGATGAAGGACGAGAATTCCTTAGCGGATTGCTTCTTTGTCTTTTCTATTGTAAACTGTTCATAATAGAAATCCATCTCTGTCCCCTCGAGTGTTCTGTTTTTATAAGAAAAATGAAGCAGACAAAGTATTCATGCAGTACGTGTATTTATTTTGCTATGATGTTCCCGCTTTTCATCAAAATAATACAGTATTTGCAAAAGATACCCCAAAAGCTTCTTTGTAAATGAAATCTAATTTTATCAGCGTGTGTTATGAATTTGAGAAGCTTTCATGATTTCTCTTTAAAAATTTCGGATGTAAATATTTTGACAAATATTGTTTCAATTGACTTGAAATTTTTTCCATAATTAGACATACCGACTTGCTATCTGAAAATATCAGTTAGAAAGTGAGGCACTCCGCAGTGTAGCCCCTTACGGAAACTAAATGCTCGTATTCCATTGAAAACGAATATACAATCAAGGTCATAATATTTGAGAAAAAAGGGAAATCCACCGGGAAGTTTTTGAACCACAATCGATTTGTAAGTGCTCTAAAGTAGGTTGGAAGGGTAGAGTTTTAACTCTGAGTTTTAACATGAGACTTAAGACTTTAGACCTTAGGATCTCAGGATCCAAAAGTTCAAAAATAGTCCAATAAGACTCAGAATATAGCCTGGAAGTCTGCCAACCCCTCCCAAATTGAAATATTCGATTAAATTAAAAAGATAGCCAAAAATCGACTTTCTCGCCAGAACTTTAAATCTTGAAAAACGTTAAACTAGCCAAAATTCTCAATATATTATGACCTTGATTGTCTTTGGAAATCAAAAATGCCAAATTCTGCTCTGCTGGGGGTCTAATTTCAAACTTAAGTCATATTTTCCGGTTAAAAATATCCCTTTCTTCGATTTAACAGCCAAAAAACTTTTAAAAAATTGAAAATTTTCTCAAATATTGGCATTTTTAGATTTCTGTAAACGGGACCTTATCAAAAAGTGAAATATTTCACCAAAAACTGATTTTGACCTATTGAAAATGCTTCAAAATGGTCGGAAAAGGGTTATTTTTCAAATTTTTGGGGTTTTCTCCTAATTTTAGACCCCCCGCAGAGCAGAAATCGGCATTTTTAATTTTCAAAGACAATCAAGGTCATAATATTTGAGAAAAAAGGGAAATCCACCGGGAAGTTTTTGAACCACAATCGATTTGTAAGTGCTCTAAAGTAGGTTTGAAGGGTAGAGTTTTAACTCTGAGTTTTAACATGAGACTTAAGACTTAGGACCTTAGGATCTCAGGATCCAAAAGTTCAAAAATAGTCCAATAAGACTCAGAATATAGCCTGGAAGTCTGCCAACCCCTCCCAAATTGAAATATTCGATTAAATTAAAAAGATAGCCAAAAATCGACTTTCTCGCCAGAACTTTAAATCTTGAAAAACGTTAAACTAGCCAAAATTCTCAATATATTATGACCTTGATTGTAGAATGCATTAAAATAGAATAAAATTCTAGGTTCAAAACTTTGATGAATTTCTAATTCATTGGGTATCAAAATGTATTTAAATTCTTGACTTTAAATTACGCATATAAATGTATAATAAAAGATTACGTTGAACTTGAGCAAAGAAAATACAATTCAAATGTTGTTTCAATTAAACTCATTTTCCATTAACTTTTTTAAACGTAGTAAAATTATATTTTTAATGTGAATCCGTATTCACTAAAATAAAATGCAATTCAGATGCTCTCACAAATAAAATGCATTTTTTATTCCATTTTTTAAACGCATTTAAACTAAATTTTTCGATATGGTCATGAATTTGATAAAGTAAAATGCAGTTCAAATAGTTTTACAAATAAAATGCACTTTCCATTCGATATTTAAACGTATTGAAACTAAATTTTTCGATATGGTCACGAATTTGATAAAATAAAATGCAGTTCAAATAGTTTTACAAATAAAATGCACTTTCTATTCTATGCTGTTTCAATTTTTTTGCTATAATTCATTTTTTTTCTAATTTTTTGAAACCAAAAATTAAATAAAAAGATAAATTAGTAAAGATAATGGTACAGGGATTACCAAAAATTTCCATTTTCACCTATTTGAATTCATTGCAGAATGGAGATTTTTCGCAAGCTTTCAAATAAAATGTTACCAAAACTCTTGAAACTTAATTGAAATCCCATGTTCTTTCTTTCAGTGTAACATTCTATTTCAAGCTAACCTTTTCCGCGGTGAAGTAAAAGACCCAGCGTTTTTGTAATCTTAAAACCTTATTTACCACAAAAGAATGCGGCTATCGCGAAATCGCACCCTTACAATGAAGATCGTAATCGTCAAAAATAAGGCACGCTGATGACAGTACAGTATTTCGCCATCAATTTTAAATCTTTAACCCATGTTTATCATGTTTTGCTAGTAAATCTCCTCCTTGATTAACTATCTCGCAGCGTTCACAAGCTAGAGGAAACAGCCCCTAGAAACAGACTCGTTGGGACCCCTCCTCACTGGAAAAAGCCGCCAAAAAATGGTCCCGGTGATAAAAATACCCTGAAATTTCATCCCCATTGAAAAGCTACAAGAGCAACAAATTATAAAATTGTTCAAAAAAGTAAATGCATTTGAAATAAAACCCTAATGAATTATATATCCTATTTTTTCAAATGTTATTTCAATGCAATTAAAGTGCATACTGTATGCTATTCCATGATGCATTTTATTTACGAAGTTTTTACTCTAGCAGTGCAATTTAAATTCGTTTAACATTTTTGTCCAGGTCCAGGTTTCACTACATTTAAATTGCAATTAAACTCAAATTTCAATGAAAAATTCGATGCATTTAAAACGCGTGGAAGTTCCGTAAGGGGCGCGGTATTTCAAATCAAAGAGCTATTTATAATCTTATACACGTTTTTTTTTTATAAGGAACCTTAACTTTGCTCTAAGCCTGGCGTTCCTTATTTTTACACAGAATTTCAGTCTCAAAGTTCCTTATCGAGTTCCTTACTACATAGGGAATTTTGAACTTTTTGCCCCTTGAAAGATCAAAATTTGGTCAAATTAGTCCCACTAAGGTACATTATTTTCAAATCCACTTATTCTCAGCCTGGGCAGTTCCTTAACAATTCCTTATTTTTTGAACCATTTTCAGCCTCGAGTTCCTTATAAACGTGTTCCTTAAAAAAAAAAACGTGTAGAAGAAATTTCTTATAACTTTACTAATGAAAACAATGTTTTTCATTTTTTTAAATTGTCATTCACCAATGTTTTACAGACCCTCTTGATAATTAAAAGTTTTTAATCGTGAACAATAAATGCAGCAGCAGAATCATTGGCTAAAAAGAAATCCAAATTTCACGAATTTGTAATTAAAAAAGTTTAATTTCATATCAAATTTTAATGTCAGGGACAGAGATAGAACAAGGCTTTTTAGTCTGGCACAAATACAATAAAACAGGGGTGAACGTAGAAAAAAATTCCGCGTAAACTTTCTTGGTACCGTTGGAAGCGAAATTTTATGTAGATTATCATACTCAGAGCCTCATGATGAGGCCCTTGGGGAAAATCAAGACTGAAGTGTACTTCTCCGCCCCAAAATAGATACGTTTTTTAGCAGTGTACTGGTCATCAGCTACACTAAAAACCTATCAAAGCTATTCAAAGTCTTTGAAAGTCAGCACTATCCCCATGTGCTTTCGCCTTGCACTTGACCCATTTCATATCATGGATGACACTGTTTAATTGCTTGTGGTTTCCAGAGATGTGTTTGTTGGGAAATCCCCCCCCCCAGATTTTTGAGACAGGGGCATACATATTTGAGTGTTTCGAAAGACACCTACCATGGCAAGGATAGCACTTTTCAAGGCATTTTATATCGAAAATGGGTCCTAAGTGTTTTATTTCACCAATTTTTTTCCCCAAGGGCCTCAACGTGAGGCTCTGAGTATGTTAAACCTCGTAAAATTCCGTATCCAACGATACCAAGAAAGTTTACGCGGAATTTATTTCCAGGTCAACTTTTATTTCTGCCAGACTACTATCTATTATGTATTTGTGCGAAAAAATAATCATTTTTGACTGAAAATGCTAGTCTGGCACAAATACAATAAAACAGGGGTGAAAGTAGAAAAAAATTCCGCGTAAACTTTCTTGGTACCGTTGGAAGCGAAATTTTATGTAGATTATCATACTCAGAGCCTCATGATGAGGCCCTTGGGGAAAACTTTTGGTAAAATCAAGACTGAAGTGTACTTCTCCGCCCCAAAATAGATACGTTTTCTAGCAGTGTACTGGTCATCAGCTACACTAAAAACCTATCAAAGCTATTCAAAGTCTTTGAAAGTCAGCACTATCCCCATGTGCTTTTGCCTTGCACTTGACCCATTTCATATCATGGATGACACTGTTTAATTGCTTGTGGTTTCCAGAGATGTGTTTGTTGGGAAATCCCCCCCCAGATTTTTGAGACAGGGGCATATATATTTGAGTGTTTCGAAAGACACCTAGCATGGCAAGGATAGCACTTTTCAAGGCATTTTATATCGAAAATGGGTCCTAAGTGTTTTATTTCACCAATTTTTTTCCCCAAGGGCCTCAACGTGAGGCTCTGAGTATGTTAAACCTCGTAAAATTCCGTATCCAACGATACCAAGAAAGTTTACGCGGAATTTATTTCCAGGTCAACTTTTATTTCTGCCAGACTACTTTCTATTATGTATTTGTGCGAAAAAATAATCATTTTTGACTGAAAATGCTAGTCTGGCACAAATACAATAAAACAGGGGTGAAAGTAGAAAAAAATTCCGCGTAAACTTTCTTGGTACCGTTGGAAGCGAAATTTTATGTAGATTATCATACTCAGAGCCTCATGATGAGGCCCTTGGGGAAAACTTTTGGTAAAATCAAGACTGAAGTGTACTTCTCCGCCCCAAAATAGATACGTTTTCTAGCAGTGTACTGGTCATCAGCTACACTAAAAACCTATCAAAGCTATTCAAAGTCTTTGAAAGTCAGCACTATCCCCATGTGCTTTTGCCTTGCACTTGACCCATTTCATTTCATGGATGACACTGTTTAATTGCTTGTGGTTTCCAGAGATGTGTTTGTTGGGAAATCCCCCCCCCTAGATTTTTGAGACAGGGGCATACATATTTGAGTGTTTCGAAAGACACCTACCATGGCAAGGATAGCACTTTTCAAGGCAGCAGTTTATATCGAAAATGGGTCCTAAGTGTTTTATTTCACCAATTTTTTTCCCCAAGGGCCTCAACGTGAGGCTCTGAGTATGTTAAACCTCGTAAAATTCCGTATCCAACGATACCAAGAAAGTTTACGCGGAATTTATTTCCAGGTCAACTTTTATTTCTGCCAGACTACTATCTATTATGTATTTGTGCGAAAAAATAATCATTTTTGACTGAAAATGCTAGTCTGGCACAAATACAATAAAACAGGGGTGAACGTAGAAAAAAATTTCGCGTAAACTTTCTTGGTACCGTTGGAAGCGAAATTTTATGTAGATTATCATACTCAGAGCCTCATGATGAGGCCCTTGGGGAAAACTTTTGGTAAAATCAAGACTGAAGTGTACTTCTCCGCCCCAAAATAGATACGTTTTCTAGCAGTGTACTGGTCATCAGCTACACTAAAAACCTATCAAAGCTATTCAAAGTCTTTGAAAGTCAGCACTATCCCCATGTGCTTTTGCCTTGCACTTGACCCATTTCATTTCATGGATGACACTGTTTAATTGCTTGTGGTTTCCAGAGATGTGTTTGTTGGGAAATCCCCCCCCCTAGATTTTTGAGACAGGGGCATACATATTTGAGTGTTTCGAAAGACACCTACCATGGCAAGGATAGCACTTTTCAAGGCATTTTATATCGAAAATGGGTCCTAAGTGTTTTATTTCACCAATTTTTTTCCCCAAGGGCCTCAACGTGAGGCTCTGAGTATGTTAAACCTCGTAAAATTCCGTATCAAACGATACCAAGAAAGTTTACGCGGAATTTATTTCCAGGTCAACTTTTATTTCTGCCAGACTACTATCTATTATGTATTTGTGCGAAAAAATAATCATTTTTGACTGAAAATGCTAGTCTGGCACAAATACAATAAAACAGGGGTGAACGTAGAAAAAAATTTCGCGTAAACTTTCTTGGTACCGTTGGAAGCGAAATTTTATGTAGATTATCATACTCAGAGCCTCATGATGAGGCCCTTGGGGAAAACTTTTGGTAAAATCAAGACTGAAGTGTACTTCTCCGCCCCAAAATAGATACGTTTTCTAGCAGTGTACTGGTCATCAGCTACACTAAAAACCTATCAAAGCTATTCAAAGTCTTTGAAAGTCAGCACTATCCCCATGTGCTTTCGCTTTGCACTTGACCCATTTCATATCATGGATGACACTGTTTAATTGCTTGTGGTTTCCAGAGATGTGTTTGTTGGGAAATCCCCCCCCCAGATTTTTGAGACAGGGGCATACATATTTGAGTGTTTCGAAAGACACCTACCATGGCAAGGATAGCACTTTTCAAGGCATTTTATATCGAAATGGGTCCTAAGTGTTTTATTTCACCAATTTTTTTCCCCAAGGGCCTCAACGTGAGGCTCTGAGTATGTTAAACCTCGTAAAATTCCGTATCCAACGATACCAAGAAAGTTTACGCGGAATTTATTTCCAGGTCAACTTTTATTTCTGCCAGACTATTTTCAAATGTGCGTTATCCAGCTACGCTATAACATATCTCTGGGTGTTCTTTCTTTTGAATCTTAACCCTAAAAATATTATTGAAATTTTTACGGCGATCTTTAACCGGTATGACCGATTTTAAGGGATCCCAACCGTGATCAGGATAGGATAGAGTGATGTGTCGAAAACGAAAGTGTCACAGAAATTGTGACCTGGTTGATGTATGTATCAAAAAATTTCTTTCTTCTACATTTTGACTTGTTATAAGGATCATTACTTTTAGAGAAACTAGCTGAAAAAATTTTTTTAAATTTCCACAGATAGTGATTTGTGAAAACTAATTTATAGCCGTATACAGTATGTTCTTTTTAAAGTTTTTGATAAAAAAAGGGTTCAGACATTGAGATTTCAACCTTTACTTTTTGCTAGACGGAACAAGAAAGCGATCATCCATTCACTTTATTAAGTTTGTTTGTTAACACCTTTAAAAAAAAGAGAGATCAACCATAGACTATTTCTTGATTCATTTGTTTATTAACACCTTCACATGAAAGAACAATTTTTTCTGTTTAATTTCAACAGCTATAAAGGTGTTACAGAAAAATACAATAAAAAAAAGCAAGTAGAAACCACCTCTAATCTCAAGATCAATCAAAAATAATTTATGCGATTATTTATGCATATATTATGACGTAAAAGAGAAAATAACAATAGGAGACGAAGTAAGGATATGTGACGAAGTAGTGCTATGCACACCGGGAAGGAGCCGGACTTTGTTCCGAATCTGATCTCCTTATCACGATGGGTTTGCTTCAGAATCAGCGGATTTTCGCAACCAGCTGGGTTGCCCAAACAGCCAGCCTGGATCCTCACAACTTGCACTACGAACACTTACACTAACATCCTCGCTGCTGAGAGACTCCTAACCGTACAGCCGGTCCGGTAGGAGAATCTATCACAACCGTGTGCGCCCGAAAACTGAGGAGGTCCGCCACCAGCCGGGATAAAGCCGGACTTTGTTCCGAATCTGACCTCCCTATCGAGATGAATTGCCTAGAATCGTCGGATTTTCCCAACCAGCCGGGTTGCCCAGACAGCCGGCCTGAATCCTCACAACTTGCACTACGAACATTTACACTAACATCCTCGTTGCTGAGAGACTCCTAACCGTACAGCCGGTCCGGTAGGAGAATCTATCACAACCGCAATTACGAGCCCTTTATTGAAAGGGGAAACGGAATATTTGGATACCCAAAGTTGCTCATTGCTATCAATTCTAGCCATTAGTAATTCTGGAAAACTTGTTATTGGTTAGTACCTCCTTTACAGTTCACTCCATCCTTGCCAATTCTTCTACATGCCAATTGAGGGGTACCAAATATCATTTCTTCATAACTTAAAATTTCTTGCCTTCTTCCCAAGTCTTGACCAGCTATCTGTACAACTGATGCTCTACTTGTGATAATGACTCAATAAAAACATACTCTTTCTTGGAAAATTTTGTAGCAAGAGAACGTGTAATAGAAAATTAATTATTATTTTATATATCGATTTTATATTAAACCTAAATCTATCAAAGGCCGTGAAAAAACTATATTTAATTTGCCCCTGATCTGCACGCAGCATGAGCCGTTTATAACTTTACAGTTAACAGGCTATTCAAGTCATCTAATCAATGCCCTTCAATGAACCTACTTTGTATTACTCCAAATCTACCTTTGTTAGCCGACTGACAGAGACACTTCAGTCTATAATAGTTATGTAAAATAATATTTAAAACTCAAATTAGAAAAACCTAGTGTAAATCAATATAAATGCCGTGGAGACCGACTTTTTTGACGTGCACCATCTGTGTACCACCTTGCCTAGGTGTATCATGACAGGAGGAACTTTAAAATGTTCGAGTTTCGTGCTTGATTACTACATCCAGCTGGGATCTGTGGGATTGAATTAATGCTTATAAAAAGTAAAATCTTTGTTTGTAAACTACCGGAGATAAAAGAAAATTGTTCTCTTTTTTATATAATGTTTTTATAAGCACTGTCCAAGAAAAGAAAAATTTACCATTTTACCACGGAAATATATCTTATAAAAGAAAGCATCTGTGCCTTTAGAAGCGTAACTTATATCGACTAAATAGGCCTTTTGTTTGAGAGAAATTTTAAAAGCTAAAGGAGAAAAAGAGAGAATTTTCAAATAATCAATGTTACGTTTCGTAGAGGAAAAATTATGTTTTAATGGTGTATTAATTTTTGTTTCGGTTTGGCCATAAATATAATAAAAATGTTAAATATCACACAATCAAACATCTGTTAGAGTTCATACCAATCATATTGAAAGCTTTTTATCCATATGGCTTCTTCTTGTTCCACCTTGTTCCAAGCAACTGAACTTTAGCATTCTCTTAAAGTATGTAAATAAAATGATAACCTGGGACAATATAAAGCTATGTCAGCCTCCCCAATGGTCCCAATCCTCCAATCGACCAGCGAGCATCACCTTGGCCAATATCCCAATAGACATCCCCTGGCCAACATCCCAATACCAACGACAATCCCCTTGGCCAACATCTCCCAATACCAACGACAATCCCCTTGGCCAACATCTCCCAATACCAACGACAATCCCCTTGGCCAACATCTCCCAATACCAACGACAATCCCCTTGGCCAACATCTCCCAATACCAACGACAATCCCCTTGGCCAACATCTCCCAATACCAGCGACAATCCCCTTGGCCAACATCTCCCAATACCAGCGACAATCACCTTGGCCAACATCTCCCAATACCAGCGACAATCACCTTGGCCAACATCTCCCAATACCAACGACAATCCCCTTGGCCATCATCTCCAAAAACCAGCGACAATCACCTAGGCCCAACATCTCATCACCACCCATCTCCTTTGCCAAATTTAGTTGCAGATATTGTTATATACTTGATAATATCTTGATGGTTTGTTTCATACAGTTTTTCCAAAAAAAAAGTACTGTTTGAATGTTGTCTCCTTTCGTTTCGTTTGCTACGAAAATTGTACGCTTCACTGCACAAACTACATTTATATCCATGAATGTGCATACTCTATATCTCTGTACGTTTAGTAACACTGATAGTTATGGACCTGCCTTGAGAGATATTGGAAGATTCAACAACAACAAAAAAAATAATTTTCACTGTAAGATGAGCTTCTTTGCGAATGGAAGATCAGTGATCGAAGTCATAGCTCTAAACCACCTATAGATTCTACCGAAAGGAGCAAATGCGACGGGGGCGTACTATGGGCGGACGGCCTACCAAAGCCACTCTAGCTAGATACGCAAAAGGGGGTGGCGTCGTAACAAAATAAAAGTTAAACTAAAACTTAACCTCTTAAATTACCAAATGACGTTATCAAGCACTGAAACTGTACAACTCTCTGCACCATGAAGAAAAAATCCAGATAGCCTAAACTACATGATCTGACAGACATAACGAGAAAGGTATTTATCACAGAATTCAATTAAATTTTTTCAACTATTCCTAGTCCATTTGCTTTACAAGGTAACCTTTTCTCTCGAAACTAGAGATCAAATGTATATAAAGTGATTTTACTAAACTGTTGTTTTATAGCCAATGTTTTGTTAATTTCCCGGAGGTGGGGGGACACTTAGTCAAAATTGGGTATGGGGACGTTCTGCTGGGCAGGGTCCCTTTTTTTATACTCCGAAGATATCTAACAGGGTGCAAAATTTTCTAATTTTCAAGATGAGTTTCTGATAGGGTCGATTATTTTGATTATTTTGGACAATTTTCAGGGTGGAAATGAGAAAATTTAAAAAATTTTCGGCTACTTTTATTAATTTTTGCCCCTCCAGGGTGAAAATGGGAGATCTTTTAATTTTTTGTTCTGACAAGGTTCCAATTTTGGCAAAAGTTCACATCTGACAGGATCAACTTTTCAAACTCCAGTGGTACTTCCCCGTCGGCCGTCAAGGTCAGAGCCCTTGGGTTAATTTCGTGATAAGATTCATATTTACTTTTGATAGTTTGACCATATTATTATCGATTTTCAATTTTTCTCCAGGGAACACCATGAACTGACACGATTTTTGAAGAAAGCTGATCGACTTATGATCCTGAAATCGAGTTATTTGGCAAGTGACGGTTACTGATTTCTTTGATGTTTTGAGTGTTTGTTTCAAGAGCTAAAAGTTGCTTGAAATAGGATACTCATCTTGGAATTTTGATAAAGAAAGTTGGACCAAAGTTTAACTTATTTGACTAATACTCTTAAGTTTTTGCCCTCATACATTGTATACAGAGCATTTGTATTTTTTCTGTATTTTTTTACCTTGTAATTTAGATTATCTAAATATTAAATTTACTTTATCTTATTTAATATGAATTTTTAGTTCTTCTAAAGATGAAATAGATCAGTAACATGAAATGTAAACTAAAAAGTAACCTTTGTGTCTTCCTTCCTTTTTAGCTCTATTTTGATACATCGAAACTAACATTTGCAATTTGGAAATCTTTTAAACTTAATGTTTCATCCCTGTGTAAATATAATAATTATGAAAATTTTCCTTTGGGAAATGTTTTAAACTTGACATTACATTCCATGGAAAGTTAGTAAATGTAATATATTTCCCTTGTTGAAAACTTCTAAACTTGAAATTTTATTATATGTAAAGTTAGTAAATATGATAATTCCATGTGTCAGGAAATGTCTGAATAGGAATTCTCCATCTTTACATTTCGTAGGAAATATGATCTTTCAAAACGTATGAAATATATAGAAAATGTTAGATTTCCTATATATTTCCTACATTAGAAATCTATGATTTCGCCCAGTGAAACCCGAGTTACAAAAACTCGAGTTATAAAAACTCGAGTTACAAAAACCCGAGTTACAAAAACCCGAGTTACGACGAATGTGACGTCATAAGTCTCAAATTATGACGTTATAAGGGGACTTCTTAACTCAAAAAAGTTATTTACTGCTGTTTTGTAACTCGAAATATTTCTTAAAAATTTTGTTTTAGAGTTACGTAACTCGAAAATAAATCTTAAATTTTATTTTTCGAGTTACGTAACTCTAAAACAAAATTTTTTTAGAATATTTCCAGTTATGTTAAAGTGCAACCAAGTTGGCCAAAAATTCTTTTTGTTTACGAATGGGTTTTGTAATCAACTAATTTTCTTGAAACTTGTATACTTCTACAGTATTTTGATGGGAATTTCTGAAGGTTTTGTTGGGTGAAGTAGACTAAAATCTAGAAGATTCGATTACTCGAAATACATTTTGTACTCACCAATCTATATTTGCTAAATTCAAATTCATTGTCCTTTCGTTAAAAGCTAAAAACTTGTAGAACTTAAAGTTTCTTTAGGTTTTTCACAATTTTTTTAAGAATAAACCATACGAGAACAGAAGGTTTTGAGGGCTAAAATAGTAACAATAAGTTAATAAATTCTTATTGACTCAAAAACACCAAATTTTTAGAAGATTGCAGAAAATACTCACCTAATGCTATTAGTGAAATAGGAACATTTTAAGAAAATTCCACGGCTCGACTAAAAAAGCTAAAGAACCGAAGGCTTTGAATTTTAGATGTTCTTATAAGAAACACAACACATAGTTCGTTGAAAAAGTTCTCGATTGCGCAATGTACAAAAGTAATATAATAAATTGTAATCGTTAAAATAAATGTTTAGAAGGTTGCTTGAATATTTTCTGATTGTTCAAAATCATGTTTATAACGCCTGCTCTTTTATTCTATGATAAATGTTTTTAGATATTATAGATCTTTTGACGCTGTTCTATCATTTCCGCTTTAAAATAAGTTTATATTCTCGTCGGATCTATTGATTCTTCTCCCGAAAGAAATGGTCTATATTTATTAATAATATGAATTCTAGAATTTTTGGCCCACTTGGTTTCACCTGAAGATAACTCGAAAGTTCAAATAATGTACTACAATTCCAAGTTACGTAACTCGAAAAATGAAATTTAAAATTTATTTTCGAGTTACGTAACTCTAAAACAAAGTTTTAAAAAAATATTTCGAGTTACAAACCAACAGTAAAAAACTTTTCCGAGTTAAAAAGCCCATTTATGACATCATAATTTGAGACTTGTGACGTCACATTCGTCGTAACTCGGGTTTTTGTAGCTCAGGTTTTTATAACTCGAGTTTTTGTAACTCGGGTTTTCCGGGCCTCCTTTTTCTTAGTATCTTTTTTTATGTTCAACTAAACAGAAGTTTCAGGCTCTATTTTTTGCCTGACTGAATACTCTTTTTTTATTATGACGTTTTAAGATAAATCTTTTGAATGAAAAAGGGTATCCATCGGGTAGTACTAAAATACGCAACCAGCCACAATCAGCCACAACCAGCCAAAACCAGCCAAAAAAAGGTAAAACCACCCACAACAATACCCAACCACCCGAAAAAAGGTACAACCAGCCACAACCAGCTCAACATTTGATTTCAAAGGTTGAGAAAGTTCCAAATTCAGTCCTCATATCATTATGTCGAAAGGTTCTGTAATGAATAGAATCTGTTTGACAAAAAAGGTAAATTTTATTTTCTGTATAAAAATGTAAAGATGCAATTGTTATAATATCACACAAGAATTTACAGTACACAAATAAAAATAAAGGTGCGATAAAACACTAGTACTAAAATAAACAATTACTCTAAATAATATTTTCTAAAGTCATTTAAAAATTATAAATTTCATATCTTTGCAACACAAAGATGATTTCCACAAAAATTACATCCCTTAATATTTGAACTAAATTCTAATCCAAAAAATTGACAATTTGCAAACGGGTTGCAAACTTCAATACATTTTTCTTGAAGGGAAAAAAATACAACTACAAGTAATACCTCGTTGAGAAGAACTGAGCTCGGATTGCATTCAAAAATAGAACCCCAAAAAGTGAGGTTTTCAATCACAACCACTTTTTAGCCCACAGCGTTGACATTCTTGTGGCTGCTGTGTAGTACAAAATTCCATAAAATAAGGAAATTGATGAGCTTTCCAAAAATGTGGCCCGCTTTGAAGTTGAGTGATTCAGTCTTGAAATATAAGATGGCAAAGTGAGGGCAGGTTTTGTGGCTGTATGTCATGTGGCTCACTCAACAGGTTGAAAATTAAATACTCGTGTCCCCTTCTGGTTTATTCAGGACAAAAAGCAAAACAAAAAGAAATTACGGAACAAAACATGGGAACACCTGATACTAGTAGAGCACACAACTGTGCTGTAGGCATGCCCGTAGGTCATACCAAGCAGTCCAAAGAAGGGCCATTTTTGTAATATAACCTTCTGAGCTGTTACATATAAGTATTAGTTGGCATTTTTAGGGTTGGCTTATGTGCTGTCCTGCTTTAAGACTTGAATATTTTTTAACCGTTTTTCTTGAAATTGGTAGTTTAAGGTCTTAAGAGAGCGCTTAAAAGTGTTTTCTTTTTAGGTTTTTCATTCCTTCATTGAGCAAAAATGGCTTCTACATTCTTTAAATTACTTAGAAATCAATCATATTAGTCCAATATGAAGCAGCAATCGTAGCCTAGAGATATGCTGTACGGTTTTTATAAGAACAATATATATAAGAACATAAGACTTCGATGACCAAAGTGCTAAGAACAAGTTAAATTTGGACATGATTATTTTTAGGCTTAAAACTCGAAAAGTTAAGAATACCCAAAGGCTTCATATGATGACTTGTATGATTTCTTTTTTATGTTTCTTTCACTCACTCCAAATGACTAAAGAAAACACGGCCTGTCAAATTTTGTCATTCGTTGAAAAAAAAAACTTAAAAAAACAACAACAAATAAACAACGATTCTCGACTTCTCAAAGCCCCGATGAATCTTAAAAATAAATTTTAATAAAAACTTCTAGAGAATACCAAATTTGAAATTGAGAAAAAAATATTTTAGTGAGCAATTTTCTAATTGCTTATATCTTTTCCTGGGTGATATAGATTTTTTGGCTGGCTACAGTACACCTTTGTTTCTCGGTGGTTGAACAATTTTCTGGGTGATTGTAACTTTTTTCTGGCAGGTTGTACCTTTTTTCTGGCAGGTTGTACAATTTTTCCTGGCTGGTTGTACCTGTTTATTGGTTATTGTGGGTGGTTTTACCTTTTTTTCTGGGTGGTTTTACCTTTTTATGGGTGATTGTACCTTTTTATGGGTGATTGTGGCTGGTTGTACCTTCTTTTCTGGCTGGTTGTACCTTCTTTTCTGGCTGGTCGTATCTTTTTCTGGCTGGTTGCATCTTTTTTTTCTGGCTGGTCGTACCTTTTCCTGGGTGGTGGTGGGTGGTTGTACCTTTTTTCTGGCTGGTTGTACATTTTTCAGGGTGGTTGTACCTTTTTCCTGGCTGGTTGTACCTGTTTATTGGTTATTGTGGGTGGTTTTACCTTTTTTTCTGGGTGGTTTTACCTTTTTATGGGTGATTATACCTTTTTATGGGTGATTGTACCTTTTTATGGGTGATTGTGGCTGGTTGTACCTTCTTTTATGGCTGGTTGTACCTTCTTTTCTGGCTGGTTGTATCTTTTTCTGGCTGGTTGCCTCTTTTTTTTCTGGCTGGTCGTACCTTTTCCTGGGTGGTGGTGGGTGGTTGTACCTTTTTTCTGGCTGGTTGTACATTTTTCAGGGTGGTTGTACCTTTTTCCTGGATGGTTGTACCTGTTTATTGGTTATTGTGGGTGGTTTTACCTTTTTTTCTGGGTGGTTTTACCTTTTTATGGGTGATTGTGCCTTTTTATGGGTGATTATACCTTTTTAAGGGTGGTTGTGGCTGGTTGTACCTTCTTTTCTGGCTGGTTGTACCTTTTTTCTGGCTGGTTGTACATTTTTCAGGGTGGTTGTACCTTTTTCCTGGCTGGTTGTACCTTTTTTGGGTAGTTGTGGGTGGTTGTACCTTTTTCTGGCTGGTTGTACCTTTTTTCCGGCTGGTTGTACCTCTTTCTGGCTGGTTGTACCTTTTTCTGGCTGGCTGTGGGTGGTTGCATCTATTTTTCCGGCTGGTCGTATCTTTTCCTGGGTGATTGTGGGTGGTTGTACCTTTTTTCTGGCTGGTTGTACATTTTTCAGGGTGATTGTGGGTGGTTGTACCTTTTTCTGGCTGGTTGTACCTTTTTTGGGTGGTTGTGGGTGGTTGTACTTTCCTTTCTGGGTGGTTGTACCTTTTTCCTGGCAGGTTGTACCTTTTTCTGGGTGGTTATGGCTGGTTGTACCTTCGTTCCTGGCTGGTTGTACCTTTTACTGGGTTGTTGTGGGTGGTTGTACCTTTTTTCTGGCTGGTTGTACCTTTTTCTGGGTGGTGGTACTTTTTTCATGGGTGGTTGTGGCGTGCTGTGGGTGGGTTTACCTTTTTTCTTGAGTGGTTGTACCTTTTTTCTGGCTGGTTGTGGCTGATCGCGTATTTAGTATTACCCTTATCCATGAGTGTGATTTTTTTAGTGCCTTTCGTGCCTTGCGTGTCCTTCGTGCCTTTGAAAAAAAGTTCGTGCCTTTCGAAATAAAGTTCGTGCCTTTGAAAAAAAAAATTCGTGCCTTTGAAAAAAAGTTCCGTCGTGCCTTTTGAAATAGTTAATGACAAACAAAATAACAGGAATTACACAAATGAGAACAAAAGAAGTCATTGCATATTAACGAATACGCTTTCGAATGTTTAGTTCAAGATTCGAATGTTTTGTTTTGAAAAGACAGGAAAGACGAAAAAGGATATAAATGAATTGTCGGGTTTGAGAAGCGACAGGTCCAAACTGCATAAAACATAATGCATAAATTGCATAATGCATAATATGTGACTCCCCAAGCGATTTGAAGTACATAAAAGTCCGATCGGTAAAAAGACCGATCTTCTTTGGCCTCTACTCGACCGGTCTTTTTACCTTTTGGGTCGCTCGGATATTGCTTCTTGTATTTGATAGGAATTAGCTAAAATAAAATAAAACACCTAAGTCCCAAAAAAGGTAAAAGTAATGATAAAAGCTATCAAAGGGGTACCATTGATTTTAAAGGTCGTGTTTTACGTATTTGCGCAAAAATTTAATATCTGCGCAGCTCGAAATTACATAGTTGCGCAAAATAATTACATATTTGCGCAGGAATTACATATCTTCGCAAAATGATTACATATCTGCGCAGAAATTACACATCTGCGCACAACAACAAGTATAAAATTACCAACTCATTTGAATTATATCAAAAAGATTAAGTACGTAGTAAAGTAGCTAGTAGTAGTAGTCTGTAGTAGTACAGTAGTAGTAGTAGTAGTAGTAGTAGTAGTAGTAGTAGTAGTAGTAGTAGTAGTAGTAGTAGTAGTAGTAGTAGTAGTAGTAGTAGTAGTAGTAGTAGTAGTAGTAGTAGTAGTAGTAGTAGTAGTAGTAGTAGTAGTAGTAGTAGTAGTAGTAGTAGTAGTAGTAGTAGTAGTAGTAGTAGTAGTAGTAGTAGTAGTAGTAGTAGTAGTAGTAGTAGTAGTAGTAGTATAGTAGTAGTAGTAGTAGTAGTAGTCGTAGTAGTAGTAGTAGTAGTAGTAGTCGTAGTAGTAGTAGTAGTAGTAGTCGTAGTAGTAGTAGTAGTGTAGTAGTCGTAGTAGTAGTTAGTAGTAGTATGTAGTAGTACGTTAGTAGTCGTCGTAGTTAGTAGTAGTCGTAGTAGTCGTAGTAGTCGTAGTAGTCGTCGTAGTAGTCGTCGTCGTCGTGTCGTCGTAGTCGTCGTCGTCTAGTAGTCGTCGAGTAGTAGTAGTAGTAGTAGTCGTGTTAAGTAGTAGTAGTAGTAGTAGTCGTCGAGTCGTCGTCGTAGTAGTCGTCGTCGTAGTAGTAGTCGTAGTATCGTCATTCGTATAGTAGTAGTTCGTCGTCGTCGTCGTATGTAGTGTAGTATAGTAGTCGTAGTCGTAGTAGTTCGTCGTAGTAGTCGTAGTCGTAGTCGTCGTCGTAGTCGTAGTAGTAGTAGTCGTGTCGTAGTAGTCGTCGTACGTAGTCGTCGTCGTCGTCGTTCGTAGTAGTCGTCGTAGTCGTTAGTCGTCGTAGTAGTAGTAGTAGTATGTCGTCGTGTGTCAGTCGTAGTCGTCGTCAGTAGTCGTCGTCGTATCGTCGTAGTTCGTCGTCGTCGTCGTCGTCGTCGTCGTAGTAGTAGTCGTCGTGTCGTCGTAGTAGTAGTAGTAGTAGTCGTCGTGTCGTAGTAGTCGTAGTCGTAGTAGTCGAGTCGTCGTAGTAGTCGAGTAGTAGTCGTAGTAGTAGTCGTAGTAGTAGTAGTCGTAGTAGTAGTAGTAGTAGTAGTAGTCGGCGTAGTAGTCGTAGGTAGTAGTAGTCGTAGTCGTAGTAGTAGTAGTCCGTCGTCGTAGTAGTAGTGCGTAGTAGTCTCGTAGTCGTTAGTGTAGTCGTCGTCGTAGTAGTCGTAGTAGTCGTAGTCGTCGTAGTAGTAGTAGTAGTCGTCGGAGTAGTCGTAGTAGTAGTATAGTAGTAGAGTAGTCGTAGTAGTAGTAGTCGTAGTCGTAGTAGTCGTAGTCGTAGTAGTCGTCGTCTGTCGTAGTCGTCGTCGTCAGTAGTCGTAGTTCGTCGTCGTCGTCGTCGTCGTCGTCGTCGTCGTAGTCGTCGTCGTCGTAGTCGTCGTCTTAGTCGTCGTAGTCGTCGTAGTCGTCGTCGTCGTAGTCGTCGTCGTCGTCGTCGTCGTAGTCGTCGTCGTCGTCGTCGTAGTCGTCGTCGTCGTAGTCGTCGTAGTCGTCGTAGTCGTCGTCGTAGTAGTCGTAGTAGTCGTCGTCGTCGTCGTCGTAGTCGTCGTCGTCGTCGTCGTCGTCGTAGTAGTAGTAGTCGTCGTCGGTCGTCGTCGTCGTCGTCGTCGTCGTAGTAGTCGTAGTAGTAGTAGTAGTAGTAGTAGTAGTAGTAGTAGTAGTAGTAGTAGTAGTAGTAGTAGTAGTAGTAGTAGTAGTAGTAGTAGTAGTAGTAGTAGTGTTGTAGGACACTGCGCACGCACACGCAAACAAGTCCGCCCGCGAGTCCAAGAAATACTGCGCGCTAAAAAATGTCCGTCAGTTCCCGCCCGTGTGCTAGGAATAGTAGCAAAAGGGAAAATCGACGCTGGTTGAAGTCTGCCGCTATTATATATGACTGCCTTAGAAATTACCGCTTCAAGAACAAATCCAACTTCCTCTTCTGTAATAAAGATAAACAAGACGACTTAAAGTCGAAAATTTCGCATAATACTTGAACATCAACGACGAAGACGCGTGAAACGTGACTCCTGCAGCATTACGCATTTTGAATGAAGCGTTAAACAAAATATACACAATGTATTGTACACACAGGTCATAGACACCCTGTTTTTTTATGAAAAATCTCAATCCATTAAAAAAAAGATTCCTTTAAAAATGCGACTAAAGAATTCCATTCTATAAAGCGTAAACAAAATCTTTCAATTCCAGTGCCGTAGGAAGCATTTTCATTTTTGGGGGGGGGCTGAAGTTTAGTGACACCACGAGGGCCAACCATGGTTTGGCCCGAGGGGAGAAATTTTGAAAATTTGAGCTCTAGATTGCTTAAAAATACACTCAAAACATGCACATAAAGACAATTATGACAAATTAAAAAAGAAAAACTTTGCATTTTGCAAAAAAAAAAATTTTGAAAAAATTATTGGGGGGCATAGCCCCCCCCCCCCCCCGTTGCCCCCCCAGTTGCTACGGCACTGAATTCGGAATAATTTAGAGAATTGCAATATACTTGAGAAAAATAATTTTGAATTTTTTTAGAAAATGAAGAAGAAAAAATGAACTTTTCATTCTTTAATGCCAGAAACCTCATTTTGTGCTTTGAAGGAACTTGTGACTTCTTTCACTTGCGCAAAGTTTATATCAACTTCTTTCTATAAACACATAAACAGTATAATTTATCTAAAATTGAGAAAAATGGCTAGTCAGAAAAATCTGTTGTATATATACTATCTTCGCTTTCTGATATGGATGATGGCCCACCACCATCAAGATCATTGGACTTGAATGATTGAACATGGGGTGTAAAGGATATAACATTTTTTGGAATTCCCCCCTGGACATTGTGACTTTTGATCCCCCGGACAACAGGTCTAACTCCCCCCCCCGGACAAGCATCAGTTGATCAAGCAAGTTTACCCCCCCCCAGGACAAGGCAAATTTTGTAGATTTTTCACGGCAGTGTCTAGGCAGGGTCGTTTCAATTATACAAAAATGATTGCTGAATTTCAATTGACATGATTTCTAAGAAATACCGTGAGATCGGGTAACTTGCATCAGTGGAGGCTAGCATGCATAGCCATGACCCGTTTGGTCATTAAAATACAAAGTTAAATCAAAACAAAAATGGTAGGCTAGAGCTGCAAGCGGAGCTGCGTACCTTAAGGGAACTAATTTTTGCGGGAACTAAATTTTGCGGTTTGCAGTTCAAGATTTAATATTAAATATTTGCGGGAACTTAATTTTGCGGATTTCTCATTTGTTTTGAAATTTTGCTGCTTTGATTGGTCAGTCATTTGATGGCTATGCAAGTTAGCCTCCACTGATGCAAGTTACCCGACTTCACGGTACTTGCTAAAACTGACTGTTTGTGACAACTGGTTTCACTATTAACACATAACTATCTGGTGAAAAAAGGAAAAAAGGAAAAAAAGATCATACCTGTGCAGTTTGTAGTTTTGGTGAAGAAGAGAAGAGAGGGTTTAATAAAATGTTGTTGTTGTTTGTTGTGGAAAATTAACTCTTTTTGTACTACTTACTGAGCATGATCAATTTATTGGTGCATTCACTAACTACACAAACATAAAATACTTAGTAGTAAACAAATATTAAACCTCTTTAAAAACTCTACAAAAGACCAGAAAACATGATAAAAATTTATACAGCAGCACAGAGCAGCAGCAAGTTTCAAAAGCATGTGCAATCAAGCAGCCACTTAAAAAGTTCTCACGATGAATGTTTACAAAGGCTTGGTTACACTTCTTGCACTAGCGTATTTTATTTATTAAGAAAAACCCTGTTTTTTATCACTTTTTATCTTTGTGAGTGAGTCCACCTTTAGAATATTGGCCGTAGTACGCCCGCAGCCAAACGCCCACGCCATAATTTACGCCCCAAAAAATGTCTTGCCACATACATACACGGAAGGCTATCGTAATACTTTCGCTAAGCGAAATTAACAATCGAACGGTTATAGAATTGAGGGCCATCGCCAAGGAGTGAGGCTTACGGGGTATTGCAAGCTTCGAAAGGTAAAGCTTGTTTCTTTATTAGAGATTGCAATAAGGCCTTCGAGGGGGCCTGGACCAAATCAGTCTCTCGAGAAAGTGGTAATGGATCAATTTGAGTTTCAAGAGATGGTAAAGACTTGTCCAGTGATTAAAAGCAAGCTCTCAGAGTGACTGACTTGTTAGCTATATGCCGAAATGGATGGAAGAGCCTGCGAGCAACGCCTTTACTAAGGTGAAGAGCAGCATCATGGGGCTATATGGTAAAGCTACGAAGAGCTTGACTAGACTCAAGGAGTTGGTAGAGGTGCGGGCTGAAAGAGGGCACGTTGAAGACGATGTCGAAGGTGTTGAACCTGTTGAGCGTGTCGAAGTAATGAACGGAGCGTATAAAGAGCTTCACATCCAGAGCGAGTCTATAAGCTACGACACTTTGCAGACCAGTACAACTGAGAGGGGCTCGAGTTTTCAATGGCTCTAAATGAGAAGAGGAACCCAAAGGTCGTGGTGAACGTGCTTTTTGTCAACAAGAAGAGCATTGTTGAAATCAACGAACGCGAAACACCATGGAGCCTATTACTTTTGCGTCAACTGTTTAAACGGTTTTCGTAGAGCGTCGGCGAGAGATGAGCACTACGAGTGTTGTTCGAGCAATGGTGAAGTGCACATTAAAATACCTACAGAGAAAGATAAGTGGCTGAAGTTTCTTGACGGGTCAATTTAAGGTCCCCTTTATGTTCTACGCGGATTTTGAAAGTATTTTGAAGCCTGTCGATCAGAGATACAGAGACAAGATGAATCAAATGAAGACCGACAAGAAAGGCGTAGCCTCTCCTCAGTAGCTTATGAGAGAGTTGACGGACGTTACAAAGAGAGAGTACGAAGCGGCAAAAAGCTGTCACATTTGTTTGAAGAACCAAAAGGTCCGAGATCATTGTAATTACACGGGACTGTATCGGGAGAAGCGCATAATAGCTTCAACCTGAAGTACAGGATCCCAGATTTTTTGCCGATTGTATTTCATGACCTGAGTGGCTATGATGAGCACCTGTTCGTCAAGGAGCTTGGCAAGAAATATTGCAAGGGGAACATCAGAGTCATCGCAGAGAACAAGGAGAAATATATTAGCTTAGCGTTAAAATCAAGGTGAAGCTCGATGGCATGATTGACAAGAATGAAGATCAGGTATATAAGAAGATTCAGCTTATATCTATCGACAGTTTATGGCGTTGAAATTTGGATGACGATCAGTACAACAACCTTCAAGAGTTTTGCCTTGACGAGGCGCTTTTTAAGCTCATGCGTCGAAAGGGCGTCTATCCTTACGAGTATGTGGATACCATTGATAGCTTTGCCGGAACGAAACTTCTTCCCAAAGAGGTCTTTTAAAGCAGGCTATATATGAAGGGGATTAGTGATGATGATTACAAGCACGCTCAGAAAGTGTGGGCTAGCATGAAAGAGAAGACTTTAGGTGAGCACCACGACGTATGATGACTGACGTCTTATTACTCGCTGACGTCTTTGAGACGTTCCGAACTACGTGTATAGAGCACCATTGGCTTGATGTTGTTCACTTTTACACAGTTTCCGGATTGGCGTGGAAGGTGGCTCTTAAGAAAACTAGAGTTAACTTGGGGCTGCTCAGAGATCCTGATATAGTGACGATGTTTGAGAAGGGCATTAGAGGTGACATCACTCAGGCTGTGAAGCGGTACATAAGAGGCAACAACAAGTACATGACTGGCTTCAATCAGTACCTGGATACTAATAAGCTCTACGGCTGGACGATAGTTCAAAAGCTTCTAACGCAACGCTTTAGGTGGACTAAACAAGTGGAAAATTTTACGCCTGAATCTTTCAACAAGCTGACTGCCTAGAGGAGAACAACGAGCTACCCTTTCTCCCTGAGAGAATCAAAATTGGAAAGGTAGAAAAGCTGGTACCAACTTTAACCAAGACGAAGAAGTACGTCGTACAAATCAAGATGCTCCTTCAGGCGCTAAAGCACGGTCTGGTGTAAAAAAAGGTGCACAGAGCAATCGAATTTGAGCAGAGTGCATGGATAGCTCCGAACATAATGAAGGACACGAGGCTCCAGTTTACTCTACTCTACTCCGTAGGTAGGAACGAGTTTAAGAAGGACTTATTCAATAATATAACTCTGTATTTGGCAAAACAATGGAAACATCAGGAACCACCGATACATGAAGCCGGCAACGAATAAGGCAAAGTAAAAAAAATACGTCATGAAGCCCAACTTCGGCAAGCGACGCTGATGTACAAGTTTCACTACGACTACACGAAGCAAAAGTATAGAAGCAAACTGAAGCTCGGCTATATGGACATAGATAGTTTTGTGAACGAGATTGAAACAGAAGACTTTTACAGATACGTTGCGGAAGACGTGGAGACAAGGTTTGACACAAATGGTTACTCAAAGGAGAATGGTCGACCGCTGCCCATTGGAAAGATTGCAAAGTTACTAGGCTTGATGAAGGATGAGGAGGTAGGTAAGGCCATGACAGAGATTGTAGCACTGAAAGCTAAGATGTATGCCTATCGCAAGCTACGCCATTGTGCCATTCTTACATCATATTGACTTTTGTTTATTGTTTATATTTTTCAGAGTTAACTAACATATTTACAAAAAGAGGTTTTATTATATAGCTGTATTCAATCAAGGACTTCGATTTAATCTTCCCGTTTAGTATTTTCTCGTGGTGACAGGTGCGAGATCGATAAATCCTACAAGTGACATTGAAAACACACAACATTATTATTGACAATGTTGGGAGCATAAAAACAACCTCTTCTTGACAAAATGGCTGATAATTTCCGCCCACCGAAACAATGGTCGTTAACCAATAAAGAAACCATCACCTCCTTTGCCAACTGGCAATCATATATGCTTTACCATCTTAGCCTTTACAATGATTTTTCATCATTCCTTGAGAGAGAATGCTCACCCCAATCCGTATAGAATCGAGAATTAACTGATGACCCAGTCGTTGCTCCTAATCGTAAGACCGCTGTTCAGAAAAAGATTATGCTAGAACGTATGTTGGGACTTATTGCCCAGTTTACACCATCTTTACTCCGGAATGAAATCATTAAGTGCTCAACTAGTCTCTCCTGGATCTGACAAAGGATTAGAAAACATTTCAACTTCGTCTAGTCCGAAGTGAACTTTCTAAGTCTGTCTAACATTACACGTAAACCAGATGAACGTTATGAAACCTTTTATCAGAGTTGCTCACCTAGAGGACAATCTCCTAACCGTTGCTTCTGGTCTCCACCACGATGGAGCTTTACCTACAACAGACGAAATCATGTCTCCCAGCACTGAGGGATTGGTTGAGTAGTTACAGCTCATCGAGAGCCGTTTACTAGCATACGTTGCTCGAATTTACGCACACGATCTCCAATCGTACACGCTGAAAGACATCCAACTTCGACTCTCCCAATCTATGGACTCCATTCTTGCTGAACTCTCCGCACAAGAAGAAATTCAGGTCCAGTACACGAAATCTAAGTACCGATATTCTTCAGGAAGTCGTACCCATAATAAAAACAATCTTCACGACAACAATCTTCATTGAAACCCAACAAAGCCTGTTCCTTATGCAAAGCCGCAAATCGACAGTATACAGGACACAACATTAATGACTGTTGGTTTCTCTCGAAATTCGAAAAAATGGAAATGGCTAAAGGTTTCCAAGTGACTGCTGACTATGAGTCAAATGCAGACAATGAAAATGAATCTTCTGACATCAAATTATTCGGATCAAGTATGTCCGTTACAAGTGAACCCAAGATTGATTTTTTGGAGAGTAAAGTATAGAAAGTCGAATGTGACATTTCTCCTTTCTTTTTCTCATTTTACAAGCACCACCCATGTCATATTGTAATTAAAACGGGTGCAAAATTTTTCGTCGTGTCTCAAGCTTTCGTAAAACGTTCGGGAATTGACATAAAAAGACTGTACATTCAGCTCGCTCAGCCGACAAGTCCAATTTACCAGTACTAGGAAAAGTTCATTTTACATTAAACTTTGGAAATTTAGACCTTCCTATTATATCGTTAGTAATTGAAAGGTTAGACTGTCATATTCTTGCCGGAATTCCATTTTGCGAAACAAACGATATTCGTGTCCCTTTGAAAGCTGAAACTATTTCAATTGGGAATTCCACTATTCCGTACGGCAACAGAGGTAGAGATGCCTCAAATAACCAACGTCAAATCCGTCGTATCAACGCTACGATTCTCCGTAATGACTCGGAGGAAATTATACTGACAGGTGAATATATCGAGTTTAAATCACCTGCACTTCAGGAACTTGATTGTGAAGCTGCCATCGAACCGCATACACCAGCACAAAATCGAAGTGACTGGATACATCCATCCATCTCACGTGTCATCAACGGCGTTGTGAGAATCCCGAATATGACTGATGAATCTATCCAGATCGCAAAGTCACAACATCTCGCCCACATTCACCATGTCATTGTACCTGACGAAACACCGATCCGACAGGACGACAGCCTCCCAACACCTTCAACACAACTACAAACCGCCTCTATTGAAACCATCTCCGTCGATCCTGAAGCTCTCCTCACATCTCAACAACGACAACAGTTCCATTATATCAATGCTCGCTCTCAAGTGGTTTACCAATCAAATTTTGGTGCTTATAACGACAGAAGTGGTCCCATCCGTGCTGACATCAATCTGGGTTCTGTTGAACCTCCTTCCCAAAAAGGTAAACTTCCATTTTACAACCAAGAGAACCTCAAACTTCTACAGGAAGAAGCTGACAAACTTGAACGTTTAAGCGTCCTTGCCAAACTTGAGGACGTTGGGGTCAATGTGAAATTTGTGTCCCCTAGCTTCTTACGTAAAAAACCAGACGGGAACTATCGATTTGTTACAGCTTTCAACAACTTGGGTCAATATGTTCGAATCACACCTACTGCCACAATGAAAAGTGATGATAAATATCCGCTTTGGCTGTCGTTCCACAACCAAAGACATATTCTTCAATACTGTCATATATCGGTTCGTTTAAAGCTCTTTACATATGTATCCCAAAATATGCTTCGTTAATATCGCCGCTTGAGGATGTCATTAAAGGTTTAGACGGTCACCAACATATTGATTGGGATGATGCCCTTTTGCCTCATTTTAAGACTGCCCAAACGGCCCTATATAATCCAGAAACGCTCGCCGTTCCTCGACGATCAGATCAGCTATCAATCACAACAGATGCATCCCCAGTGAACAAAGGGTTAGGAGCCATCCTTTTCGTTAATCGTGATGGGAAGCAACATATCGCACAACATTACAGCTTCAAACTCAAAGAACATCAATTAAAATAGTATCACATCTGCTCAACCAACAGTACAGTTCGCATCGACGCTGCAACTGGATTCCAAGCCATTCGTAACGACTTAACACTTCAATAACATGGTATCAAACTCGATTTTGGCCATATCAAAAACAAAAACTCAAACAGTGTTGTAGATAAAGCCATTCAAGAACTAGAAATTGAATAATTAAAGGACGATCTATTAGGCAGTCCAATCTCTAATCTACAACTACAGTCTGCCGTTCAAATTATGAACAGTCGTATTAGAAATCGAGGCTTATCTACCAGAGAGATCCTTTTCCAGAGGGATCAAGTCACGGATAAACAGTTACAATTGAATGACGCCAACCTGTCCGCCCAACAAGACAGTATGCGCGTTAAGAACCATCTTCCTAGGACGATTTGGTATTCATAAAAGACGAACGCAACAAGAAGCAAGCGAGGAACCATTACGTCATCGTCAAGACCTTACAGAATCTCACGACGAAATTTACCTTGCGCCGGTACCAAGTCCCGTTGGTGAATCTCTATCTTGCATGCGGTCCGTGAAACAACTTCTCTGATCTTCAACTTCCCGGAGAAACAGACAGTTCCGACAGTGATTTTGTTGAAGAATCTGCTGACAATGTAATAGAGAGAGAGGAAATGCCACAACTTCCTCAACAAGAGAACACACACCAGTGCCCACTCCGACAACGTAATCAACCACAGTGGATGAGAAGTGGAGATTATGACTTTGCAACAGATAAAGAATTGAGTTATTGTTTTATTGAGCTATTGATTAATGCGTTGTTGTTTATCCCGATGAAGGGAAAATGCTTACGTTGATTTATTCTATTCCACCTAGTATGAAAGTTTATGTTTGGTTCACGAAACACTATTGTTGCTGGTAATGTATTAACCTTGGGTAAAAGCTCAAGATGAAGACTGACTGCGCCATTGTGCCATTCTTACATTATATTGACATTTGTTTATTGTTTATATTTTTCAGAGTTAGCTAACATATTTACAAGAAGAGGTTTTATTATATAGTTGCATTCAATCAAGGACTTTGATTTGATCTTCCCGTTTACTATTTTGTCGGTAAATGGAAAGGAACCCGAAAACAAGAACAGCAAAGGAATAAAGAAGTTCGTAGTGAATGAGAGTGTTACGCTTGACGACTATAAGAAGTGTCTTTTTGAGGGTGAAATCATGTAAAGAGAGCAAGTTTTGTTTGAACACAAGAACGATAATGTTTTAAAGGTAAACAAGTGTAAAATTGCGTTGAACAGAGATGACGATAAACCAGCGATACAAAAAGATGGAATTACCACACTCAGCTCTATAGCTACTCATAGCTCTATACGGGGGTTTCAAGGTTTACGGTGACACGGTATCGGCCTTTTTTCTGTCCGGTGTTTTGGTATTGTAAGAAAAAAAAGTACAGTATTTCAGTAATTGAAATGCTGCCGGTGACGGTAAATTGCCTAAAAATGCTTCGGTATTTACTTGTAAAACTTTGGTATTTCGGTAACTTTAAAATCTTTCCGAACTGATGTTTTCTTCATAGAGATACTTCTAAAAATCACCTTCGGTGCTAAACTAGCTCCTAAACAGTAGCGTGGTGACATGGGTCAGAAACAGCTCCACCTCTAGTCAGTCTAGTTGCAACTTTTTTGTGGTTATGGTCCATCTTTAAATAATGACGTTTTACAAAAAGTGCTACCTTCTATAAAGCACTTACTTTTAATTTTGCATAGCGAAAGCTATATTACATTAAGTTATATTACAATCAGTTTTCTGTCGTTTCCGTGGTAGTGCTAAAAATTAACACTCGGCATTCGTTCTTCCTGTTCATGATGTTACATATTTTCTTCTAGAATATTATAAAGATAGACTCATTCACAAAGATAAAATCCTTTGTTTGATAATTCAAATATGCAAGTGCACGGTAGGTGTAGCCAAGGGTTTAGAAACATTCCCTGTGAAAGCTTTTTTATTGTGCACCTTTTTACTATCTTTTAATTTTTAATGGTGACTTGCATCAACCTCGCTGCTGCTGTCTATACTTTTATCCATGTTTTCTGGTGTTTTGTAGAGCATTCATAGGGATTTATTATTCGTTTACAGCTTAGTTTTTTATTTATGTTTTGTAGTTAGTGAATGCACCAATAAACTGATAAGTAGTGCTGTTATGCGCAAATATGTAATTTCTGCGCATACCGGGTGTGTCAAAAAAAACGCGCCTATTTTTCGATTTTTGACGTACACATTTCTATCAAACAAAGACAAATGAAGTTTTCAGGGAAAATTTGAAATTTAATTTTTTACCTTTGTTGAAAATTATACATTTCTATGTTCATTTAAAATGACTTTATGATAATTCCGCTGACTTATGTCAAATTTTCATTGTTCACGGATTTTCATAGTTAAATTTTTCCATATAAACAAGAAACTAAAGTACGCTTCGTTTTTACTCTCTTATTTTGTTTCGCTAATATTAAAACATTAAAATGGCATCATTTTTTCATTTCATAGGTTAAGTTTTGTTCCAACGTCAATATTTGATAGATTCGTTAGTGTTGTAGATAAAGCCATTCAAGAACTAGAAATTGAATAATTAAAGGACGATCTATTAGGCAGTCCCATCTCTAATCTACAACTACAGTCTGCCGTTCAAATTATGAACAGTCGTATTAGAAATCGAGGCTTATCTACCAGAGAGATCCTTTTCCAGAGGGATCAAGTCACGGATAAACAGTTAAATTGAATGACGCCAACCTGTCCGCCCAACAAGACAGTATGCGCGTTAAGAACCATCTTCCTAGGACGATTTGGTATTCATAAAAGACGAACGCAACAAGAAGCAAGCGAGGAACCGTTACGTCATCGTCAAGACCTTACAGAATCTCACGACGAAATTTACCTTGCGCCGGTACCAAGTCCCGTTGGTGAATCTCTATCTTGCATGCGGTCCGTGAAACAACTTCTCTGATCTTCAACTTCCCGGAGAAACAGACAGTTCCGACAGTGATTTTGTTGAAGAATCTGCTGACAATGTAATAGAGAGAGAGGAAATGCCACAACTTCCTCAACAAGAGAACACACACCAGTGCCCACTCCGACAACGTAATCAACCACAGTGGATGAGAAGTGGAGATTATGACTTTGCAACAGATAAAGAATTGAGTTATTGTTTTATTGAGCTATTGATTAATGCGTTGTTGTTTATCCCGATGAAGGGAAAATGCTTACGTTGATTTATTCTATTCCACCTAGTATGAAAGTTTATGTTTGGTTCACGAAACACTATTGTTGCTGGTATGTATTAACCTTGGGTAAAAGCTCAAGATGAAGACTGACTGCGCCATTGTGCCATTCTTACATTATATTGACATTTGTTTATTGTTTATATTTTTCAGAGTTAGCTAACATATTTACAAGAAGAGGTTTTATTATATAGTTGCATTCAATCAAGGACTTTGATTTGATCTTCCCGTTTACTATTTTGTCGGTAAATGGAAAGGAACCCGAAAACAAGAACAGCAAAGGAATAAAGAAGTTCGTAGTGAATGAGAGTGTTACGCTTGACGACTATAAGAAGTGTCTTTTTGAGGGTGAAATCATGTAAAGAGAGCAAGTTTTGTTTGAACACAAGAACGATAATGTTTTAAAGGTAAACAAGTGTAAAATTGCGTTGAACAGAGATGACGATAAACCAGCGATACAAAAAGATGGAATTACCACACTCAGCTCTATAGCTACTCATAGCTCTATACGGGGGTTTCAAGGTTTACGGTGACACGGTATCGGCCTTTTTTCTGTCCGGTGTTTTGGTATTGTAAGAAAAAAAAGTACAGTATTTCAGTAATTGAAATGCTGCCGGTGACGGTAAATTGCCTAAAAATGCTTCGGTATTTACTTGTAAAACTTTGGTATTTCGGTAACTTTAAAATCTTTCCGAACTGATGTTTTCTTCATAGAGATACTTCTAAAAATCACCTTCGGTGCTAAACTAGCTCCTAAACAGTAGCGTGGTGACATGGGTCAGAAACAGCTCCACCTCTAGTCAGTCTAGTTGCAACTTTTTTGTGGTTATGGTCCATCTTTAAATAATGACGTTTTACAAAAAGTGCTACCTTCTATAAAGCACTTACTTTTAATTTTGCATAGCGAAAGCTATATTACATTAAGTTATATTACAATCAGTTTTCTGTCGTTTCCGTGGTAGTGCTAAAAATTAACACTCGGCATTCGTTCTTCCTGTTCATGATGTTACATATTTTCTTCTAGAATATTATAAAGATAGACTCATTTCACAAAGATAAAATCCTTTGTTTGATAATTCAAATATGCAAGTGCACGGTAGGTGTAGCCAAGGGTTTAGAAACATTCCCTGTGAAAGCTTTTTTATTGTGCACCTTTTTACTATCTTTTAATTTTTAATGGTGACTTGCATCAACCTCGCTGCTGCTGTCTATACTTTTATCCATGTTTTCTGGTGTTTTGTAGAGCATTCATAGGGATTTATTATTCGTTTACAGCTTAGTTTTTTATTTATGTTTTGTAGTTAGTGAATGCACCAATAAACTGATAAGTAGTGCTGTTATGCGCAAATATGTAATTTCTGCGCATACCGGGTGTGTCAAAAAAAACGCGCCTATTTTTCGATTTTTGACGTACACATTTCTATCAAACAAAGACAAATGAAGTTTTCAGGGAAAATTTGAAATTTAATTTTTTACCTTTGTTGAAAATTATACATTTCTATGTTCATTTAAAATGACTTTATGATAATTCCGCTGACTTATGTCAAATTTTCATTGTTCACGGATTTTCATAGTTAAATTTTTCCATATAAACAAGAAACTAAAGTACGCTTCGTTTTTACTCTCTTATTTTGTTTCGCTAATATTAAAACATTAAAATGGCATCATTTTTTCATTTCATAGGTTAAGTTTTGTTCCAACGTCAATATTTGATAGATTCTAGCTAGTTCCAACCAAGCCATTTCTTAACGTCAGTTGCGACGACAAAAAAAAGACTTTCAAATCGTTAATGGTGCAGAAATGAACCGATGTTATTACCTTTTGAACAGCAAAATCATTAGGTTTTCAGTTAAAGTGTTTTGCAAAAAGTTAAAGAAGCAGAACAGAGCTTGTGGAATATAATATGATTGATTAAATAATGGAAATGAAACGAATTGATGAAAATTTGTTTTGCTAAGAAATGCTTTACATTGCCTTGAACACCTTGAGATGTTACGATAACACTGCAAAAAGATGCCCTAAACCCCTTTAATTTCAAAACAAGATAAGTTTGACAATAACGAATTTTGGCTTAGTAGTAATATTCCCTTTCTACATCTAGCTTAAACTTAAATTACACTTTAAAACGGTTTTTACAGCTGATAGGACAGCTAGAATGTAAAGGTTTGACGTCTTCTTTGACGTCAATTAATTGCTTCTGTGAACAACACAAAAAGTAGTGATCTTGCGAGAATATTTATAACTTTAAATTCATTTGAGGTAACTCTGCCAAAGTTTGAGAAATGTTTGGAAATAAAATGTACAATACTCACAAAAAAATTCAAGCAGCTCAACTGAATAGAAAAATGTACGTCAAAGATTTTAAAATAGGGGCGTTTTTTTTGACACACCCGGTATTAAGCAGTTATCGGACAAATTCGAATCCGATATGCAAAAACATTGGGCGTGCTTGTCCAATAACTGCTTATTATTTTGCGCAGATATGTAAAACCCAATCTTTGACATCAAGGTACCCCCTCGATACTTTACTTTGACTTTACCTCATTTAAACTTAGATATTTAATCAAACACCTCAAAACAGTCGAAGCAAGGCAAAAATAAAAAAAATGTAGTGTTTCCAAAAAGCAGCCGGGTAAGAAAACAAATTTTATTGACCCGGCCGCAGACTTCAGACACCACTACCGCCAAAACTGGTAGAAAAAAAGAAAAATGGGGTCAATTTTGAAATTTGGACCACGTGGCCCCAAAATATGACTTCTGAAGTCCAAAAAATGATGATTTTGATGACCTCACCTTTATTACTAAGAGCGATGAATTGGAATTTCGACCAGCTCACGTAGCCCTATGATCATGGGCATGAAGGAGCAACTCAGAACCACATCCAAAAAGTCGACAAGATAACCACTGATCAGTGCGAGGCAATCCAGACACAAGATTATTTTAGCCGCCGCCCAAGCTAAAGCTCTAAAGGGGCGGACCAATATACCATCGGAGAGATTTAGTAGTGACCCTTTGATGTGCCGACAACAGTCGGGTTAAATGGCTATACCTTCCCTTGCTCAAGAACATTGTTCGTCCCGACTGAATTTAGCATGAAAATGTCTGCTGCGCCGACCGTCAAAAACTAATTTTATTTATATAGTTGGCGCTTCAATGACAAAGAAAATTTCGGATTCAAGAAAGGGCAAGTACAGTGAAGAACTTTTGTTAGAATTTGGTTGTTTCTTGGTTTGTTTTGGTGGACTTTTTTACAATATAAATGTCTTTATGTCTTTATTGTATTACTTTTATTATTCAGTGTAATTTCTGTAAATGCACCAACCTATCAAAGATTGTTTTTACACACAAAAATGTTAATTATTTTTTGTTTGTTTTGGTGACTGATTTTTACTGATTTTTCTCAAATCTAAGATCACTCAAAGATCATAAAGAAACAGTAACAGGTATGTTCCTTATGCTTTTTAAGTAAGTTTTATGTTGGTACAATCTTGTGCGGTCCTATCAAAAGGACTGTTGACCGCCAGACAACTGAACACAACCGACTGACCGACAACAGTCAAAGTCAGTCAAAGTCTCTAGCAGCAGTACAAACATGTGTACAAAACAGATAATTTTGTCTTCAGAAAGATCTACAGACTTCTGTATAGGTAGTTTGTATCTTATAAACGATTAACTTCACTTTTTGTGTACCATTACAACAGCCCAATTTTGTAATTTTACAGAGCACATTGAAAATTCACTTTTGAGGTCCTGAAAACTATGAAGGTTAGTGTAATATTTATCGAGTATGTCTAGGTAAGTAGGAAAAAGCAATAAATTCATGTTTTAAGTTGTATTTTCATGTAAATGAAGCTAAAGTAGGGATTGTTTATGTTTGATTACATAAGCAAGATATTACATGATTCCGAACCATATAAAAATATGGTGATAGCCCAGAAAATATAACAAATCTGATGCGAATCAGATTTGTTATATTTTCTGCTTAGTACCCGCATCCCAATTGGAATCAGATGATAGCCTGCTATTGATCGTTTCCAAGCTCCGAGCAAAATCTTTAAACACGGTCAAGTCAAATTCCGTAATGCAAACCTTTCAGATGTTAAAATATGCCCGACCTTCAGAGCCAAGTATGATAAACAATTCTGTAACCTAAAGAAGCCAGTGCTGTAAAATTGGAGGAATCGTTTATATATCCCATCAAAGCGTCCATCATTCATTTCTGATAGCGTAAGGGAGTCAGATATGTCCTGGGTTTGAGGGTAAGTCCAAGGAACAAATAAAGGTTTGGACCCACTATAAACAATTTCCATCAAAATGAAACATAAACAAGTTGAAGTTCAATTGCAAAACTTTGTTTTAATTGGCCCACCCGCTTCAGAGAAATTCAACAAAAAAGTTTTTGTAACAGTCATCACGTAACTAAAATTAAAAGTTTCAAAGATTTTCTACAACTGTTCCTGTCTAGACGTACTCAAACTGTTAATGTATTTTTTGAAAACTTTTTTGTTTATTCAGTAACCATTTTGTATATGTTTTCTCTCAGTCATTTGATGTGGGGCCCCTGCAAATTTTTTTCCGTACAAAGACGGGAGTATCATCGACGGTCGGGAGTATCTCGTCTTTGTTGTTTGGTTTTGTTGTTTGGAATTGCTTAGGTCAGGGTTACTAATAACGGCTTGTCAGTGTGCCGGGTGCCCCGCAGGGTTGCTAGTTACGGCTCGAATTTCAGTCAGGTTAAAAAGGGACAATTTTACCCATATTATAATAACATTACCCCCGTCTTTTTTGTCATTCTATAAGTATTTCCAAATTTTGTGTTCTGTTGTCCGAGTGTGGCTCAACGGATAGCGCGCTGGGTTCCTGATCAAAAACTCTTTCATTTGATTGGTTCGAATCCCGGTCGGGTCGATATTTCAAGGTTTAAGATAAGTTTAAGATACTCCCGCCAGTCGATGATACTTCCGACCGTCAAGATGAGATACTCCCGACCGTCGATGATACTCCCGACCGTCAATATGAGATACTCCCGACCGTTGATGATACTCCCGTCCAAGTGCAGAAAAAAAATTTTCGGGGCCACTAGCAACTTTTTCAAACTTTTTGCGTGTTTCAGTTTTCAAATGTTTCTATTCTATGAAAAATTTTCAAGTGGATCCATACCTTAAAACTATCTGTGTTTTAACATACCATAATACACTTTGACGTCAAACCGAGCAGTTACCGTAACGAAATATCGCGATTGAGCCATGACTTCGTATACTCCATTGTGCTGTTCATTGGCATAGTAAATATACAGTACTTGGTTCCAATGGTATGACCAAAGTTTATCCTCTAAATAAATAAATAAATGACAAGTGACGATAGACATACCATACCAGACATAACTCATCTGAAAACCGGCACCTTATTATGTTAAATAATCAGACCTTCCCCGTTGGTTCCCGTTTATCAATAAAATTAACAAAATCCATTTTTCCTCCTAAAGATAAAGACTTAATCCCAATTAAATAAGTACATTATAATTTTCTTTTAATTCCCGATAATAAAAGAACGGTACAAAACGCCTACTAATTATAGTAGAGATTTTGCACAGGTGGAGAAGAGTTCTGCTCTGTAAAATATACAAACAGAGTAGGTAGTCAGTATTAAGTATTAGGTAGTAGGCGTCTTGTACCTGCCTATAAAAGAACTACTTGACGTTAAAAGATTAGTTAGTTAGTAACTTAAGCAGATATGCTTTGTGAAACCGAAAACCAAAGACGTTAAAAAAAATTATCGTATCCAATGCTGACAAAGCTTAGGATTTCAATAATCTTTTCTGAAATGAAACCATGCCCATTCATTGTTTACCTGTCAAAAACAACCAGCACCATCTAGCCTTTCAAAAAACTTTAAAAGTAGACCCATGGATAGTGACCGTTAGTAACTTACGCAGATATAAACCCATTATAGGGCCTTGCATCCGATTATGAATTGAAACTTTTCTTTCTTCTTTATTCAGCTTGTTTTGCGGCATGACGCGCGAGAACGTGATTGCGACTTTTTGTTTATCAGCAAATGCTTTATCTGGGTATACAAGTTCAGCTTTAATTTGTTTATTTTGGCCATTACATATTCCTATATTCTTCTGAACCTTAAAGTAAGGCGTTGACTGGTTTTCGATATTAATGAAAGTGTGTCTTTCATTCTTTTTACGACCATTGCCTGTCAAAGTAAACACCAGACGAACCTAAAATGGAAAACGGAGAAAAATATAAATACTTTTCAGAAATCATTGGGAAAGATTTACGTCACTTGAAGTCATTGTATTACTGTTTCAAAGGGCTGACGTCACTTCAATGTAAAGCAAAACACGTATAGTTCTAAGCCCATGTTCAGAGGTAACGGTTCCGTATCGTTCCGAAACGAAACAGTTCCGAAAGTGCGGACGTCAAAGTTGGAAACTTCAAAAAAAGAAGATGTTATAATAAGCAAAACAGATGGAAACGGTTTCGTTCCACTATTCTTATCAGAATGGAACTGCTCCGTTTTCTTGCTCCGACACCAATAGGAACACTCTTGATTCGTAACAGAAACCATACCGGAACTATAAGAAACCGTAACGTCTGAACATAGTCTAAATCTTCAGGCCTAGCTAGCGTGCAGCGAAGTCAATTTTATAGGGGCTCAAAATGACGAAGTCGTAGCAATGTGAAGTCACAGAATACACTATTAACCCAGTCGGCTTTTCAGGGTACTGGTAATGAATTTACAAGGGAACTTTTGTTTTCGACGCACGCCATTTTTAGGGTACAACTAAATCAATCCAAGCTAATCCCCGCCAAAACTCTAGAGGCATTTTCCCGAGTTTCTGTGGTAGACTGTAAACTATTTTAGCATTTGAATGATTTAACTACATTGGTGTTACTTTATCGTTTCAAACAAGGATATCTTACATTTTTAACCCTATTCAACCTAGGCTTTAGGGGCAGTTCAGAACTAGGGGGGGGGGGGCTTTTCCTGTGCCACCCCTTAACTTTTGATCTAGTTGGTCTTTTTGGATGAAATTATGCACACATGATCCTTGTCACATAAGGAAACTTTTGACAAAAACTTTTTTCGATGACGTCATTCATCATGCCCAAAGTCAGCAATAGCCGAAAATTTCTTTTGTTCTTATAAATAGCTATTGTATTCTAACAATGGATTTAAAAAAAGTTGTCTGAGTTCGAAATGCTTATTTTATCCTAAATGCTCAATAAATTACGGTTTAAACGATATATTTGACATAAAAATAAATTTGTATTGGAAAAGTGTCAATGACACCTTACTGTCAGAAATGTCATCATGATCAAGGTGTGATAAGTTTTAGGTGTCAATCGTTGGAGCGGAAATTTTATGCTGATTATGGAAACCCGGGTCTTGAAAAGTCTATTCTGGACAAAATTGCAAACGAGGCTGGAGGCTTCGATTTTACCTGTTTTATAGAAATGCTTACTGTCAGCAAAGTAAAGGGTTTTAGAATTTCATTTTTCATGCAAAATGCTGTCAATAGAATGGGTTAATAGAAAAAAATCCAAAAATCTCGAAAAACAAATTTTTGCACTCCATCTCGGAGAATTTTGGCGAAAAATCTATGTTTTTTCTTAAAATTCGTCAAAAACTATTCTATAAACCACTGAAATTATGCCAAAATAAGTCCAAAAATACTTTCCTGCTAAAGATACTATAAAAGAATAAGTTCGTTTGCCTAAAGTAGAGCCTGAACTTTTCATGTCAAAAAAGTCCCGGAAACCCTGAAAACACTTTGTCTGAAACACTTTTTCTGAGCCTTTCATAATCTTTTGGGTGTTTTTGACAAGAATTTGTTCCCAAAAACACCTCACTTCTCAAGGTGATGTATATCAGAATTGCGTGCGGATAACACGATTTCTAATGAGTAAAATCGGTGAGGACTCGTATCATATGATGCAGAGGAAGATTGAGAAGAAGGACAACGTCATTATAAAGCTCAAAAACCAGCTAGCAAAGAACCTAAGAACAATATCGCAGGCACTTTAACCAATAAGATGGCTGAATATAAAAACTGTGCAGATTATAAATATTAGTAATCTCATGCTTATGAGGAAAATTCGAGATAAATTTCCCGAGTGTAATACAACATGCGAACAACATTTCGAAATTTGACAGAGGGTAATTTATCCAGAATTTCATGAAAACAAGCATGGGATTCCTGGTTAATCTCATAGTTTGGATTAAAATTCTAACAATTCTGAAAGACGTCAATTTAGCACTTAAAATCAATCTGAAACTTTAAAAAGAGGTCTCAAAAAAGTCATAGAAACGCGAATCGAGTTTTAATTGGATAGTATTTCATTTACTTAAGAATTTAGTGAAAAAATTCGAAAAAAGTGATGAATTTCCAAACGATGGAAATTTCCCTTTTTCGGGAAATTACAAAATCTAGAAAGGAAATTACAAGTTCACGCGATATTACAAATTTACCTAAGCAAAAACGTCAATCGAATTCCAATCAATCATGAGGTTAATGAGGAAATAAAGTAAACAACGAAATACATAGAAAAAAACATCAGAAAAAAAAACGAAATGAAATCAATTGTAAAAGGGGTTATGCACGAAACAAAAGTCTCGTACCGTAGGAAATCAAGAACTTGGAAAATCCTGATATGAATATAAGATAGAATGTAATTTTTTTTAATAATTATAAGGACGATTTCATGAGAGTCGAGGTTCAAATCACCAGGGTATAAAAACAACTTTAAACTGAATTACAAAAATTTGAATTACAAGAGTTCTTAAAATAATAACAATGGAGGTGGAATAAGCAAAAATGGTATGATTTATAATTAATTCAACTAATAAAATTAATAAGACAAAGAACAAAGAGTTTTGGAAGAAAATATGAATAAATTAAACATCTGGTAAACAAAAAAATTGTAATTTAAAAAAAGAAACTCATAGGATTCATAAAAATAAAAATGTGATAAAGCATCGTCTCAACAAAAAATAACTGGTTCAAATAAAAGAGAATAAAATCTCCAAGAATCCTAGAATTTCTCAAAACTGACACAACTTATTCTAAAGGAAGTCCTAGAAATTTCCATAAATTCCATATATCCTAAAAAAATACGAGAGTTAAAAAAAGAACAAAAATGCTAAAAATTATAAAATAAATGTAATTTCTTTTGTTGAAAACGGGGCTTTGGCAGTTAGGGATATATTATTTTTTTCAATTTTTTTACCCCTGGACAAATCGAACCCCGGATAGGACAGTTTTTTGCTATTTTTCAAGAACTGGGATAGTTAATACTTACGTAAATTTGGTTATTTCCAAAATTTCAGTCTCTCACAAGGACAACTTTCAAACTTTGGCTTGGACATACCCATCACCTAGTACCCCTTTGTCCCTGTAAAAATCTCCCAAGCCCGATGAGGAGATCTTTTCTGGCAGAGCACAATCTTTTTTAACATACAGCTTTTAGAGAAGATCCAAAAATCATCTATTAAAGCTCAACTATCTGACCATTCAAATTTATTTGTCATCACTAATGGTATTTTGGTTAACATCAGCTCAGCAAACTTCATCGTTACGCAGCACTGCAGTATTCTGCAACGTTGCATTTTTTCACAATGCTTCAAAATGGGTTTGTTGGCTTTCTATGCAACGCTTCAAATTAAAGCTTTTGATCCTCAATTGTGATTTGAAAATGTTTCTGATCTTTTGTAGAGTATTTAAAAAGCTTTATTATTCGTTTACTACTAAGTATTTTATGTTTGTGTAGTTAGTGAATGCACCAATAAATTGATAATGCTCAGTAAGTAGTACAAAAAGAGTTAATCTTCCACAACAACAACACTAACAGCAACACATAGCCCTCTTCTTCACTAAAACTACAAACAGCACAGGTATGATCTTTTTTTTTCCTTTTTCCACCAGATAGTTATGTGCTAAATGTTAACCAGTAGTGAGAAACAGTCAGTTTTAGCAAGTATTTCCACGTATTTCCTATAAATCATGTAAATTGATTGAAATTCAGCAATCATTTTTTTGTGATCGAACTGTCAAACTATCCAACAAACTGTTTGATTACCGTGCCTGATTTGGTAAGACAATTAATTTGATTATATAAGTTTGACGACGACAGTTTTTTATCTGATGAAGTTTGATTGGTGTTCAATGAGTTTGGTTTAAGAAAAAGTTCTAGCTTTTCCTCCCCGATGCCAGCCCAGGCGGTTTCAACCAAACCCTATCAAATCGATTTTCGTTATCGAACCATCAAATTTCATCGAACAAAATCAAACGGTTAGGTGTTTGATTACCAAACCTGATCGAACAGTAATCGAACTTTACCGGGAAATTTTTAATTTGATTAAAGTTTTATTTTTTACATCGCAGTTCGATCTAGCCTGGGAATCCATGCTATGATTTCTTCTTTGATAAACTGATGGCGAAATGTATAGCATGGTATGGGTTGAGAGTTTGAATTTCTCAGATCCTAATAACGGTTGAAAACATAGCCAATCAAATTTTGTTATTCTTTTACTGGTCACACTTTCTTAGAGAAAGCGCAACTTTCGAAATTTGGTTTTTATCTTAGTAAGTGAGGACAGCGCTAAATTCGAATTTCCCACTGTAAAAAATGTGAGTCCAATATTGGACTCACAGCTCGAACCCGTCTTGTGTACATCAATTTATAAAAAAACACACGACGGGTCTCCTGTCTAAGTTCGATCAAGTTAAATCAATGTTTTTGTAGCTCAAATGGTTCCAGTTATTGCTAGCGCAACAGCTCTAGCCTAAACGATCCCCTACAGTCATTGGATTAGGAGGATGAGGTATCACACTTTCTTTATTCTGAAGATTAAAAAAAATGGCTCTTAAAGCTTTTTAGCGTGGGTGTCTGCTAATAAGCCGTCAGAAATGGGCAACAAGGTAATAAATCAAGCTTCAATATCGAACTTCACTGATCTTGATACACTTTTTGCTAATAAGGATGTTCGTTTTGAATCATTAAAAACTCCAGTGGTACCGTTGTTTTGTATAAGATTCCCATTTCTGCACTAAGATTCTTAATACTTTTCTGGAATTTTTTCCTTATTTATATTTTACGAGATAACCAGCAAGAAATTGGGGAGGGTTCGTTTGATGGTATGCAGTTTAAAGCAGTTATAAAGGATGAGTCATTGTTGTGATTTGTACTTATTTAGATTTATTCCATATAGAAAAATCGCTTAGCCCATCATTCTTATTTGGATGGATTGTTTATATTGTCATTTTTAAAACTAGCCCATCATTTTTATTTATTTAGATTCTTTACATTTTACATCTTCACATTTATTTCTTCATGTAACCAAACGTATGCTTACATTTTATTTCCCATGAATGCCGAATTATTGTCTTATAATTGCCACTTTTAAAGAAAGTTAATCTCCCATTACAGAACTTTTTTTTCATCATAAGATCGACTTCCCTAAAAAAAAATAGGGTTCTTCCGTCTAGAAATAAAAGGATAAAAAAAAAGAAAATAAGATCGACTTCCCTAAAAAAAAATAGGGTTCTTCCGTCTAGAAATAAAAGGATAAAAAAAAAGAAAATAAATAATAGTAATCGATCGCCTGAGGGCGATTTTAACAGTGTCGAAAGTGTCGATATACAAGTCAAAAGTAAATGTTTGACTCGCTTACCTTTATAAACTCATTAGTTTCCTTATATTTTGTCTGAATAGGAGAGATTTTAAAATTTTTTCAGGTTATTACTTTTGATTTGATCATGTGTTATGTACTGACTAATACCTTAAGGGAAGAGATTTTCGCGGGAATTTAATTTCGCGGTTGGTCAAATGATTTTTTTTCGCGGGAATTTAATTTCGCGGTTCATCGATTTTCGAAAAATTCGCGGGAATTTAATTTCGCGGTTGCAGGATATTTTTGGCCAAAAGCGTTAGTATTAAATAACCAAAAAACCTGTTTTAAGGCTTGAAATAGTACGAATTCGGGGAAATACGTGAAATAAATTAAATTTCGCCGGAATATAATTTCGTGGATTGACGATTTTGTAAAATTTTGCGGGAACTTAAATTCGCGGTTTTAGGCAAAATCCGCGAAAACCACAAAATTTTGTTCCCGCGAAAATTTCTTCCCTTAAGGTAATGGCAAAAGTTGCAGATCAAATAAAATGTATAACAGCCTTAAGTAGTCTATTGTATTCATCACTTTTGTATTTTTTTTTTTATTGATATCTCTTTTATCACCAATAGAAATGGTATATAAATATCTATGCTTTGTATAATAAAGTAGTATTTTTGTATGTACAGTTAAAAAGTAAAATATTTCTCTTTCGTTTTTAAACATAAGAATATGATATAAGTAAGTTCGTTCCGTGCGCACAGAATGAGAAGGCCCTAGTTAGACTACCTAAAAAAGACGTCCGCTGTAAAAAAAAGGATCGTATGGGGAGTTCCCGAGAGGGAATCTCCCGGAAATAGGAGTTGAGGCTACAATGGAACATAAGCTAGAGACCATTTTTGGGGGAATCACCAAAAATGTAAACAAACGCTTGGCTAGAGAATTGAGAAAACGAGATGTAATTGTGTTGATTAGAAAAAGGGGTTAGAAACTCACAAGGAAAGGGATTTGTTTTTAATTTAAATGTACTAAACACTAAGTCCTAGGAATATTTGATTCTAAAATTTGTTTTAGTAGAAGTCGGTTTTCATATATATGCCAGTTCGAAAGTAAGTGATGAAGTTCATTTTGTTTGTCAGTTGTTAGTGTAGAGGATGTTTTTAGTTTGTTGTGTTTGTTTTTGGTGATTAGGATATCCATGATATCAACGTTATTCTGTGTACATGTATCAAAGATATTCTGTAAAATTGATACTGAGCGCAGGTCGTAGGGTGTATTTAGTAGAGTCAGAAGGTATTTTGACGTTGAAGGGTTTCTCATAAGTTGCTGTACCAAGTTGATTTGGCGGTTGGTAATTTCATTTGAGATCTAGGTTGAAGTATTTGATTAGATCATTGCTACTATGTTTCGATAGGTTGAGGAGATGCTTTAGTGCTGAGCGACACTGTCTGCTTATGTTTTCAATGAAGCTATTTGTACAATCTGTAATCTCTATGCCGTAGAGAACTTTGGGAACGACAATTGATCGAAAGATTGTTGCAATTGTTGCTGGGTGCATTTTCCTGATACCACAAGAGGTGAGAGATGCTGTAGTTGCCCAGAGTTCAGAAATGCGTGAGTTTTGGTGGTATCTTAGCGATAGTTTGTCTTTGAACATCTGCCAGTTGAAGCCTAAGTGATTCAGTTGTGACTTGGTATGGATTTCTTTGTGATTGAGGGACAGTTTGGGGTGTTCGATCGGTGATTTCCCTGAAATGAGAAATTGGGTTTTTGATATGTTGAATTTGAGTCCGTTCTGAAATCCAAAATCTGTACATGTGTCGACCATCTTTTGAAGTTGGCTTAGGGTTGGGCTGAGTAGGATTATATCATCGGCGAATACAATAATAGAGGTGTTTATATTTCCAGGTAGGTAGGTTCCAAGGTTTAGATCCTGTACAATATCAATTAAATCCTCAGTATAAATGTTGTAGAGATATGGTGAGAGGAGCGATCCCTGTCGAACTCCTTGTGATAGATGGAAGGGATGAGAGGTGTTACTCCTATATCTTGTGGCTGCTTCACTGTTGACGTAAAGTTTGATTAGAAATTTCAAAACAGTTTTAAGCAAAAGGTTTTTGCTTTTCAGTTTTTCAAATAGGAGTAGCCAGTTGCAGCAATCGAGACTACATATATATACTGGTGTGTTTTTGGCATTGTAATACGAGATAGTGTCTCTGATGAAAAGCTCCGCATGGACGGTAGACGCGTCAGATGTAAATCCAAATTGAGAGTTTTTGTGGTTTTTCAGTGAGGGACATTTGTTTATGATTAGTTTCTCCATGATTTTAGTGAGTATTGGGATCAGGCTGATTCCACGGTAGTTGTTTGGATCTTGGATTGTTTTTTTGCTTGATTTCATAATTGGGACGATGATCGATGTTGATAATGCCGGTGGTAGATCGGTTGTATTGAGAATGTCGTTGATGAGGGGTGTAATGTAGGATAGCATGTTGGGACAAATGCTGTGAATGAAGTGTTCTGCTTTGATATTGAAAGGATCGGAGGTCTTGTTTTTATTCAAACTCATGATTGCTTCTTCAACATCAGTAGCTGATACGTAGAAGTCGGAGGTTTTGTTCTTTTCAAGGTCTGCTAGCAGCTCATGAAGTTTTTTGTTGGAAAAAGTGTTATTGATGTTTTCAGTTCTGGGTGTGTTCAGAAGGTTATCAAAGTGGGAACTAAACTCTTGGTTGATATCGTTTACGTCTGATTTGTTGTTGATGGTGTATAATTTGTCATCCTTTGAATTTTGGAGTCGGATTTGTTTCCAATATGAACGTGGTTTGAAAGTTTTAATTTTCTCTACATTGATGAAGTGATCCGTAGTTGCTTGGTTTTTGCACCTTTTTGATGATGAGCGAAAGTCCTTCCTTGCAAGAAGATATCGATTATATGAGATGTCTGATGGTTCTCTGGTAAAGTTACGGTCTCTCCAATCATTAAAGCACTTTTGTAAAATTTTCCTTTTCTTTGTAAGTTCTGTGTTCCACCATGGTTTTGTCTTAATGAAATGGAAGTCAGAGAGCTTAAGGTTATTGTAAGTTTCAATAGCACAGTTGTTTAATGTGTTATGTAGATGTGTTATCTCTTCGGTGATGTTTGAGTTTTTGGAGCGGTATAGGTGCTTTGATACAGTTTCTTTGAAATTATTTACAAAAATGTCATTTTTCCATAGGTAGTTTGGAATGGCGTTTGGGTCATTTATTTCGTGATTGAAGCTTGGTGAGAAGTCAGTTTTCATGTTACAAGCTATGGGTAGGTGGTCGCTAGTATTGAGGTAGTGTTGTTGTAGTATATGTTGATTTTTGTTACTTTATCTAGGATGTTATTCGATACCAGTATATGATCGATATAAGACTGGTTTGGTAGCGTAGCATGGTGATAAGTGTATGATGGGCCGGTACCATTTGTAATATCTATAGGTGTTAAGTTAAATGTTCTGATGAATTCGTTTAGGTGATCGGTTAGTGAATTTGGTTTTCGGATTCTTCCAGATGGGTGGGTTGTTGGGTATGACTGAAAATCGCCTAGTATGATGCATTCTGAGCTGTTTTCAAATTGTTTGATAATTCCACCTATATTTGATAGTTGTGATGAATATATATCTCTAACGTTTGGGTTGTTATTGACAGATTGTAGATATACTCCAATTATAAGCAAGTCATAATTTTTCAAAGGTATTTTAACTGTTGTGTTGAAGTCTGTTTTCGATAAGAGTTCTGGAGAGGGTAATGTACGTTTTATCATCATAGCTGTTCCACCATAAGGGCGACCTGTCAAGCCTTGTTTGGCTGGTTCGAAGAAAATATAAAAGTCTTTTTGGAAGTTGTGTAGTAATATTTTTTCAGTTTCCGTTATCCATGTTTCAGATAGAAAAATAATGTCGTATGTCGCAGATAGGAAGTCAATGTATTTGAAATTTGCCTTGGGTATGAGGGTGAATTTCGGGATGTTGCTGACGTTTCTGGTTTCTAGTTGGGTGTTGATGCTGGTGGGTGATGTCCCTTTGAGGTTGTTTGTTGTTTGATTGATGGTGCGTCCTCTGTTGCTTCCTGTTGAATCGTGGGGGGTTGGCGGAATGATATTGGTCTTGCTCAGTGTTGTCTTGTCTTATGTGCGGCTGTTGGTTTCTGTAGTTGACCTTTTTTCTAAAATTTTCCTTAAAAGGTTTGAGAACCAGACCATGAAACCAAATGTCTGGGTTGAAGGCTTTCTCTCTTTCAAATGGATCAATGTCAATTTTGAAAGCCTGGTTTGTATGGTTCTGGTGAATTAATGTCACTTTGACTACTGTCAGTCTAATTTCATTAGCTACTATATCCCAAACATTGTCTTCGGTTAGAGTTGGTTTAAAGCCTCCAACAAACAGAGAGTATGGTTTCGGTTTACCGGCAACATGGTTTCCTCCAGGCAGTCGGTTTCCAAAGATGATGGGGCTTGATTTTTTTGGAGGATTACGGGTGTTTTCAGAAGCTGCTGTGTTAGTCGGTTTGATTGGTTGGTTTCCAGGGTTCGCGTGCTCTTTTTGGAAATGTTGGTTCATATTTTGTATTAGTTCTTTGACATAGTTTTTAAGTTCCTGGTTTTCATTTTTGACATCATTAACTGTTTTAGTCAGTTTATCTATTTGACCAAGAAGTTCCTTGCTATTTGTTTCGATTACGTTTTGGAACGGAATTTCAGGTGGTGATTGTGGGGTGGTGATGCTGGATGGTCTCAGGATCATGTATGCCAGTTTGTCTACAATAATCATTTCTGCTAGGCTTAACCCAATGACGTAGATATCGTTGACAGTTGCATCAGTATTTTGCCTTTGTTTCAGGTGTTGAGTAGGGTTTTTCGTGGTTTTGAGAACTTTGTCAAAGCCATGGATGGAGAGGGTATGGTTGTCGAAATCGCCCAAGAGCATTTGGAAGAGCTGGTCTCGGAGTAGCTTGACTTGGTCGGTGTCCAGGTATGATTCAAGGAGTTTGATCAAATCACTTCTTGATGCTCGATAGAGGTTGTTTATGTTTGCTTTGAAAGGGACGGATGGTTCATTTTTGTTGATTGAAATTTCTATCAGTAGATCTGTTACATCTGTGAAGTTGTTGTTGTTGATGTCATTCTTGTTGTTAACATTAACTATTTCTGCAGCTCCGTCCGCCATCTTGTTTCAATACTTATATAGAAACCAGTATTGTTTAGGACGTCATTCCCCTATCATTTCAATGTTCGTCTCATTTATCCATGTTCATTATGCCACATTATGCTTAGCGCTGTTAAATTGATTTACTTTAAGCGAGACAATAATTTCACAGCTGTTTTAAAACGCATGCGTAAACATTTTGTTTTTTACTACAACGATTTTGATAGTAAAGTAAGTAGTGTCTCGAATGGAAATTACAAAGACTTTAAAACAAAACAACAATAAAGTAGCTTTTAAAGAGGTAAGGTGCGCTCGACCATTTTACTCGACTTTATTATTTCGTCTACCTGCTCTATTCTTGCTCTATTTTATCAGAGACAGACCCGCACGCAGGGTGAAATGTAATAAGCCATCAACCTTGCCCTTCTACGACTAAACGAAAAAATGGACAAAGTGAAAATTATTTTCTTTTCCGGTTATTTTCTTATTGAACACTACAAAAGGTTCTTCTCCGATGATTTTGTCGGAAATAAGCGATCGCCAACAGTGTGTTTGAAACACGCTGACCTAGTAATATTTAAACAAATTATTTGAAAGGTGGCAGTTTGTGAAAGCTATATCTAGTTTTAATTAGATTACCCAGGTGTTTCTCTTTTTTTTCCTGAATGTCTTTTATTCGGAAGTGAATAATCGAGACATAAAAATTGACTATATTGTAATCTGTTTTCAATCAATAATTTAAAATGTACTGAAGATGACATGTAGGCGTTAATAATGTGCGCACCCTCTTTCGCAAGCGTGATGCGTGATGGAAGGTGGTCGTTTCAGTGTGGTTTACATCCACACTGTGACCTAGTATAAAAATAGCTTTCCTTCAAAAACCTTCTGATTATTTCCACCAAAAACAAGTCATGACCCGGTCGCTGTTTTCTCTACCATATTTGTTGTCAATTCAATTCAAAAATGTAAAGTAAAACTATGTTTGACCTTTCGAAAACAAGTGAGTGAAAATGATTTTAGAGTCGATTGAAAAAATTGAACTTTTTATTGGAATAAGCTGAAAACCCCAAATTTAGTCCACGTAAAACTGAATCCTTCCTGAAACCAAAAATGATTTTATTATCTTCCTATTATTTCTTGTTCACGAAATATGAAGCTTTAAAGTCGATGAACATACACAAAATTCATAGAAAATATGAACGATATGACGTCACAAGCATGTGTAAAGTGGGGGTTCATTTTAAACAAATTATACGTTTTTTAAAGAAGGTTCTATACAAAATAGGAAAGACATTGAGAGTGAAAATTATATTTTTTCGAAGTTATACTGTGTTGTGTAGTTCTTGGAGACAAAAAAAAGCATAACCTCAAAAAATGTTTAGTTTCCCTTTAAACTAAAATTTACAATATGTGAAAAATTACAATATAATTAGGTTGGGGAGCAGGCCAGGCTCTGGCCATCCATATAGAGGTTACCCGACTAATCAATGGGATGACTACCTGGTTGCAAGTATATGTTTGGGATTTTAGTAATAGGGAAGGGATTATTACACAACAACATAAAAGTGCCGATAGAACAAAACAGAACAAAAAAAGTATGCTATTTAACAATTAGAACTGTAAAAATGAAAAATATAATTTTAATCAATTTTTCAAATAAGTCTCAACTTAAAAAAGGAAAGGTTCTCAAAGTTGATGAAGTACAGGTAAGGACATAATCAGAGTTAGCTGTGTAGGAGATTATCGGCTCTTTTGTTAAGCAGATACAAAGACAGTGAACTTAGGTCTTTTTTTGAGTGCAATATTAGTTGGTTCCAATTTAATATCGGTTGGTATTTTATGGACTTTAAGCCATAGTTCAAGCTTCAGGTTCATATTTCTTGTTTGATATGCATGAGAAAGACTTTGAAATCAAAGGATTCCTGTAGGGGGGTTTCACTTTTACGGTATTGGGCCTTTTCACCCCCAAGTAAATCGGTATTACGAGAAAAAACGATGGGATTACGGTATTTCATTTTCTACCGGTATCGGTAAATTGCCTGTTTTTTTGTCGGTATTTCGATATTTTTATCAATAAAAAACGGTATTTCGGTATAAAACTTTTTACCCTTTAGTTTCTTCATGAGTTTCATGCAGAAAAATTTTCAAAAAAGATAAGTCTATTCCGCTATTTTAACCAGTAAAATTTTCTTGCTCGCTTCGCTCGCACAATCTTGCAATTCCTGTTGACTTATTGTCATGGTGATGTTATTCAAAATAAGCAAAACTTTCCGATATCCAAACAAATATTTTCGCTATTTTTCTGCGAGCGCATTTTTTTATGACAACTTTTGTGATGCAAATACTGCATCCAACGAATGAGTCTAAAGTCTATTCACGATAAGTGTGCACTCTTTTTTCTTTTACCTTTAACTTTTGAAGGAATTCTTTAATCTTTATAAATTTGGTATCATCGGAAAGAGATTAGTGAGTGGGACAATTTGAAATAAAAAAATATTTAAAAATCCCTGATCATCGAACGTTATCACTGTGAAAAAATATTTCAAAAATAATCATTCAGTCAAAAGATATCAAACAAAGTTATAAGCTGATTGACGTCTAAAAGCGCTGTTTTCTGCTGTTTTTTGCTGTTTTTTTGGGGTCAATCACTTATCAACTTTATATCATAACTTTATATTGAATATATATTTTAATGAAAGTTTTTCACAGTGATGACCTCCTAAGATCAAATAATCTCTCCAGTGAAAATGAAAGTTATAGCATTTATCTACAAGATCTTCATTTTTTTCTTCTTAATTTTCATCTTTATTTTCAGAATTTTTTTAAATACTTTTTTATTTCAAATCGTCCCACTCACTAATTTTTTTTTTTTTTTTTTTTTCATCATTAATTTCTTGATCTCCAAAAGTATATTGGTTCTTCTTACAAGAAGTTGAAATATTTTATGTATATTTTATGTATATAAATGTATATAAAATTCTACGACTCAAACTGATACGAAGTGGACAGCTAAATCATTAAATGGAAGCTTAGTGGGCTGGTCGGCTACATAGTATAGAAATAGTAAATCAATGGGCAACCTAATATAGAAGACGCTGAAAAATAGGTTCGTCGGATAAGATGATATAGATAAAAAATCACATAGGTCGAATTGTGTAGGTTGTCAAAGTCCTAGTTATGCAATGAAATAGTAAATATTAAATATTAGGGACAAAAACTACTTATGATAATATTTTAATATATTCATAGGAGATCAAACTGAGAAGAAAATTCGAATGTAGAATAAACTAGACGTAATAGCGCAACATCGAATTAACATCAAAACTAAAATCTTTCGGTTAAATTTATAGATATTGTGATGGCAAAATTGTGGAATGGCTGCGGTAAAATAGAATATAGGTTCGATCTCATTTAGGAATATAAAATGCTAGAGCAATGTTTTAGATAAAATAAAATAAATATTAACATAAAATAAATGTATCAAAAGGGGAACGCTAGAATCGCTGGTGGGCTAGAAAACACAAGAAGAGTGAGTCCAAATATATAGCAAGTGATTGAAAATAAATGACCTTAGAAAATAGACTAGGCTGCAAATACTAAAGACTACACGTAAGTATCAGATACTAGATCGACTGTGTTGATTAAGTTTGTGACTCGAGGTTGAATTGAATTAGCTTAGAGATTTGGCTAGCGCCCTATCAAAATAAAAATTCCAGCATTTATCAGCAAAGCTTTCCTTTTTGTCAATTCGTTTGATAGCAACAGGCAAGTTGTTAAAGCATTTTGCGACCTCATGTGCAAAGGTGCCAGTTAGACGACATGTGTCCTCAATGTCATGTGCGACCAAATTACCATTTCGGAGCTCTCTGTCTGGATCCGGTTGTCTATTAAGTTTGAGGTATGACGGCCAGCTGGGGTTGTGGAGAGCGCTATGGGAAATCTTGGCGATTGTTAGATCAACCATCTCAGAAACTGGTAACCATTCGAGATCGATTACGTCGCTGGTTCTGGCATAACATTTGAGCACGAAGCCAGCGGCGGTGTTCTGGACTTTCTGAAGACGCTCAATCTGGGCTTTTGTAGCATCGGATAGTAAAGCGATGCCAGATGTCAGTTTACTGAGAACCAGTGACTCCATAAGCATCTTGCGCTGCTGCCATGATGCGGTGTTCTTGAATTGTTTAAAGCTGCGTAACGTGGCAAAACAAAATCTCATGGTATGGTTGACATGTTCAGTCCAGTCTAGATGCTCATTAAATCTAACACCGAGAATTTTAATATCTTTCCGATGATACCAAATTTATAAAGATTGAAGAATTCCTTCAAAAGTTATAGGTAAATGAAAAAAGAGTGCACACTTATCGTGAATAGACTTTAGATAAAATTTTCTCTGTCAGCACTAAATGATATGGTCGTCTCTCCGTATTCACTTATTATATTGCTACTACAATACAATACACTGATACTGCAGTAACTTAGAGACAGTACTCCTTCAATAATTGTGTCATCACAAACAACTTTAAATACAAATGAAATGGAAAGTTCCAGCAAAACGAACGATAGGAATGTTTAGGAACGTTCTAAGAACGCTAGATAACGTTCTTGAACGTTCCTGGCCATTTCCTTTTATTTACTAGTTTACTGATGTCTTAAAACGTTCGGAAGCGTTCCTGAACGTTCCATAACGTTATGGAACGTTCTTATTGAGTTAATATTAACCTTTGGACTCAAAAGATCGTTTGCGAGCGTTCCGGAACGTTCTACAACGTTCTCGAGCGTTCTGGAACGTCTCTGAACGTTCAAAAACGTCCCTGAACGTTGTAGAACGATAGAGGACGTTCTGGAACGTTCTAGGAACACTATGGAACGTTCCTGAACATTCAGGAACGTCTCAAGAACGCTCCGTTTTATTTGTACTTCAAATCGCTTGTGATGACACAATAAGTAAAAGTAGGTAGTTCTAAAAACATCTTGTGCAGCATCGAACGATTAAAAAATAATTCACATCATGATGCATATGATGCGTTTTCAGGCAATCCAGGCATTCTAAATTTTAAACTTTTTCTTGGGCGAAACTCTTAGAACGCCGCACCGGGTACGGCAGGTACGTCGCTCGCCGTACCATATTTTTCTTTTTGCCAACAAATGGTCAGTGTTAAATAAAATCAAAAATGGTGTGACCAAAAAAGGCATACTTGGCTAACAATAGCGTATTAAGGCCGTTTTTCAATAACAAAGGAGAGCGAAAATTGACGCAAATTTTTCGCACTCGCTTCGTTCGCGTTCTTATTTTCCATTTATTTTCTTTCCTCCGATAGGGGGTGATTAAACTTTAGAATTCGCGTCATCTAGTTGCACCACAGCACCACCTCTATGAAGCCTGTGTTGAAGTCTACGGCTTTTCAGACCATGATTGGCCCAAACCTCGATTTTAAATCAATTCCCGATATAAAAGACATCTTACGGGTCTGCGAGGAAGAAATTATTTGGGAAAAGGCTTAATTTTGCATTTGCCTCTCGTAACAAGCAAGTAACTTTGGCGCGGCAGACCTAAAATATTGCTTTATGAAGGTCACAAAACTAGCAAAATACTTAATGTATTGGCGAAAATGTTTGGTATAAGAATATATATCAATATGTTTAAAAGAAACCATAAAAAGGTTAAATTTAGCCCAATAAGGTCACAATTGTTTAACCAAAGATGTAAAAGCAAAATTGGTGAGTGAACGTAAAAATGTTTTTTTTTTCGCGCGTGAATACGTGAATTGGCAAGATTTTGTGCGTGAATACCTGAATTGAGGGTTGACTGGGGGACCTCATAAAGTACGAGACTTGTTTGTACTGTTTCTAATTTGTTACTACACAATAGATTTGATAACTGAAAATTCATTATTTTCGAAAAAAAAACATAAATATGATATCGGTATCGGTATTAGGCTTCCTTCACCGACTGTATTACGGTATTTGACCTAAAATTTTGTCGGTATGACGGTATAAGAACCCTGAAACCCCCCTTCCCTGTAGTGCTGGTGGAGAGATTTTGTTAATAGTTTGGTGTACAAGTTTGATGTTACACTTGAACACAGTTTGAGCGATTGTAGGTATACCAGTGTTTTCAAAGAGTTGAGAGGTTTCAGCGTCAAAGTTAGAAAAAGTGAGGATGCGAAGACATCGTTTTTGGAGTCGGCCAATTCTTAAGTTTTGAGTCAATCCTTGGCCCCAGATAATCTTTGCGTATGACATATGTGAATGGAAAAGAGCGTAGTGAAGAGTTTTTATTACAGAAACAGGAACAAAATAACGAAGCTTAGCAAGTATACCATTTACCCTGCCAAGTTTTTTTGCTAGATGGTCAAAATGAGAGTTTCAGGTTAGAAATTCATCGAGAAATAGCCCAAGGTAGTTTACGCAAGTTGAAAGTTTAAGTTCGAAGTCATCGAGCTTTAACTTCATTGAATAGGGAACGTTGTCTGCTACGGAAGAGTAGCAGTTTCACTTCTGTTTTCAATATATTGAGTGAGATTTTATTCGCTCGGAGCCAAGAGGAGAGTCGTGCAAGGTCAGAATTGACTTTGGTTTCTAGAGACTGAAGGTCAGAATCAGACGAGAGGAGACAGGTATCATCAGCAAAAAGATTCGTTTGAATATTTTGAAAAACATAATGAAGATCATTGATATAGATGAGAAAGAGAATAGGTCCAAGGACAGATCCTTGAGGAACTCCGTGATTAACAGGGCGTTTAAAAGAGTCCACGCCAGAAACAGAGACGTATTGTTGTCGGTCTGTAAGATATGAACGAAACCATTGATTAGATAAGCCCCTCACGCCATAATGTTTAAGTTTAGACAGTAGTATTTCATGGTCGACCGTGTCAATAGCTTTTTGCAAGTCGATGAATACCCTGCAAGAGTAAAGTCTTTTGTCTATGTTAGATCATATCATGTCCGTTAGGTTTATCAAAGCGTGAGTTGTAGAATAATTACTTCTGAAACCAAATTGACTTTTGAAAATAATGTTATTGTCATCAAGAAAAGAGACTAATCTAAATTTTATTATTTTTTCGAATATCTTATCGATGTTTGATAGTAGAGATATTGAGCGATAATTATTAACATCATGAGCGGAGCCCTTATGTTTAAAAATTGGAATTACTTTATCCGTCTTGAGAGGAGTGAAAAATTTACCTGTCTGTAGCGAGATATTGAATAGCTTTGAGAGGATTTCTGACACCTCTGCTAAAACAGTTTTTAATACTTTTAGAGGGTATGCTATAAGGACCGTCAGCTTTAGGTTTAAGAGAGTTAATGATTTTTGTTACCTCGTTAGATTGTACCAGTTGAAAAAATAGGGAGTTAGGCGGAGCATTTCGTAATGTATCGTTAAAGTTTTCGTCAGCATTGTTGTTTATAGTTTCAAGAATTTTATCGGCGATCGTTGAGAAATGTTTATTAAATTCTTCGCTTGTAGCAGCGGGATCAGATGTTAGTTGACCATTAATGTTAAGAGTTAAGTCTGTGTGTCCACTTTTGTGTTTTTTGTTTTAATTAGCTCGCTTATACCTTTCCCGATATTTTTACTGTTTTTAATGTTAGAGTTGAAGTAATTTTTGAAATGATTTATCTTGCTCTTTCTTGTTAATTTAACAATTTGGTTCCTGTAATATTTATACTTATTATCAAGTTCACGTTTAGCTGCTTGGTCTACTGCTTTGCTTAAAGATGTTAGGAAGCCATCACGTCTATTTATAGAAATATTTAAACCTTTAGTTATTGTCGTGTAAAAGGACTGATTTGACTTAAAGAATGCTTGAATTCTTAAGCTGATACTGAAAAAGATGATTACCTAATTTCTATTGAAAAGTACCTTATCTAATTATCACCAATCAATACCTAATCATCATTGATCAAGAAAACAAACTGATCACATTTCTATTGCAAAGTACCTTAAAGAAGGAGGGACAACAACAGATTGTTTTAATTCTAAAACAAACTCATCATCATTAATATGAAGAAATAACATTTCGTCACCCACTCAACGAAATCACCTGCGAACTCCTGAGAGCCAAAATTCTATCACAACCGCACCCTATTTTGAGAATATCAACCAATTAGATTCAAGCAGTGAAATCCCATTGTTGTTACAAACCAATCCGATCCAAACACACATCTAGCACGCACAATTACTATTATCTACACTTATTGTAATATTAATTAACAGAACTTATAAATAAGCTTAAATGTATTTAAACTGAAAATTTTTGTAATTGTAACATAGTAGTGTAGTTTTACCCATCTTAGGATGGACATAGAACTATAAATTAGAAGAGATATAAGAATATAAGATATGATTATGGCAATGTATGTAAATTAAGGAATAATATTAAGAAGATATTAAATTTGGAGAAAAGATTTCTTCTGTCTTTATCTTAAGGTAAGCTTAATCTCTAAGAAGGAAGCTCTATAAGTCAAACTTTATGAACTGATCTATTTTGTAGTTTTATATCTTTGCATATTTCGAACACATTTTCAAAAAGAACTACGTGTATCCAAGCAGGGGATATACGACATTATCCACGGGGTTTACTACCTTTCTTTATTTGTTTATAAGAAAGTTTAGTTAAAGGTGCATGTATATCTATCAGAGTATTCATCTCCTTGAAAAAAGTTTCAAACAACAAGTCGGGTTCATTAACATACGACTGCAACATGTCATTCCAATTCACCTTGCGGAAAATCGTCAGAGAATTTGGCATCATTGAAATTTCCATTTCCTATAGTATTTGACTTCGTGCCGTTTGCCAGTTTGAAAATTTTCAAAGATTAAATATTGAGGAAGATGATCAGATATGCCCACTAAAAGGTTCCCGCTATGGGGTTTATATTTAGATGGAGTGAAGAAAATGTTATCGATAAGTGTTCTCGACCTGTCTGTAATTCTAGCTGGAAGAGAGATACTTGGTAAAAGAAAGAAAGACTGAAGAGAATCGATAAAATTATTGACATGCAGGGAGTTGCCGTATTCCAAAAGATTGATATTGAAGTCTCCCATGAGAACGAGACGTTTCTTCTCCTTGTTGGTATTTTGTAAGAGCGGAATGAAGAAGTTTTCGATGAAAATTGTTTGGATTTGATTAATCTCTGGAAGATCTGAAAAGAACGGGTGGAAATAATTGAACCTGAAGTCCTTTTCTTGCAGTTCGTAGCACATGCTAAATGCAGTTGATGCAAGACCCAATTTGAGTGTCTGGATTTGTTAGAGGGAGATTACAATCATTATGAAACCAGTTCTGACAAAAGCGACAAAAGAACGTTGGACCTCCTAAACTTACTAACTCATCACACGCCTGACAAGTTGCGTTCATCATAGAAAATCTTAATTGCTCCCGAAGGGAGCCTATGTTGCTTCACGAGGCCGTGCTGGGGATCGAGCTGGCGAAAAATGTTGAAGAAAAAAAACGGGACGATGTAACCTAGTGACCGCATCGACTAAAAGATTGCCGTGTGGTGAGCTTTTAAGCTAGCTCGACCGCGCGAACAAATGTTTTGCGTTTTTGGCGCTCCAAAGTTATAGCTTGGAATACAACAACGCCGCGCGAACAGAAATTTAGCGTCTTTAGCGCTCCAAAGTCATAGCTTGGAATACAACAACAAAAAGCAACGAAGCAACTTGGGACAAGTTGGTTTCAGAAAGTAGAAGGTATAATCCTAATCCCATATACTGTTCTGCAACTTTGATAGTAAGTATAATACTATTTTATCAAAAGTAATGTTTCAGATAGGAAAAGTAATGTTTCAGATAGGATGTATGATTGAAAATTATTTTAAAGAATTTCTTTTTGCTTTGTATCCTTGTTGTATAATCAGGCATCAGTTTAATACTTTACTGTTACTTTTGGATAATTATTATCAGAAATTGGAAAAAAACTTTGCATACCACCATTAACGAACCTTCTGTTTATCTCCAGGTGATGTCAATTAAATTCAATTGATCCAAATTTTCGTAATTGAACTATCAAATTTTATCAAAGAGAATCAAACTATTAGGTGTTTGGTTTGGTTACTGAACCTGATCGAAGACGACCCTGTCGAACGACAGAAATATTTCTATCCCCAGACAAAAAAATAGACGATATCGGATTTAGATAAATGCAATGCATTCTGGTTTCTAGGGACTCTAAAAGGAATTATAATAGATCAATTATAATAGATTATAACTCCTTTGAGAGTCCCTAGAAACCAGAATGCATTGCATTTATCTAAAACCGATATCGTCTATTGCGCTGCCAGATAAGTGAACCACGCGGCTGGAAAAGTGAACGTGTTGTCACGAGTTAACGCACGGTCGACTAAGTTCGCATGAAAGCGGGCAGAATAGGGATGGTGAAATTGACGCCCATGTGTGATCGCCCAATTGTTTAAGTACGTCTCGCAGACCACGCGTTCAGTCCGGGGTAAGTCTTAAAAAGTAATGTTAAAATCCTCGGACACGCAACAACAAAATCTCTGGAGTCCGGGGAATCGGCAGGGTTGTTCGAACATAATTCAACTTTACCAGAATCTTTTAGTTTCGTGACTGTTCGATTTGGTTGCGGTAATCTAACACCTATCGTTTGATAATGTTAGATAATGTTAGATTAGATTGGTACCCGTGAAAAAGGGTAATTTGCATCATTTGAGGGAAACTTTACATTGCCTCCAAACTGCAGACCTTTCTTGGTCTGCACTTTGTCTAAGCTAAAATGTAAATTAAATGTTTAAACGATTTTTACTTTTGAATTTTTACAATTTTATTACCATAACGCTCTACTATTTGGAGGCGATACCAGTTTCAGTGATTACCTTTTTTCACGGTAATCAAACAGTCTGATTGACATCACCTGGATATTTATTACAAATTATCTATTGACAGTTTCTTCTTCTCTATTCCTATTTCAGCTTTATGGTTTTGCCTTCTAGCCTTCGTTCATTCACCATGACAAATACCATATTAACCATTAAAGTAGTTTTACACGTTGGATGTACCGTCAACTGCTGTAAAGCCAGATTGTCATTATATGTTTTTACAAGGTCTGAATCGCTGCTTCAAATACGCTGAGTTTGCACAAAGATAGCAGTTGTTCAACCAATCATCAAACTTCATTTTAACATAACATTTTAATGACAAGAGAGTTTTGACTTCAAAATGGTGAACAAGTATTGGAATGAATTGTCTGCGTTTTTAATGGAGCTGTGCAATGTTTGTGCAATGGGACACCAAAACAGCAACCATTTTAACCTAACCTCCACAGAATCATCTTTTTTGTACTGTCCAAGAAACATGGATCTGTTTGTTGTTGAAGAGGATGTGAAGATAGAGAGAAAAAGCCGGCCAGAAAGCAGTATGTCCCATGTTATCTCAAGTAATCCCATTTTAGAACAGTTGACTGTATATATACAAACTTGACATTAACACTCCTTTTGTTGGAGAAATTCCTGAAGGATATTTCATGTTATGTTCCTGTTGTTTGGTTGTATTTTGAATGATTTTGGTTTTGGAATGCTTCTGTATCCACTGTATTTTTTACAAAACAATATTACATTACGATATAGACAACAACTTAGCTGAAAATTATATCATTGTCAAAATATAGTCTTGGAAATTATAAATTCATGTTTTGATATGTTTGTTATTTTTATTTTTGTTATTGTTGTTTCAAAGAAAATACTTTTGAGAAGAAAGTCATACTAAATATTTCCTGAAGATTATTCCAAGACCATGCCTATAAAACATGAAAAGCTTTTTAATTCAAGCTTTATAAGGTATATATTAAAGAGAGCATGTTTAGTGCAAGCTATGGCTGAGAAAAAATGAATACTTTGCAATATCACTGTATTTCTGACAAAAATAAACACGGCATTTCGCCTTTTCTGAATTTCAATCAATCACTGTCAAATGCCTGTCATCGGGAGCATCATAGCGAAAGCTACTTGCTAGTGTTAAATCTAGTTAAGTTTCCAGAGTATTATCAAAAGTGTATTACTAAGGTTTGAGCAAAAGTATTACGTCTAAGATTAATTCAGCAGCATAGCAACTTTAAAAGATTAATCAAATTAGTACTTAGTAAGTACCATTAATATCATCATCATAAATATAGCTTTCAACCTCATAAATTAATTCAGAAAGTTCATTTTCGTCATTGAACGAGTACACATACCTGCCATTAAACATTTCTTTGAATCTTACTTTTAAGTTCCCGTGAATATCGGCGTAAATAAAGTTAACTTGCTCGCATTTTGAGAATCTGGCCAGAGTAGCGTTTAAAGTGTTCAATTGGAACTTTGTAAGTGATGGCTTAACGTTGTATTTTTTGGATTTCTTTTTTTGGCTGTAAACTTTCACGACCATCGAATGGCGCTTGAAACAGACGATCACGCGTTGTTTGTTGTTCCTCACGGGTCCTATTCGATGTGTTTTATCAAAGTCTGCTTTGAATTTGTTTCTGTCAATCTGAAATTCTTTTGTGACGGCAGATTCAACTTTTTTTTCCAGGAATTGCAGTTCTCTAACACCAAGCAATTCCGTCGACTATACTGTTGAAGCCTTTCAAGCTCCTTGGAAAGGTTCTCTGAAACAGCTGTTGTGATTTTGTCATTTTGCCTAAATGTTTACCTTTTTACGCGCGTTCACAAGGCGAAATGGTTTGCTGTCCTTTTAAGAGGTTTACTACTTTTAGCACGGTCGAAAAGCAAGTCACCAATTACAGAATGTTATTATGAGGTTCAAAGTAGAAAAAACTGGGTCATGTTGAGATAGTATTACTTTTTATGTACGAGCAGGGCTTGGTATGAATTAAAAAGAATAGATTGCTGTGATTATGATGAAAAGGAAGACAAGAGAAAACAAAACTTGGAAAACTTTGCAAGAAACTGACTCCTAAGAGGAACATGTTTGTCTGGATTTATTCACCAGTACTTATAGCACTGATGTGAAAATAGAGAGTTTTCGAAGCTGTAGCGGAGGAAATCATCTTTTATTTCATAAATTCTCTTTACGGGGGTCAAACATAATTTCACGAGCGTGTTTATGTGACTTGTTTTTGTTTAATTTTTCTTTATTTCAACAAGTATTCTTCGTTATTATGCGTCAAGTAATGGTGCAATGGAAAATAAAAGATGACGGAATTAGGAAAAGCGAATAAAGGTTTTCGTTTTTATAGGCATTATTTGGAGCATAAAATAGGTAAATTAGTAAAAGTGAATAAAGGTTTTCGTTTTTATAAGCATTATTTGGAGTATAATATGACTAAATTAGGAAATGTGAATATAGGTTTTCTATTTTATAACCATTATTTGGAGTATAAGATGACTAAATTAGGAAAAGTGAATATAGGTTTCCTTTTTTAACAAGCATTGATAGATAGATATGCCCTCCGATGCATCGGAATGGGTCCTGCCCACGGTGGAGTAGGAATCACAGCGCAAGCAGACATTGCAACCTTGCAGATGCGAGCTGCCGAGCCATGGTGTATACCACGACACTCGAACTACACGGGAGAACGGATGTCCTCGCAGGTGTAGAACCTCCTGAGTGTCACGGCACACCACAATGTCTGAAATATCTACCCATACATTTGTATCAGAGTTATGGTACCCAATGCCCCTCAAATGGCATGAGTTGACCCGGGTGAAGGAGCATTCACTTGCCAAGTGAATCGTAGTACCACGGTGGGTATCGAACTCGAGCCTCCTCGTCAGAAGTCAAGCACGATAACCGATAAACCACTACGCCTACCAAGCATTATTTAAAGTAAAAGACGACTAAATTAGGAAAAGTGAATATAGGTTTTCTATTTTATAAGCATTATTTGGAGTATAAGATGACTAAATTAGGAAATGGGAATATAAGTTTTCTTTTTTAAAAGCATTATTTGGAGTATAAGATGACTAAATTAGGAAATGTGAATATAGGTTTTCTATTTTATAACCATTATTTGGAGTATAAGATGACTAAATTAGGAAAAGTAAATATAAGTTTTCTTTTTTATAAGCATTATTTGGAGTATGAGATGACTAAATTAGGAAAAGTGAACATACGTTTTTGTTTTTTATAAGCATTATTTGGAGTATAAGATGATTAAATTAGGAAAAGTGAATATAGGTTTTCTATTTTATCAGCATTATTTGGAGTATAAGATGACTAAATTAGGAAAAGTGAATATAGGTTTTCTATTTTAGAAGCATTATTCGGAGTATAAGATGACTAAATTAGTAAAAGTGAATATAGGTTTCCTTTTTTACAAGCATTATTTGGAGTATAAGATGACTAAATTAGGAAAAGTGAACAGAGATTTTTGTTTTTTATAAGCATTATTTGGAGTATGAGATAATCGACCGCCGGAGGCGGTTTCTTTCATAATGGTACGCTAATCTCGTTTTGCCTAGGCTCACTACTTCGTCTACCATTTACTTTTGGTTTTTTTAACTAGATTACCCAGGTGTTTCTCTTTTTTTTGGCTGAATGTCTTTAATTCGGAATTGAATAATCGAGACATAAAAAATGACTATATTGTAATCTGTTTTGAATGAGTAATCTAAAATGTACTGGAGATGACATGTAGGCGTTAATAATGTGCGCGCTCTTTCGCGAGCGTGATGCGTGATGGAAGGCGGTCGTTTCAGTGTGGTTTAGATCCACACTGTGACCTAGTTAAATTAGGAAAAGTGAGTATACGTTTTTGTTTTTATAAGCATTATTTGAAGTAAAAGATGACTAAATTAGGAAAAGTGAATAAAGGTTTTCTTTTTTATCAGCATTATTTGGAGTATAAGATGACTAAATTAGGAAAAGTGAATATAGGTTTCCTTTTTTACAAGCATTATTTGAAGTAAAAGATGACTAAATTAGGAAAAGTGAATAAAGGTTTTCTTTTTTATAAGCATTATTTGGAGTTAAATGACTAAATAGGAAAGTGAATAGGTTTCTTTTTTTATAAGCATTATTTGGAGTATAAGATGACTAAATTAGGAAAAGTGAATATAGGTTTCCTTTTTTATCAGCATTATTTGGAGTATAAGATGACTAAATTAGGAAAAGTGAATATAGGTTTCCTTTTTTACAAGCATTATTTGAAGTAAAATATGACTAAATTAGGAAAAGTGAATATAGGTTTTCTTTTTTATAAGCATTATTTGGAGTATAAGATGACTAAATTAGGAAAAGTGAATATAGGTTTTCTTTTTTATAAGCATTATTTGGAGTATAAGATGACTAAATTAGGAAAAGTGAATAGGTTTCCTTTTTATCGCATTCTTTGGAGTATAAGATGACTAAATTAGGAAAAGTGAATATAGGTTTCCTTTTTTACAAGCATTATTTGAAGTAAAATATGACTAAATAAGGAAAAGTGAATATAACTTTTCTTTTTTATAAGCATTATTTGGAGTATAAGATGACTAAATTAGCCTCCGTCTCAGAACGCGGTCAGAAAATTTTGCGGATAATTTCACAGCGAAAATGCATCCAGTGAAATGTGAGTAATATATCATGAATCAAGTCGACTAACATAATTATACACATAATACATGTTACAAGTTCTGCCTACGGATTCTCAAGCTCGGCTATAATAAAACTATTACATGTTAGTAGCAGACCCGACTGTCCAATATTATGTAGCAGGTTGAAACATGAGTTTCTGCTGGAAAGATACAGTTTGTTTTCAAGTTAAATCTTCAAAATAAAACAAACTGTGTGGGTTTCTTTACTTCCAAACAACCTACCAATAGTTTTGGAACACTCCATAATAAAGGAAGATGGCTCTTCTTGTGGATTGGCTCTCTGATGCCCCATATAAACACGATGTGACATGAAGGTGAATTGTTGGTTTTTGTTTGATTTGTTGACTCATATATCTCATGGCAAATGGGATAGCAAATGACTGTTCATGTATTGCTTGGCTCTAAATATGATACCTCTAACTTTGAACACCTCCAGAATGTTGAAAAAAGCATTTTACGAGATAAGTTTCAATTATAATTTTCATGGAAATTTTTAATCGACAGATTTGGCTTGGCGTCAGTTTTGTTTGGTTGATGTTTGGTATCCTGATCATTAAAAGCAATGAAATGCCACAGAGTCACTCTACACATGATGCCTCCAGCCATGATTGGTATCAGAATGTTGGAAAAAGAACATTTTACGAGAAATTGTTGATAGAAATTATATTGACTTTTTTTACAATTTTGGCGGTGTGGGTTTAGTTGGTTGATAATGTTTACACTTTGGGATGGTTTTCAAAAAACTGTTATATTGATTGTTGTTTGTTGGAATTGATTACAAAAAAAAAAGAGAACCTTTTTTTGATAAATACTTTAATTTTTTTCAAGAATCGAAAAAACCGTGTGGATAGTATGTCTTGTAGTAACCAATGCAGTGTCTGTCTTCAAATTTTGAAAGCTCTATACCTATTGAATTGAAGCTCTGACTACTGTGACTAGCTCTGTTTTTAAAACTTTGAGCCATGTTTTTTTCTTTGTTGCTATTAAAGATAGATTTTTAAATTGTCGTAATGTAAATTTATGGTAAAGTTTTAGTTTTTGAGTTTAGTTCATCAGTAGTACATACAGTAGTATTTTTTCAGTAATCCTTTCTTGTAAATATAGTAACATTTAACCAGACTCATTGCCCTCATTATATTCGAATTTGTATTTTTTTAGGACTGATAAGTACATATTTTTAAACATTAAAACAAAGCAAACAACATGCCAGTTCTTTTTGGACAAATATATATGTATACTTTATTGTGTGCTTTGAGTTCTATTTTAATCAACCCTCTCAACTGCTGATCTTTCAACTATCATTTAGGAGTATAGAATGGGCTTCCATAGTACCATTTTCTCAAAGTATTTTCAACAAAGTAGACTTCTTGACTGTCCTTGTCCCTTATGTTAAAGTTGTTCTGATGGAGGACATTGCTATTTTTGGTAGCCTTCACATATCAATAAGGAGCTTTGGTGTAAATGTTTTTTCTGATGAAATCATACTAATCTGAAACTATTAGGCCTTTATGAACTTTCTAGAACAATAACCTTGCTCCAATCTTGAGAAACACTGGAAAAATAGGTTAGCATTCCCTGCCATAATTTCACAGATTTCCTCTGCTTTCTGCTGGAAAACGCTGTCGTATAGCCGAAAACGAAAGTGAAACTGTGAAAACGTCCGCAAATTCGGGCCCAGTCCTCTTCCGAGACGGAGGCTAATTAGGAAAAGTGAACATAGGTTTTTGTTTTTATAAGTATTATTTGGAGTATAAGATGATTAAATTAGGAAAAGTTAATATAGGTTTTCGTTTTTAAATGCATTATTAAATATTTCCTATATATAGGAAATATTTGTTAAAACGGTAATTCTTCTCTTTCTTCTCCAAGTCTAACGCCGGTTTTGGTCAATTTCGTGAGTTTGTACATGAGTCTCTTTTTAAATCAAGCTCCGGCGGTAAAAACAGTAGGATGTTCTTTTTTCGAGGCGGAAGACGTCATTTCTTCGAGAAACGTCTGTTGTAAATATCCGTACGGTACTCTATTCTCCTTGTCGATCGGCCAACGTCGGCCGTTTCAGAAGCGTATTGTTGATCGGACCATACTGCTTTGTTTCTAACTGTCAAAACAAAGATGGCAGAAAATAGTAAATAGACAACAACTTTTGCTCTTTCGCTACTTTTCTTTGCTTTGGTTTTTATGCTTTGATGAGTTGAATTGGATCATGATTTTTGTACGATTGTCACAAGGAATGGTCGATAGTGAACTTTTCTTAATATTCCTTTCTGGATTTGATGTTTCGTTTACATTCTGTTGGAATGAGCTGGAATGAGTGAGAGATTATACAATCTCTTGGTCTTGGAAAAACAGGACATTTTATCAACTTTCACAACAAACTAACTTCAATTTTGTTTGTATATTTACATAAATCGTATGAAGGCAAGTGACTGTGAATAAATCTGACCATAAAAATTACATACTTGCAATATGAAAAAAGTTTGCATCCAACGGACAGAACGGAATGCAATCTGGCCATGGCGTTCTAAATTTAGAACGCCATGAATCTGGCATAATGCCGACAATGCAACAATGGGAATGGTTGATGAACTGATTTTAGCTAAAAATTTAAACATGGAGCAATATAATATTGACTGGTTAATGATTGAATTTCCCTTGGTGTTTTTATCTACAACAATGAATTAACTGCTGGTTAGTGACAGTTAGTGAAAACTCGTTGCGGTTATAAATTTCAAATTTTAAAGCCGATAGCCGTGGATCCGGAACACCACGGCCCCAATATGAAGAATGTTATGTTATACTTCTTAAAAGGTTTATTGCATTGAATATGGATGTAAATAATTTGAAATCACTTCGCATGTACAATTAAAATTTTTCTTGAACTTGGAGATTTTCTTCCCCGCGTGCATTTTAAAACGTGGAAAACTTTAGTTGTGAATTTAGAGATCTTTTGCAACGTGTGTTTTAAACGTGGAAACTTTTGTCGTGAATTTGGAGATTTTCTTACCGTCAACTGCTCCAACTTGGGACTATCTGACAAAACATGGGACGGCAATTTGGCCACCATTTCACTGAACCTCCAAAGTCATTTGATTTGAGTTAATGAACGGTGTATTAAAAAAAAAACACGATTTCTCTTTTACACTGCGTAGGCTTTTAAATCGAAATATGAAAAAAATCTGTAGTGGAATACACGCGAGTGTCTAGATCGTGGAAAACGTGGAAACTTTTGTGATAAATTTGGAGATTTTCTTACACGTGCATTCAAAACGTGGAAAACTTTTGTCGTGAACTTGACATTTTCTTTCACATGCATTTATAAAATGAAGAAAACTCAAGTGATTTCCTGGCATGACAATTTATTTTACTTTCTGACATTTTTTTGAAAATTTTGATTGTTTCCAAGTATGTGACATTTTTTGCTCTTGCAGCATGCTTTTGGAAATCATAAAATGGCTTCTGTTAGGGGAATTTTTTCCTATCGATATTCTTTCAGATTATGAAATGTTTCCCAGTATATAATTTTTTTTTTTTTGCATTCTGTCGGAAAATATGAAATTGTTTCCCTGTTTTGAAATATTTTTACTTTTTAACACGTACATTATTTCAAAAAACTCCAAAAGTTACTTCAAATTTTTACATTTTTTAAAATATTTTATATATGAAAGTATAATGCAAAATATTTCATCTCTTTTTGGCTATATAATATTTCTGGAAATCAGCGCTTAAATAATAATTATATAATCAGGTCTTTTGATGTGTTCAACAGCAGTCTACTTGGCGGTGCGACGCCGGGTGACCGCTAGTATAATACTAAAATCCATTTAAAGTCCGCCTAACGAAAATTAAAGTTCCAGCCAATTTGATTACTGCATTGTTGTTCTCAGTCGGGTTCAGCTTGGATATATTCCGTGATCCGTAGCTTTGAACCTACAATCATCTTATGAATAATCCTGTAAATACTGGCAATAACATAAATGGAATTTTGAAATTCTTAGGGACTTGTGTTGCTTGATGTTATCTGAGATTTAAAGCACTTTGAAATCTTTTGAGGAAATCAAGTATCATTTTAACATTTTGTAAAGGAAATATTTATCCGCATCTTTGCGGCTCTTGTTTGGAGTATAAGATGAGTAAATTAGGAAAAGTTAATATAGGTTTTCGTTTTTAAATGCATTATTTGGAGTACAAGATGACTAAATTAGGAAAAGTGAATAAAGGTTTTCTTTTTTATAAGCATTATTTGGAGTATAAGATGACTAAAATTAGGAAAAGTGAATAAAGGTTTTCTATTTTATGAGCATTATTTGGAGTATAAGATGACTAATTAGTAAAAGTGAATATAGGTTTTTGTTTTTATAAGCATTATTAAGAGTATACTATGACTAAATTAGGAAAAGTGAATATAGGTTTTCCATTTTATAACCATTATTTGGAGTATAAGATGACTAAATTAGGAAAAGTGAATAGAGGTTTCCTTCTTTATATGCATTATTTGGAGTATAAGATGACTAAATTAGTATAAGTGAATATAGGTTTCCTTTTTTTACAAGCATTATTTGAAAGAAATCACTTTCATTTTCCCGGAAAAATACTTATTTTTGTGTCAAATTTATGCAACGGGGGAGTGCGCCATAACTAAGCTAGAACAATTGAACGGCCTCCTCTCCCTCCACCTCCTTGCTAAGAGAATGGTTTTAGAAGGATGGAACTAATTAATCATTCAATTGTTATTTTAATGACCTAATGACAACTTTTGACAAAAATATTGACAGAATCACAAAATATCATGTCTTACAAGAGAAAAACACCAAAAATATTTAGCATACCGAATGTCATGATAACAATATGGCTGAATATAAAATTACACCAATCAGAAGCTCGTGAGTTCTCTGAGAAGGTAGTTTTAGAGCAATATGTTTTATTATACGTAACCATCATATAACATTACAAATATTACAATATGTAATATACCTGTTACACGTATAATATGGTTTCAAATATTTTCTGGTCTGCGTTATACACGGCGCAAACTGCGAAAGATCGATAAAAGCACATGGTTAAATTTTGATATTTGAAATGGTTTTATATGGATGAAATTGCTTGAGAATTATGTTTTTGGTAATTCTTTGTGTTTTCCAAACATTTTCCTCTGCAATGACATTGATTAGAGTCAACTTGTCATCACTGACTGTGACCTGTAACCTGTGACCTGTAACCTGCGGTTTACACAAACCGAAAAAAAATTGTTTTTTGTTGTGACTACCTAACCAAAAAAGATCAAAATAAAATGGCGAAGGGCAGATTCAAACTGTTTAGTGAAGAAGAGCTGCAGAAATTGATTTAGAAATCTGAGAGCAAGAAAACAAGACGATCGACATCGACTTGGTTAAATGCTTATCAATCATGGGCCAAAGAAAGAAACAAGAAATCAGACCTGGAGAATTATACTGCAAACGAATTGGACGATGTTCTGTCTAAATTTTACGCTGAACTGACGAAAAAGGATGGTAAAGAATATGAACCTGACAGCCTTCGTGTCATGCAGGCCAGCCTTATATGGATATTTGAAAGATAAGAACTAGTATCCAAAATCAATTATTACTGATATTGAGTTCACTAAATGTAACAAGATTCTCAAAGGAAAAGCAAGAACACTCAGAGAAAATGGACTAGCAAGCCGTGCTTTAACTAACAAAGAAGAAGAAATCCTTTGGAACGTTAGAAAGTTAGGCAAAACCAACCCTAAGGCTTTACTCCATACAGTCTGGTTTCTTACCACACAGAATATTCTAATATTTTTAGTTCCCCTGATGGGATGGTTCATCACTCTCTCTCTTCATTGAGTTGAAAATAATACTTTTTTAAAAATAATTACAAATGGCATAATCGATTCTCTATATTTTTCACTGTTTTCTGGAAATATTTTTTGGTTAAAGATTTCAATGAGAACAGTTTCAAAAATTGTGTGACATTTTTTAGAACATAAAAAATGGAAAAAAATCTTTAAAGTTAATAAAATCTACTCAAATTAATTACAAGCCTTGAAATTTTGACAGGTAATAGGAAATTTTATCAGCTTTTCAAAAATATATTTATGAAGTCATTCTTTGTAACAATAAATGACTTACTAAATGAATTACCCTTTTATGTTCAAAGTATGTCACTCTCTGTCACAATCAACTGTTTAAAATAATTTAAACATAAATCCATGTTTTCATACCTCCTATTTATCATCCAGTAGTTAAATATGAACAACTTTCGGTGTTGATTATGCCAATAAATGACTTACTGTATGGGTAAAAAGACTGAAATATGTCATCCTTAAAGTAAGTCATTTTTTGTCACACTTTACTTCGGGGTATAACTTGAGATATAATAAGTCAATTTAGGTAAAAAATAATGCATTATTTAGGGGATATATCTGGCTTAACCATATCAAAAATATAGACATTATGCACAATGTGCTCTGTTTCTATGAGACAGTTTTGTGTGAGCCTTCAAAAATGTCACACATCCAGTACTGAATTTTTGAAACTGTTCATAATTAAAAAAACACTTTGAGTTAATAAAACTATTTTCGATTTATTTGTTTTTTTTTCAAAAATTTATTTCATGTCAGTATTTCATACGATTAATCCGGAATAGTATGACCTTCTCTGGCAATTTTGGGAAAATGAACCTCGGGCAATTTTCCCAAATCGCCCTCAAAGTCATACGATTAATTCAAAAAGTGAATGGATTTTAAAGAAATTGTGAGATCTTTTCTTCTTCTATCATAACCTTTTAGCTACACGGTTTATATAGAGACTGCAGCGCCAAAGAGCTCAGGCCTTAAAATGGCCTAAAAGCAACTTGGCTTAGGAGCTCTAGACCTGAGTATGAAAAAATTTTAAACTACTAGGAAACCCATTATTTTCCTTTTCCACTCTGAAAAGACCTTGAAATCTTGCTATATTACGACCAAAAAACTGCTTTCTATTGTCCAAAATTCAAAATTTGAGGCCGTATTTAGCCAATCCTGAGGGTCATTTTTCAAAAATTTTCAAATTATCAAATACAATCGAATCCGAAAAATGGGGTAATCTTCAATTGAGAGTTGGTTGCATACAAGAATCGAATTTCAATCATCAATCCAACGAATGGTCCGATAGTCGATCCTGTACGATTGAGATAGTCTGGTCGTTAAGATCATTCTGTCCCGAGATCATGGGGACGTTGATCTCATCAAATATATATGGCAATATATATGGTGAACATAACTTCTTGGGAACATAGACCTTTCCAATAATGCTGCTGATATCTTGATTTATGGGCAAAATAACAACTTTCCTAGGAAAGTAGCCACTTCAAAACAGCTTGCCTATTCAAGAGCAGCCGCCGGCAATTTTTTTTGAAATATCTGCTCTTTTTTTTCAGGAGTAAATTTTATGGATAAATCTAGGAGAGACTTTCCTCAAAACACCCACAGGTAAAATCCAGGGATCACCTAAAGAAATCTGTTCTTAAAATCCAGGAGCACATTTTAAGGAAAAACACAAACAATTTTCCAGCGGACAGTCTGTTCAAAAAATTTAAAAATTTAATTGTGAAAACACAACCAGATACCAGATTTTTTTCCAGGAAGCTTCCTAATTTTCTTAAAAGGTCTCATTTTCTAGGAATATTTTAACAATCTTAAAGAATAGCTGTTAAATTTTTGCAGGAGCAAAATATTTCTAAAGAACATATATTTTCCAGGAGTACCATTTTTTAGGTAAGTAAGTAAGTAAGTCTGCAACCGCAGTCGGAGGCGACCCGAAGGCTCCTCTTTCGATAGCTATCTACCCGAAGGTAGGTGAGGGCGCCACTCTTTCTCCCTGGATTTCTCCACTTACCCTTGATCCTTCTCTTAATTGCTGAGCATCAAGCAGGGAGGCATCAAGTACCATTTTGGGAATCTTTGGTATGACCCGGCTGGGGGTTGAACCCACAACCTTGTGAACCGTAGCCGGATGCTCTACCACTGTTCTATGGTCACTTTGTCTTATTTTTTAGGTATTTTACCCAGCCATTCAAGATGAAAGGTCTATGCTTTGAAAGTTCGTTCATAGCTCGATGGATAACTTAGAGCCTATTCTATCTTTTGCACAGATCTAATTTGCTTAAATACAGAATCTAGTAAAACCTTATTTACGATTTCTTTTTTGTTCACTCTGATGCAATACACATTGTTTTTTATAAGTAGCTCCAGTTTTCGGGTCAGGGCTTGGGTTGCTTAGCATTCTACAGATTCTAGCTCGTTTTCTTTCTGTACCAACCAAACAGTACAGCGTGTGAATACACCTCATTAATTAAAAATGTTTGATTGTAAAATAGAACATATAGCACGGCCAGCCACGCTCCAATACACATTAACATAGATCCACGGGGGGGGGGGGGGGTAAATGACCTACCGTACGTGCGGCCCTTTTTTCCAAGCTTCCCAAAGTGCAATGTAAGGGTGGAAATGAGCAAAAATGAGAATAAGTGCACTCTAAGGGTGTAAAATTTGGAAAATCTGACCATATTTAGCCTATTGTGAGTGTCTCGGTTGAACTTTCTGTGAAATACAACCTGTGAAAGCAAACTGGAGAATTCCATTCAGGCAGACTGTCAGCAATAACAAACAGTGTTAAATGTTATCTTTAACAACTTTCAAAAACATGATGGGGAACGTTCATTTCCATTTGACCAGAAGACAATTTGCATTAAAGCTAATGGGAGCAGTGAAAGCTTTTACATTTTTAAAAATTACAATACAAATACACATCTTGCAAGTTCCTTTATTGTTCAAAAAGGATCATTCTCTTGAGAGAAATTCACGAGAACAAAACTGTGCTACTTGATTCCACTACGGGAATTCCAATATATCTACTTTGCTTAGTCCAGCTTTCTGGACTAGCTGCTATGGTTACCTTTGTTTCCACTTGCATATAACTGCGATTAGCTTTCACAGTGAGTATTACGAACTGTGATCATCACGGCAAATTTAGTCCAAAAATGGTCAAAATTTTCAAGAAAATGCACTGCGTAAGTGTCGAATTTTTCTCAAATTCGGCTAAATTTTCTCTGCACTGAAGGGTCCGATTTCACGATTTTGGGCCGCACGAACGGTCGTTTTTGGATCGAGTGCTCCCTGCCCCCGGGATCATAGAGCATGGGCTATGCCTTAACGCTTTTAAATCTTGAGCATACACAAGGATGGCCGAAGGGACCGACACTTTCTTTTAAAAACGTGGTTTTACTAAACAATTAAAACGGTGTGAGGGGTAAACCACACAAATAAATTCTCAAAAAAGTCAACAGAAAAATCCATAAATGTCTCTTGAATTGGCAGATGGGCGGGGTGGTACTTATTGGCGATGAGTGTTTTCAATACTTATTTGGCGTCCGAAGGGGTGTGCGTTTTTCGAGAAAACGAATAGGATCAAAAGTTTTTCTTCAGTTTTTTCTTCCACGAGTGTTATCGTCCTTTTGTTAATTTATATTGTATAATAGAACCCTTTGTTAAAGGGTAAACACACTAGCGAAATAATATAGTTTTTGCGGACCTTAATGTACGAAGAAAACTGGTTATCTATTGTGAAAGTCTTTCTTTCATTGCATACAGAATGAACATTTTTGGAGTTACTATACTATACCTTTTATTTTTCATAGAGAGAGTGACTGATACGCTTGGCGCCCATCCCAGGGGGGGGTAGTGGGTTTACCAACTGACGGTATGTGCGGCGAAAAAATTGGCTTTTAGAATCGCACCCTTACAGTGCAGAAAAAAATCGGTGAAATTCATACCCTTACAGGGGGCCTTAAACTCTTTTAGAGCAAAAAAAATCAACATTTTCGAGCAAAACTTTGCAATTTTTCCCAGATTTGCTGAAATTTCCACCTTACAGTGCATTTATCAAAAGTCCACCCTTACATTGCATTTCTGATATTTTGAAAAACATACCCTTAACCGCCGCACATACCCGTCGGTCAATTTGCCTGACTGCCCCCTCCCCCGGGCGCCCATGGGCCTTGTAATGTCAACATGATCCGAGAAAATATTTAAACACTTAGGTTCCCCAATCCCACTCATTTAAGTTCCCACTTAGGTTCCCCCATCCCACTTTTCCGGTATTCATTTAGGTTCCCACATAGGTTCCCCCATCCCACTTTTCTGGTGTGATTTAGGTTCCCACTTAGGTTCCCCCATCCTACTTTTCTAGGATCTCACTTAGGTTCGACCCCATCCTACTTTTCTAGGTTCCCACTTAGGTTCCCACTTAGGTTCCCGGGTTCCCCCATCTCACTTATTCGGTATGCCTTTAAACAGAACAATAACATAAGAAGAAAACTAATTTGTAGTGTTTAGGTTTCGAAACATTCAAATTGGACTGTTAACTACTGTTAATGAAATTATAATATTACATATTACTAGAGCATATGATAAAAGAAAATTAGAAAGTAGTTGACTTACTTGACGTGGTTTATTGTATATGATGAAATCTCGGTTGGTAAATATCAGAGTAGCAATGTGTCCAAAGCCTGGTTTCTCCTGTCCATGCATGGATAGAAAAGTGGAACAACCACCTTTTGGAAGGAAGAAAATTTAAAGTTGTTCTATTTATGAAACGCACCATACCACAGACCCAATATCTGATTTGTCGCAAGTGACGTATTGACTGATTTTACGTCACTTGCAATCAACCAGCTATTGGGTTCGTGGAAAAAATTGCAATTGTGTATTCAATGAATTGATTTATTCGGTGCATGCATCATTTAGAGGCAATGGGTTTTACCAGAAAAAAACCGTGCATCCCCTTGCCTTAGGATTACAAAGATGGTATTGTTGATGCTCTCTAACTTTATCTTTAAGGGGGATTCAAATTAGTTTTTTATCAACCGCGGGAGTATATCGAGTAGTGTGAAGATATCTCGTAAATACCTTTTTTAATCTTCACCATAAAAACGAGCTTAGTGATAAATAAACCTTAATTATGACAGTTTCGTCAGGAAGTTTGAAAGCGATTTCAATTTAATCGAAAACGGGAACTTATTGAGCAGTAAAACGTCAAATTGAGAGCGTCAATATATCATCAGTGTATAAGAATGGAAATGATTTTGACATGACACGCCTTAATAGACCAAATAATAAATACTTTAATTTCAAAACAATCATGGGTATATCCGAACTTACGGGAAAACAACTTATATCCACTTCTCACACAGAAGACCTCCGTTTTTTCCTTGTGCATTGACTATTCAAAACTATATTTTTACTAACTTTTTCGTAGAAAGTGCCACACCTTCTAAAGTTTGAAAATTTATGTAACACGGTGTTCTGAATAATTAACATCAAAATTATTTATTAAAAAGTCACTGTAGGGGCTTCTTCGATTAGAACGTTAAATCCTTTTTTGGACGGGGGTTTTATCGGAAGGTAGTGCTAATTTTCGCGGCCATTCATGGATGAAGATGAAATTTTAAACATAAAATTAAAACCACGACTTATCATCAACTGCTTTTTCAAAATACAATAAGATTTTTTGTTTTAAAGTTGCACGAAATCTCTCATTAATACTCAAATAAACCACCTGGCTTAATCTGAGAAGTTAAACACCTTAGCTACCATCTTGCGTTATACACATTTTTCATAAACTCATTCAGTATAGTACTGGCCGTCAGTCGGCGTTGGACCCGCCGAGTAGAGTGTTATTTAACACATCCAAAAGTCCTTTGAATGGTGAGGGAGGGTAATAAGATTGAATTCTAAGCCGAAAGAACGAAATATTACTTATCACTAATCATAGCTCGAAAAATCGCATATTTCATGTTTGGTGACGTCATTTGGGCCCTAAATGACGTCATCGAAAGTGTAATAAACTTTTCACTTGACTGAAAATATTTCTTCATTGACCAAATAGATTTTATTATTTTATTATTTGGGCCCTAAATTACGTCATCGAAAGGTGATAAATTGTTCACTTCGAAACGAATTAATTATTTACCCAAAGATTCTCTCGATGATTTCCGATCCAATGAGGGCTTAACCATTGCTTTAATCTTTCCCAACTCGAGATATTGTATTTTTTAGGTTTTGATGACGTCATCGGACCCAAAATACCCCAATTTGAATATATTTATTTTCAAAAGTTTCTATACACCCACCTTTACCCCTCCCAACTTATTCCCCATTAAATTTCCGATCCAATAAGGGGTGAATGAATTTCCCGCCTTTACTATCACTGTAACGGACGATAACATCGTCTACTTCCATCATTAAGTGAAAATATTAAACTGTAAGAGCAGTGACTGGTTGAAAGTAACGCCCGGAATCTTTGAGTTAAAAAAGTTTTATTTATACGAAGGTGGTGGTAGTAATGATAACTTGATATCTATTGAAAAGACTGAAAAGAGCTAAGATTTTTAATGAAAATGGGATTACTCAGGGATTACTCAGGGTTCTAAAATAGAATATGGCTGAAATTGGCACAAAGATGGGTGAAGAAACACCAGAAAAAGGTACAATCATTAAACAGGTTTTTAACTTTTTTTGGGAAAGATTTTCCTCGTGTTATTTTCAGTTCAAACAGGTTCAAAAACCTTAGAATGTGATTTTCGAAAGGTCTTCAAAAATGATTTGTAAATTATTTAGTGGAAAGATATGAAAGATCATAGACGTCGAAAGTGGGTTCATTTGTCAATTTTGATGTCGCAGACATTTTCCCTAAAATCTGCCCCATTTTACAATACATCACCCATTATTCTGGTAGTTTTGGGCAAAATTTTCAAGTAGCAGGGACCGCATAATGGGGTCATGGTATAAATGAATAGGAGAGAAGAGAAATTTTTCAATTTGTAACCATTCTGAGAAAACCACTATCTCAAATTAGGTAAGTAAATCGGCTATAACCGTTCAAAAGTCTTCTATATAGTTTTTCAAGAGCTTTCGAATGGTATACTTGATAATGTCTAAGAATGAGTTTGAAATTTAAAAAAAATTTCGCCCTTAGGATTTTGCCTGGGGAAAATAGAAATTGCACAAAAAAGGGATGTTCCACCAATGGGATTTTAGGGGATTTTTTCCTGAGGTATAAGCATCCTATAGAGAAGGTCTGGAGAAAGTTTCAGCTAGATCTTATTCTTTTCCTACAAACAGCCTGTATTTTTCTAACATGACCACACTACTCAGCCGCATTCCAGGATTAACAATACAACATCATGTTGGTTGACCAAAAGTTACAATACAAAGATATGGGTTAAAGTGTTGTGAAATTTATGTAAAAATTCTATAATCATACGCTACACAATATTTTGTCAGGCAAAATATTTTATAGTATATTGCTGAATGCCGGCAATTTATTAAAAAGTTGTCCGCAATATATTGTCAGCTCGATTTGCAATATTCCGACAATATAGGGGGATTGTTTACAGAAAGAAAATTCCTTTTTATAATAGATAATCTGTTGTTTACTCTGTACACTACGGTCTGAAAAATATATTGTCGAATATTGCTCACCAATATATTGTGCTGGCTGAAAATCGATAAAAAGTTCATCTTTTCTAAAGAATGACTTAATTAAACTAGAGTGATTGATGGGAAAGTTTGTAAAAAATTTATGAAATTTATGACAAATTTTCAAAATTTATGACAATTTATGATATTTTTACCAAATTGATGAAAATTTGTAAAAATTTAGGAATTTATGACAAATGGGATGCCTGCAATTTCTCACAAATTACAAAAAAACTCATTTTTAGGCATTTTTTGGCCCAAATTTGCCCAAAAAATTATTTTTTCGAAAATTGGGCTCCACCAGATTGTAAACATTATCATTTTACATCATTTTCATAAAAACGACTAGAAACGACAAAAGGGAATTTCCCCCAGAGAACAAAAAAAAAATTTATGGCGAAAAAAAAATTTCCAGAAAAAAACGGCTAGAGCCACTTTTTACAGAACCTTAACCCTATTAGCCCCAAGCTTTTTCGACTTTTGTATCCCCAAGGGGGGGGGGGTAGAATCTACCACCCTCGATTATTTTCGATCTAGAAGAGCTATGGCCATGAAATTTGGTACAGATGTTCTCCATCATGATACAATTTTCCAGGAAGAAAAAAAAAATTATGACGTCATTCAAAAACTGATGACGTCATCACAAAATTTCCACATGTCGGAAAAAAGCCCAAATATATGGTTTACAAAAATGTCTATAACAGTCGAACCAGTAAAGATATTTCAATTCTGTTTCAAGATTCTGAAAGGTAAAAAACTGTTCTTTAACATAATTGCCGGTTTTGCAATTTCCATGAAGATTTTTTCTTAAAATCTATGCTGAAGATGAGTAAAATTTTCAAAATTTGATGACATCATAAATGATGACGTCATCATTTTCAAAAATGTTCTTTAGATATTTTAAATTTGTATTATCAATGCCTATCACGTGTCAAAATTTGAAAATGATTGAATAAATAGTTTAGAAGTTATCAGCACTTTAAAATTTGGAGTTTTTAGGATTTTAGCTGGGTTTTATGTCATGTTTCACAATAAAGTCATAAAACCTGATCTGGACAACCTGTGACCCTAAAATTTTGTACAAGTACTCTTAATAAGATTTTATTAAAAGTCAAAAAGTTTCAAGTCGTTTGAAAAATTTTTCTCCGAGATATAAACAAAAGAACTCCAGCGTGGTAGATTCTATCCCCCCCCCCTGGGGCTAATAGGGTTAACCTTTATCTTTTTATCAAATATCAGAAAAAACGAATGAAGCATGAAGTCTAAAAAACCCTATTTTAGGACAGTTTTAGGCTAATTTTCTGGGTGGTTGCGCTTTTTTTCCTGGGTGGTTGTACCTTTTTCTGGATCGTTGTGGGTGGTTGTACCATTTTTCCTAGGTGGTTGTACCTTTTTCAGGGTGGTTGTTGGGGGTTGTACCTTTTTTCCTAGCTTGTACCTTTTTCTGGCTGATAGTACCTTTTTCTATCAAATGTTTCACTAAAATGCCTCTGAGATGAATGTAAATCAATCAATCAATCAATCAATTAATCAATTATTCCTGATTATTTTAAATGGAGCGTTATAAGTGCATGACGTGACCTTTCTTTGGGGGCATTTATTGAAAGCTATGACTTGTGTAATGTCAAACTGTAAACAGCTAAGGGAAATGGGGTCAATAGACCTGCGATGTACGCTTCCATATTAAATAAAAAGAAGAAAAAAGATTACCTTTTTGACTGTGTTCTTCTTCAACGTTTAGATCCACAGTTGAGTCCTTGTCGCAGTTGTGATACTGTAATAATTGGAACGGGTTCAGTCTGAAAATAAGTTTTAAAAAGAGCGTTGAAAAGTTAGAATTAAATCTTAAAGCTAATATTTCGATAGGCATGTTAATGTATATAGATAGACATATAGACGATCTAGACATGTTTGCCTGTTTGCCAAGATGTTAAAATCTTTATTGCCGGGATTTATTGTTTTTTAAGAATCAATAACAATCCAAGGTTCATTTCAAGCCCGTTGAAAGTCAACAAGTCAATTATAGAGTAAGCGTATGAAAGTTTCAAGAACCTTTAAACACTGCAAAATCACAACAAAAAAGCCAGATGGTGGTGTCAATTTTTAAATCTAAAAAAAGTTAGTACCTGGTACCACATTTGGGGTGTGGGTTATATTACTCATTAGTAAAACTTTCAATTAAGGGACACTCTAGCGGACGACCCTGGTTAGCGGAAAGTTCTATTATCCCCGGCCATTCCCTAGTCATATCCTCAAAAAAGGTTTCCAAAAGGAGGATACTCAAATAGTGGACCCTCTAATTAGCCAAAAAATGACCAAAACCCTACTTTTTCCTCTCTAATTAGCGGACATCGACGGTCAAACTGGTCTTCTAAAAATTAGACAGGATTATTCTCTCAATACTATCTATTTCTTAAACTGCTAGGTTCTACAAAGTATTTTTCCAGCATTGTGTAAACGCATTTTTTTTTGTTAACCAGCTTCTAAATAGGGGTGGGAGCCCCTTCTTAAAAAAAAAGTTAGTACCAGATTTCTAAGACAAATTTTTCTGAAAACCAAAGTTAGAACCCTATGGGTTAGTACCTATTGGCTGTATCCCCAAACTAATTTTACTGGTTTTTATGAAATAGGCGTGAAAAGGTGAAAAAAAAGAACTAACTGATTATTGGTAACAGGAAATATTCTCCTAGAATCCTCTCCTTGCCAATAATCTAGCCATTCCTGAATCTTCCATTTTCTTGAATAAAAGCGCTGCGTCCCGCCAACCAATCCATCATTAAGGAACATTTCAATTTTCAGAATTTCATAATATAATACCCATCGCTTTTTATAGAATGTACCACTGTAAGTTTTTATACTCTCCGCCTTGGAGGGACAGTCTCTCAGGTGACAGTAACTTGAATAAAAATTCCTTTCATGAAATAAGTTTTTGAAACATAAAATGTATCTGATATTCGAACTTGTGCCTTCTTCTCTCTGTATATTTTCTTCGTTATAATTTTCATCATAGTATTTTGAACGCCAATGTCCCCGTCTCCATGTATGAACAGCTAACCCTCCGAAAACGCCAGATTTTTCTGAATGTGATAATGTTACGTATGCTCTCTTATAAGCTTCCTGGGTGCATTTGAACATAGCATCTACAGTTGATAATTTTTTGCAAAAAAGTTTGTATTTGTAATGATGTTTATGTTCAGCGAATCCATTCGGACAAAAGTCTCCTCGAGGTACATGGTATTCGTAGAAAACTATAAGAAAGAAAAGTAAAAAGGTGCGCTATTTGAAAAATTTGTTATCTTACTTTAATCCCGCTCCGGGAGGTGGTGGTCACTTTCGCAAAACAGGTGACGGATATGTAAGAAGGGACCCTTTTCTTACCTCAAAAGTTCTAAACAGGGTAAAAACGACGGCAGTAGCCGTAGGCAGTATTTTTAACCGAAGTTTGCGACGACGGGGACTTTATGAATCAAAAAGTGTGTGGACGGCTCTAAAAATATCTTTTTTTTAATCTTTTTGACATATGGTGACTCATAACAATATAGAAAAAGATTGGCCATGAATGGGGCTGGATCCGAACCCATCGGAATACCAATCTTTTGTCTATAGACACGGTCTCTAAAAGTGTCTATCTAGCAGCAGACATAGTTACAGACAAGAACTCCCGATCATCCCCCCCCCCCATTGAAACAAACATCAATCGACTCATTTAAACCAAATAACAACTTGGCATAAGGGATTTTCATGTAAAGTGTAAAAAATCAAAGGTGGAAATGCAACTGCAATCAGCACCGAAATATATTGCCAATTTTGGGTATTTTAACGTTTTTCAGAAATTAAAGGTCGAAGCGAAAATATTAACCAATAGGTATTGTGTAGTTTTTCATTTTCAACTGACACCCCTATTCCAAATTTATCTTTTAGATCTTTTACTAATAATTGTTTTATTCTTCTTACGAGCAGACTTCTAAGTGTCAGTACATACGCGATTTAGTCCCAATTCCCTGACCAAAACTTCTGCATAAAATCTTTTACAAATCAAGGATATATTATTGTCAGTGGCCTTGTCAATGGGGGCAGTAATTTTTTTTTTTTTTTTGTAAATCTAGTAAACTTTGTCGACAAAGATTTTTCACGACAAGACTATTATCTTTCAATATACTTAGTAAAACGATAATGCATTTTTATTTATTCAGATTCTATTTTATCATCTCATTCCCAAAGCAACCAAACAACTGTTTACTTCCAATGTTAAGTCAGAATAGAATAAAAGGCATTGACTCGTCATCTATTTCTTTTTACCTTCATGGTCTCTCTAAGGGTCGATTTTCGAAATTTGGCTTGGACCCCGGGGGGGGGGCACTCGGTTTGTGGACTGACGGTATGTGCGGGCCAAAAATTGGCTTTTATAATTTCACCCTTACAGTGCAGCAAAAATCAGTGAAAATCGTACCCTTAGAGTGCATTTTCCCCCAAATTTTCAATCCCTTTCGTGCAAAAAATGGTCAAAATTCTAGCATTTTTGGTCAAAATATCTAGATTTTTCAAGAATTTTCTGAAATTTCTACCCTTACAGTGCATCTCTAGTTTTTCCAACCCTTACAGTGCACTTTAAACATATTGGAAAAGGTACCCTTAGGACCCGCACATACCCGTCGGTCCTTTTGCCCAGCTGCCCCCCCCCCCCCCCGGGGCTTGGACACACCCGTCATATTGCAAACCCTTGGGTTTTGGTTCAAGTGCTGCGTAACCAAGTTATAGGAAATACATTAAATGTTCTTTGACATCATTTTGACACATACTTTGCGTATATTACAATAACGTATTACTTAGAATAAACGCCCGGGCGTTTTCTTTTTGCTCTTTAAGAGGGGCGTTTATTCGAGGGGGGCATTCAAAAGAAGGGGACGTTTATTCGAAGTAATACGGTACGCGTGTTTTGAACTTAAAAGGTTAAAGACTTACATAGGTTTGCTATTGAAATGGAAAACCAAAGTGGTTTAAAGCCATCAGTATAAATCTTTGGTGGATTTTCGTGACTCAATTTTCCTGCACGCATGTCCGGGTGAACGTCCTGGGTAACTACCAGTGCAATATCTCTCGTTGCCTTTTCAAATATAACAAAATCTTTAGTCATCACAACTGCTTGGTCAAAATATGCCTTGCACGTAATAGTATGCTGCCTGAATCCCTTTTTCAATGGTAATTTGATCTTGATATCATTGAATTTTAACAAAGGAATTATATTGGTATATAAGGTTTGAAACCATTTTCGTTTGATTTTATCCCCCGTCATAGCATTTAAGATATGAGAAGAATTGTAGCACTCCAGTTCGATATTGCCAGCTTTGACTTGGTTTCCAGCCACGCTCAGATATTGAAGACTATACTTCGTTTCTAGCTCCTCTTTGACTTTTTCTTGCTTCTTTGTAAGTTCATCTTGTGAGTCCTCTAACAAACAAACAAAAAAAAAATTTAAACATACCAAATACCTTAGCTTTAGTTTAGACGACTCAATTTCCGCCCTGCCTATTCTAATTGTGAATTATAATGGACAGAAAGCTGGCTGTATAAATTCATTGCCCTCTTTTGACGTCAATGAAATGCCTTCTTTCAATGTTTTCCAAATTAAGATTTCAACTGTCAACTTTGTGCCCCATTTTTGCCTGCTCTAACAATAAGAAAAAAATTTTTCCTCTCGATAATCCTATTTTCCAGGCATTTTTACCTGATGACGTCAGTATTTTTAAGACTAGACCTGAATTTCCAAGTATTAATTTTCATACAAATACAAAATGAAATACCTTTTTAACGATTAAAGGTATCAATTTTAGTCATTGAAAGAAAGATGATCATACCGATGCGGAAGGCATGGGCCCTAACAAACCTGGCCCTAACCTCGCCCGTTCAAGGAATCATGGCTTATCATTAGCCTTTTTATAGGATTTGTTCATGTGTTACATGCTAATTTCAATTCAATTTTTAAGGGGGAAATGCACAAATTTCCTTTGGCAAAAGAAGTTGAAAAATTTTGATTTTTTGTCATCATTTAAATGACTTCGGAATTTATGAACTCGTTTCTATTGTTACTGCTTTTGTAACTTATAAATTTCGGGTGCTTTCACACTAACTGCTTAAAAATTCAAGAACAAAGGAGCGCACGATCATTTGAGTATTTCAAGCTAGCTTCAAACGACAACAATGTAAACGAAGTGAACTAACTTCGCTTTTTTAATGCAATTTTTTTACAAGAGCCATCAGTCATAAGGTCATACTGATTTTTACAGTGAGCAAGTCACAGGAAAAACAAGCTGCCAATTTTGATGGAGGTCCATATTAACTGATACAACAGACTCCCAGTTATTAGAAGCTCCAAAGGGAGGGGTCAGAATTTACTTTGAATAACTGAAGTTCGAATGACTTAAAAATTGTTTCCCACTTTTTCTGAAGTAATCGAGGCATTGTGGTCCAGTTGAGCGTAATAAATACAAAGAATTTTTACTTTTTGAAGAAACTATTACCTTTGGAGATTATAAGGAATTGAGGATCCCCTGTCCCCTTCAATTCTCTGGACCGAAGGAAAATATTGAGCTCGATTGAGCTTTTTGAGGAAATTGCTTGAAGAATGCTAAAACAACACACAACAAACATGCGTGGAATAGTTTGCATGATTTGCACAAAATAATAAAATATTCATTCAACGTCCATACAACGTCAATCTTGAAGTGAAAAAGGGGGGAATTGGGGCAAAAAGGGAAGCTAAAAAATGGATCAATGGAAAGATAAATGAATTCATCAAATTTTGACCAAATTATTTTAAAATTGACCGAAAAAATTTCAAAGTATTCTACTTTGAAAATTTTTCATAAGCTTTTCCAAGCAAGAATATTTTTTACGTGAGTATCACCACGGAGTTTGATGTAGGATTGTCTCCCAATCGGGAGACTTTGCCCTACTGACTAGAATTAACTGCATAAATTAAAAGGATTTTTTCATTATACTCATACTTGTATGTTTTATGGATAAAGTAACAGTGGAGTATGTAAGCCAAGGACATTTCTCTGAAAGTAATGGAGACTATGAATTAAATTTTAAAAAGATATTGTAAAAAAACTTCAACTAATTTATTTCTGTTTTATTAAAGTTTTCATGCTTCATTTTTATTTTTAAAGGGAACGACGCATGGTATATCTATGAAATGCTGATCTAGCATTGGCACAAACATCCATACGGAGGAGTATTTAGGAGTGCTGGATCATAACAAGAACCAAAAGTGACATTATTCCGAAAAATATATTCAAAAAAGTGAATATAATTTACTATAATGTTCAAAATATATTCAAAAAAGTGAATATAATTTACTATAATGTTTAACAACAACACAAAAAGACTTACATAAAACTGAAAGGAAATGTCTTTTTCTTTTGAATGAAATCGAGTGTTTCTATTTTTAAATGAAGAAATTCTATTGTGAATTTATTCGATCAAAACTTCTTTGCAATCTTTTTGTTTACATTTTGTCTTCATTCACTTTCGTTTACTGTTGAAAACATAACAAAGTTTTAATCAGCTTTCGGGCTGACATCAGCATGTATTTCAGAGTATACCACTGAAGTGCTATTGTCTTTAACCCAGCAAGTTGCATATTCATCAATTTTTCTCTAGTCATCAAGCCTACCTGAAGGTCATCATTATTTTCACTTCTGATTTACGAACTTGAATGATCGACCCACGACCGACCTATTTTTTGAGAAAAGCTTGACTGAAAAACGGAAAAACATTTTGCTCTTGCCTTTTTATTAAAGATAAGGACTTTCATACATATTGGATATATTCTGGACCATCCGTTTAGATCATAACTTGCTACTACTTTTGACGACGCGGTGATATGGACAATTATACATTTTTTATTGCGAGCGAAGGGAGCAAAACAATTGAGCCTTTTTGTGCATTTCGTTAATTCAAAAAGTGGATTCCATAAGAGAAGGGGAGATTTTAGTGGGGTGAACCTTTTAATGTGAGAATTCTACTGTGGTGGGTCAAAATCATAAAATTATGAGTGGTGTATGTGCGGAATCTTCGTATCTTTCAATGGGGTCATTTTCAGTTACAGTATTCCAGCGGGGTGAGTGATTTATCTACTGGGGTGAAAAAATGGGCAATTTTTGGGAATATTTTTCACTGGGGTGACGAGGGGGTGGATCCCACTGGGTCACAGAGGCAGGAGTGTATGAAATAAAAAAATTTAAGTCAAAAAAAGTATAAGTAGTAAAAGCGAAAATAGAATATCAAGGTATAAAAACAAAATAGAATCTCTAACATGCATTTATCCTAATCCTTGCATGTTATAGCATTAACAAAAACGATTTTGTAAAGTCATCTGTAATTTTACATTCCTTTTTATGTGCCCTGCTACCCCAAATACAAAGAAGGGAAGCTCTCAAAATTAGGAACGATAATTTGCATTTCAAAACATCCATAATGTCACTGTATTTTTCCCCTGATTTTGTTGAGATTTTATCAGCCATGTGTTTGTGGAACGTTGAGCACTCTTTTCCCATCAATCCTTAACTGAAAAAACTAATGGTGTGAAAATTCCGTGCTCAATATTCATAATACGATAGTTCTATTGTCTTTTCTTGTCTCGTTCATGCTTCTCTATAAACGTTTTCATTGTGATATTGTTCACTTGAGATCTGCAATTGGTATTGCTGACCCTGATGACGAAGTAGGCGTTCTGTCCTCGACATCACACCGTTTAGTCCGTTTATCAGTTCTCTCTCAACTTTATGAGTCTCTGAAAGCTGGGGGCGTACGATATTTCGGAATCGACCCTTTTTTCTTCGGAAATTCGGAAATCGGGCAAAATTCCTTCGGTATTTCAGAATGCTGAAATTGTTTCGGAATCGGAAATCCATGAATTTTTGCTTCGGAATTTCGGTATCATAAAGTTTTTATCTCCCTTTTTCGGAATTCATACATGACAAGCTACATGTTGAATGGACCTACCTGAAGATTGATGTAATAAGACAATTGAAAAATGACAAAGAAAATGCAGAATAATACAAGAACTCGAGAAATTCAAGAAGTCCAGCGATTCTCGGCTGTTCTGGCGATTTTTAGAATGTTCCTATACCAAAATCAGTGTCATTAAAAATTGAACCATGCTTTCGTGGACATTTTTATAAATGTTTTTTTTTTGAAAAACACATAGACATAAAACAAAAAAATCCAATGAAAATCTGCAAAAACGGCAATTTCCGGTATTTTCGGCCGGAAAAAAAAATTTCTCAAAAAATCGAACTCGGACATGTTTTGAGCATTGCAAATACGCATCTTTCTGCAAAAAATCTGAAAAAACGAAAAACGAAAATCCTAGAAAATTTTACAGCATATTTCCGGCATTTTCGGCCAGAAAAAAAGGTTTTTCGAAAATCAGGCTCTGTTACATTTTAGGTATTGTCATTTTGCATCAGTGTGCAAAATTTCATAAAGAATATAAAGTACAGCTCAAGAAATTCAAGAAATACTGTCTTTCCGGCGAAAATAGGTTGTTCCGGTGATTTTTAAATAGTTTCGGCTTCAAAAATCAATTCTATTCAAAATTGAAACATGCTTGATGTTGGGAATTGCTATTAATAATGTTTTTGAATGAAAAAACAACCATTTATAGGGAAAAAGTCCAATGAAAATCCAGAAAAACGGCAATTTCCGGCATATTTCCGGCATTTACGCCCGGAAAAATTTTTTCTCAAAAATCGGACTCGACCATGTTTTAGGCATTGTTAGTACGCATCTTTGAGCAAAAACAACAGAAAAACTAAATGATAAAATCTCGAGAAAATGCCAAAAAAACAGTTTTTCCGGCATATTTCCGGCATTTTCGGCATTTTTTCTTTCGAAAGTCACATTTTGGGCATTGCCATTTTGCATCTTTGTGCCAAAATCAGAAAAAAATAATGATCTTATCTAGAGAAAAGCTGTTAACAGACGAACGAACGAACGAACGAATTTATAGTTGGTTTTAATGGTGCTGATATTGACACGATTGAGTTTTCTAGTTGAGTTTCACAAGTTTTCTTGATATATGTTATCATTGAACTGAGTAAGTTTGGTAGAAAGCTTTGTGTAATCAAGTCATCCAAGGGTTCAATGAAGTTCTTCATGTCTGGTATTGTCCTCAAAAAATATATCGGACGGAGGATCGAGACAAAAATACCATTATTATTATTACTATTATTATAATGTAATAAAGTTCTAGGCGAGGGCGAGGGCCTCTGGAACTGATCGTGATTATACAACGTATTTTACAATTGTCTTGTGTTGAATCTTTTCGGGTGTTTACTCCATGCAGTGTTGAGTCTTTCTTTGAAGACTTTGACTGTCTTTGCTTCAGCGACATCTTTTGGCAATTTATTCCAGGTTGGTATACTTCGATAAAAGAAGGAATTCGTTTGTACACCACGGAGTCCATCGCTTCCAAAGTTTGGAATCATCTCAAAGTTGTGCCTTCTGTTTGGTCGCGTTCGACGGGCTATCTTGTTTGGGATGGTATCTTTTTCGTAATAATTGATGTGCTTGTAAAGTTGGACCATGTCACAAAAGTGTCTTCTAAACTCGAGCGTAGGAAGATCTAATTCACGCAATCGTTCTTTATAAGACATATTACGACATTTTTGAACAAGTTTTGTTGCCCGTCTTTGTACTCCTTCAATCAGATTTACGTGTTTACGTAGAAACGGAGACCATACTGACTGAGCGTACTCCAGATGCGGGGATGCGGGAGAACAAACGTACAATACAATGTTTTAAATGTACTTGTACTCATGTTTACAAATCCTCGATTGATTATGCCAAGTATCGCGTTTGCTTTTTTGACTTGCTTTGCAATGTGTTCTTCAAATGTAACTTCTGAGTCAATGAGGATTCCAAGATATTTTTCTTCAAAGACGTGTTCCAATTGGCGTCCATCTAGGGAATATGGATGAGCATGTTTGATGTTTCCAAACTTTCCTAGCGTCAGAACGTGACACTTTTCAGGATGGAATTGTAATAGCCAGTCTTTCGACCATTCTACAAGTGTGTCTATATCATTCTGAAGGGAAACAGAGTCTTCGATGCAGTTGACTTCTTTGAAGATTTTGGTATCATCAGCAAACAGTAGGATCAATGAGATGACCTTTTCAGGAAGATCATTGATGTATAGCACGAACAGTATTGGTCCCAGTACACTACCCTGTGGAATACCACTCACTACAGGGTCTGTTGTCGAGAAGGACTGGTTCACTTTTACTGATTGTGTTCGACCTGTTAAAAATGACGTTATCCATTTTAAGATTGAACCGTTGATGCCATATGCTGATAGTTTCTTGCATAGTCGACGGTGGGGTACAGTGTCGAAAGCCTTAGCAAAATCGAAGTAGATACTATCAACAACGTTTCCTTTCGAGATGCTCTCATAACATTTATCCAGATAGTACAAAAGCTGTGTCACGGTTGAACGGTTGTTAATGAAGCCATATTGTTTGTTCGATAAAAGATTGTGATCAGAAAGGTGCTTCATGATGTGTTTCCTCAGTATTGATTCCATTAATTTGCACACTACCGATGTCAAACTAAAAGGTCGATAATTGACTGCCAAATTCTGAGGTCCCTTGTTTTTGTAGATAGGTGTGACATGTGCCACCTTCCAATCTCGTGGTAATGAGCCTTCAACTAAAGATTTGTTCATGATTACAGCTAAGGGTAGAGACAGATAGTCAGATAATTCCGCTAGTATCCTAGGGTGTATTTCGTCTGGACCGAATGACTTATTATGGTTGAGCTCTTTCAATTGATTCTGTACCATCTCCTCAGAGAGATGAATATCTCCGATGGATGAATCAGTTCTCTTTTCAAATGCAGGAAGCTCACCTACTGCTTCTTTTGTATATACACTGCAGAACTGTCGTTGAAGTATATTGGCTTTTTCGTGATCTTCATGCTTTAACGATGTTTTGACATTTGGTGATTCAAGTAGTGATGAAACTGTACTAGAAGATTTCATCTTGTTACGCGCATGTGACCAGAAGATATTCGGTTTGGTCTTTGCGTTATCACAAATTCTTTGTTCGTAGTTCCTGTGAGCTTGTCTCATCAATTTGTTCACTCTGTTTCTTACAGGGGTGTATTTTGCTCGATTGTATTATTTTTCTTCGGGTGATGATTTCATCCATTTCCGATGGAGGCGTCTCTTCTCTGCTATTTCTTTCCGAAGTTGAACTCCAATAGGTATTTTACCTTTCTTCTTCCAGTTTTGACCACCGATGATCTTTATGGGTACAAAACGGTTTCGTATATCCAAAATCTTCTTTCGGAAAAGCTGCCAAAACTCCTCGGTTGACTTAGAATTAGCCATCTCGGGAAATTGCTTGTACCAATCATCAGAGTTGAGATCTTGTTTCATTGCTTCAAAGTCTGCGTCCTCGTACTTGTATCTTTCTGATTTAGGTTTCAATACAGCATCACATTTGATAGTGAAGGTCAAGCAACTATGATCGCTTAAACACAAAGGACTGAGATGCTCTAGACATAGAGCTTGGTTAGCTTCACCTGTTTGAATGAGATCGACTAAAGATGGGTCGTCAGTCCCACGACATCTGGTTGGTTCCTCTACACTTTGGTGGAAAAAGGAGTCGCGAAGGGCTTCAAGAAATTTTTCTTCTTTACTTTCCTCGAGATGTGGCGTCGTCCAATTTTTCCAATTGATTGTTGGGAAGTTAAAGTCCCCGACAAAGCATTTATGAGAGTATTTGTTGTTTGATGCGATATCTTTGATTAGATAATTCAACTTGTTGTTATTTTCAGCTGACGTGTCATTGTTCGTAGGGGAGCGATAGATACAGGAGAAGACCAGGAGATCGTTTCCGGATAGACGAATTTCGATTGTGGATGCTTCATTGAAATTGACTTGGTTCATTGATTGGTTGACATCGGTGACCAAATGTTTGATCGATGAATGAGCAAGAATAATTATCCCGCGACCGATGCCAGTGGTCATGTTCGTATGACTGACACATTTATAATGTTTAAGCTCGTGTTCGTGTAGCTCTCCCAGTCCACCGTGCTTTGGTTTCACCTCACATATCACAATGATGTGGGGATGATGTTTCTCTACATCAAGCACAAGTTGTCGCTTCTTCTCGGGTGTTAGCGTGTCGGCGTTGCAATAAAAGATCCTGATTTCGTTGATCTTTATTTCAACATCATCTACTTGATTTACGTTATGGTTTTCTTGAATTATTGTTCTCCGATTGTTTTCGTTTGAGTAAGATTCTTGGCGAATACTACATTCTTCGTGTCTGTCTTCTTTGTTTGAGATCTGATTTTGACCTTGATGATGTCGAATCCGTTTTTTGAGTCCCCTCGAACTCTCCATTTATAGATATCAGAGTTATCATTCTCATTTCTAGTTTTAGCTTTAAACGATAGTTCCCTTACGTTCTTTCTTTCATCTTGTGTTAGATCTTCAGTTACACTCGTTGTCTTGTATTTTTGGATGCCCTTGAGAGAAGGAAGGTTTCCGAGAAGTGAAAATTTTTCCTTTTCGCTAGATAGACAGATTAATAAAGGGCGCTTCTTTTCCTGAGATGGTTTTCCAAAGTGACTGACACGTTTGATAGTAGCGCGTGTGTGAGTGTCTTTAACAAGACCTTCGGCCCATGAATTGTCATCTTCTTGTTCTTGTTCTGCTAAGCCATGGATGACGACGTTGCAAGATCTTTTGATTTTGTCATTTTCTTCTGCTTCTTCTTCACGCCATGCATCCCTAATAGCTTCTCTGATAGTTGTTTGTTCGGCAGATACCTCAGAGATCTTTGTAGCGTCAGCGTAAGACTTTTCCGACAATATCTTCATTTCTGTTTTGATAAGTTCTTGCATGCTGTGCTTGAATTTCTCCATGTTGGTTTCAATCTTTTGCTCAACGTATTCCAAAGTGTGGAGTGCTGGATTGTTGTCCAGTTTCTTTTTGAGGTCAGCGAGTTCTTGTTCCCTGGCATCGGCCGCATTTCTGTCTGCTTTTGAACTTCTTCAGCAGCTCTGCTTCTTTCTCGGCTTTGATTTTGATGATGTTTTCACAATTTGCCACGTCTCTCTGGAGAGATTTCACCTTTTGATTTGGGGAAGCATATGCACCAATATTCTTGGTCATAGTCACGCAGTTCACGCAAATGAACTTTATTCCTTTCGTCTTTCCAACAATCAGCTGAATGTAGTATGGAGGAAGTTCAGAACACGAATAGTGAACACTTCTCTCGCACTCGGTGCATTTGAGTCGATCTTTTTTCTTATCAGTGATACATCGTGATGGTGTACAAGTCTCCAGATCTTGTGAGCTTGCACTCAATTCTTCCAATGATGATGGTGATTGCAATGGTGAAGGTGTGACTGCTCGACTGCTCCCGAAGAATTCTCTTCATTATGATGGATATGAATGAGATTTCCGTTTAAAATAGTCAAAAATGTTGTTTTTTGAGAATTTTGAGATTTTCTTGAAAAAATGTTGAGCTGTGAAAAATGCGTGTGCTCTAGTTAGCTGCTAGAAATCTTCAACATGTTTCGGCCAGGGCCGTTTTCAAGGTGTATTTCTATCTAAAAAAAAATCAGTTTTTTTAGCAAAAAAGAATCAAGGGCAAAGACTCTCACAACGAGAGTGGCGCTACTCAAACAACATCACATCTACTTTTTAACAAAAAAAATTTTTGACGTCAAATAAACGTTTTTCTGTGACGTGTCCTCAAAAAAATAAGTATACTTATGGATTTCACCATGGCGAAATGCAGATTATGCAGCGTGAGGTTGGTTCCTTCTGTAGTAAATTTTATTGCTGTGTCCTGAAATATTATTTTTGCATAAGCTGATTATCATATTTTAAAAATAACCAGCTCTTAGTTTCATTTACAAAATAACCATACCTTTTTCCCTCACTGATCACTTTTTCCCAACAAAATTTCAGTTCTATCAAATTCCTGCTCCGGTGATATCATCTGCTAATGCCACATTTTATACACTTGGTTTGGTCTGTGTAAGACGCTCTATAATGGTTGATATTGCGATAGCATAGAATTTGACATTGCTAGGTTGTCCCCTCTACTGACATGATATCTTTAGTACCATGAAGGACAGGAATACGATAAGTGTTCATTAATAAAAATGAAAACTGCGGACAAAGAATATGCATGTTGTGCAGAGCCGCATTTCTGTTAACGGAATTAAAAGCATTGCTTGCGTCCACTAAAATAATAACTTCAGTATCATCTTGCTCGAAAATTTCTCTCATAGAATGTATTGCTGCCTCGGCTCCTGATTGCAGACCTGTCACTACTTGAAGTGGGCCAGAACCGTCCTGTATGTCATATTTCAAAACCCCACCAATACATTTTCCTATAATTCTCCTGAGTATTTCTCCAACTCCGATTAGCCTGACTCCTGGGTTTTTATCGAGAGGGATGAGTCTGCATGCAATGTATGGTTACAAACTGTGTGGGTCAATGCTTTTGGTGGCAAGTAGTCTCCCAAGTTTAGCGATCTGGTTTCTCAGTTCCTTATTTTCCTTTTTGATTTTTTTACTGGTGAGAAGGTGGTAGTAAAGTTCTTCATCCGTGTGGGATCGTCCACCAGCACCTTTTGTTAAACAGATGGCTTTCAACACCATGTTTTGATCAATTTCGTCAAAATAGGTCTCGTATAAGGTCTTCAAAATTTCCATTCTCCATTGGTAATTCTTAATGGAGTATATGATTCTATGCTTGCGATCCAATCATCTTCCCGTACTACCTATCTATCTCGCCCATTTCTATAAGCATCTCAAGAGTATCAACTGTGGTATTATGATCATCTCCAGAGTTTGTATCATCATCTATGGTATCAGTATCTACGTAATCATCAAGGGTGTCGGTATTTACAGGTATAAAATTTACATTGTTTTCCATAGTTTGAGAGTTCTTATTTATACTGAGTTTTTTCTTTTTTTGTCAACGTTTTGTATTAACATTAGTTAAATTTGCAGATATTCAGATGAAATTCAAGTTCTTTTTCGTGTTGAAATAGGTTGCCACAGTTATTACCAGTTTTAAACTTTCTGTCATGATAGATTCGGTGTGTTGATTGTGATAAAACGGATTCATTCACGTATTAGAGTATTGTATGAATGTTTGTTTTTCACTTCTAAATAGCAAACAGCATCGATATAAACGATATAAATCGATATAAAACCATTATTTTCAATGCTTCTTCACAGCTAACGTCCACCATTTTGTAAAAACTCTCAACCTTTGATAAAAAATTCCCGTACGGGACACCTCTGAGATGAAGTATGATTTATAAAAAAGCAACACTTCTCTCATCATCTCCTATCTCTCGCCAATACTCCATTGCAGCGGCCGGTTTGAAAAATCTTAAATGAGAAAAGACAATGACAACAAACCCTCTACGGCACGGAATTTTGAAATTAGCTGTAGATAGTGGGCCTGTGTACAGACAAGCGAGAAGGGGTGTGATGATTAAATGATGATACGAGCCCTCCTCATTGTGGAATGGGTCCTAGTACCTCTTACGAAGTAGGAATTCCTCCTTTTTCCGATAGGAATGCTTAGCACTGTCCAGACACCGCTGATTATGCGAGTACACTGATGATAGTGATGACACTCGAACTACACGGGAGAGCATACAGCTCGTCGCAGGCGCAGAACGGGATGAGTGATATTACACACCACAATGTCTGGCATATCACCAACACTCTTCAATTAGAGTAGTGGTACCCTATTTCCCTCACATGCTATGGGTTGGCCAAGTAAGTGTTAAAATTTGATGACATTAAAAAAATAATGTCCAATGAACAGATTCTGTGAAAAAATACCAAGTTTGTTAGAGAAACCCAAAATATGCACTTCCCAAGTAAAAAATAGTGTAAATATTATATCATCTTACCTATATCTTTACCATATAATTCGAGACGCATACAAACAAAATTTATATCTTTCATTTCGCTGAACTTTAATCTGCCGCCATATCCTCCTTTATGTGCTTGCTCAACATTAGGCATTATGAATCGTATTTTACGTGCTTTGATACGTGGGTTTAAATATCTGCGGTCCATTGTAGGTTTTGTGTATTCAAAAGGATGCCAAAATACCTACAAAAATAAAAGAATCCTAAAGCAGCTGAGCTTTATCTAAATCCCAGTGTAGCAGAAAATTGGGTTGTTACTATAACAAGGAACCAGAAGTAAAAAGAAGTAAGAGAAGTAACGAGTAGTAACGAGAAGTAACTAGTGATTAAATGGAAAAGTCACGAAATCGACACTCCATTGTCTTGCTTTTGTCACCAGTTGATTGTTTTAGAATTTATGACGTCATTTCTAGGTTTAGTTTTCCGGCACCTATATCTCGTGATTGGCTTGTTTGTTTCCTATAAAATTTGGCATGGTGACACCTTGACAATAATTCCTTGAAATTAACCTAACTACAAAGAACGAATACTCTGTTAAAGACTCGTTTGAAGCAACAAATAAAATCCAAGGTATCCCAAAGGAGCTTTTTGATCAAGGTTACCGATACGTTTCTTTCGATGTGACTTCCTTGTTCACAAATGTCCCTTTGAAGAAAACTATCGACGTCATCATAGATAGAGTCTATAAACAGAAACTGGTGAAAACTAGTTTCCAAAAGAACACTCTTCGCAAACTCATTAAAGATGCTTGTACGAAAACTGCTTTTTCGTTTAATGACACCATCTACAAGCAACTTGATGGAGTCTCTATGGGTTCTTCCTTAGTACCAACCCTCGCAAACGTTATCATGACTGAGCTTGAAAAATATGTTGTCACAAAGCTTTTCAATGATGATATCATCAAATTTTACATTCGTTAATCATACTCTAGTCCCATCCGTGTATGAAAACGTCCATTCGATTGTTGGTCAATTTTCAATATTTTGAAAATTGAAAATTGATTTTTTGCAGCAATTTTCAATATTTCAAAAAGTTCAAAAATTGAATTTCAAATTCTTATCAAATTTTAATTTTTTAACCCTAACCCCTAAATTTGAAAATGTAATTTCGGTCTTATTTTAATTTCATAAAAAATATTGACCTTCGAAATTTATTGAAATTCCAATAGGGGTCAAAAGGGAATGGAACTAGTAGTAATGAGGAGGCCTGTGAACTAAATCCACAACACAACCTTTTATCTTTGGGGATCTGGGAGCAAGAAAACATGTGTAAAGTTATGATACGATACAGAATACATTAAGTGTTATATGAATCCAACTGTTTCGTAGATTTACTTATTTGAAAACACTTATTTATAACACCCCTAAATCAGTGTCCCTGTCAGGTCCGCCCCGGTGAATAACCTGGTGAAAAAAATAGCCTAAATTTAATCTCCAGTGAAGAAATGACTCACCCCAGGCAATTGAAGCTGAGTGATCTCAACCCCACAATGAGAAATTGAAATAAAAGCTGTCCAACCCCGGTGAAATTTTATATAACGCAGGCTACCCAGTCAAAAAGCACACTTGCACTTGGCAAAAAAAACAGGTAGAAAAGTGTATATATCAACTAGAAAATCCCCCAAAACAGTAGTGTCACAAAAAAGTGTACGTTTAGTAGATCTGGAGATTTAGAGCCATATCAGTAATCCCCAAGAACCTAATCAAAATTCACACCAATCAAAAAAGGCTCAAATTTCCACCCCAGTGGAAAGTTTCTTTAAAAATCTTCCCGCAGCCGAATTTAATCTTTTATCAGACTCACTCCAGTGAAGTTTTATCTTCGATTAGGTCATGGGAACAGGGGTGTTTTAATTTCAATCTTTTTTGAGACTGAAAAATAGTGAAAACTGGATGAATATTCAATGCTCAATTTTTTTGGGCGTGAAAAAAAATTAAAATTTGATCAAAATTTGAAATTCAATTTTTGAACTTTAAGTAATATTGAAAATTGCTGCAAAAAATCAATTTTCAATTTTCAAAATGTTGAAAATTGACCAAAAATCGAATGGACGGAAGTATACACGCATTACACACGCATTGAGTCTCTTTTTAAAAACCCATCAAACAAACTTTTAAAGGAGAATTAATGTTTGAGATTAGGCATTCCATTTTTTTGCCTGGACAGGAAGAAAATTAAAAATAGAGTTTAATAAAAAAAGAACTAATTAAAAATCTTGTTTATTTACTTAATTATTTAGCTTTAAAGATTGATCTTTTTCGGCTGTAAAAAGGAGAAAATTACACCCTCCCTTTGTGACGTAGGTTGCGCGGATGAATAAACATAATGTATTAAAAGTCTGCAGTAGTAAACTAGGTCACAGTGTGGATGTAAACCACACTGAAACGACCGCCTTCCATCACGCATCACGTTCGCGAAAGAGCGCGCCCACATTATTAACGCCTACATGTCATCTCCAGTACATTTTAGATTATTCATTGAAATCAGGTTACAATATAGTCATTTTTCATGTCTCGATTATTCAATTCCGAATAAAAGACATTCAGGGAAAAAAAGAGAAACACCTGGGTAATCTAGTTAAAAAAACCGAAAGTAAATGGTAGACAAAGTAATGAGCCAAAGCAAAACGAGATTAGCGTACCACTATGAAAGAAACCGCCTCCGGTGGTCGAAAAGGGAAGAAGCTTGAAAGGAGTTTTATACTAGGTCACAGTTTGCTTCAGAGCAAACTGATGCGACCGCTGTTTTACAGAGCAATTAACACTTTCTTTAGCAGTCAACACACAATAAGAACAGAACAACATCCATCACAAATCATGTATGATACTTCATAAAAAATGAAAAACAGCACATGTAAAATGCAATAACTAACAATGTCGAAAATAATTGCAGAGGACCGAGAGAAGTTATAATTCAAAATTACTACAAGAAGTACATCAAAAAACAAAGACTACCTCTGAAATCAAAACGCTTGCATCCTAGCTAACACGCTGAACTTTTTAAGCCACCGTACCATCCACCCATACCTCTCTGGGCCACCGTACACGCGGGATATCTCTTAGATATTTGCGTGGTTATCTCCCTAATATTCAGCCACCAAAAATGAAAATTAAAGATGGTAACTTAAGCTGCACGATTTCACTTTCGATTTCAACTTTCAACCTCCCAGACTCGGTAAACAAAAACACGACGGTAAAAAACCGCCTTCAGGCGGTCGATGAATGTTATATTATTAGAATACTTGTCAGAGCTACTGTTTGTAGACGAAGAATCACTGGATCCAGACACTGTTTTTCGTACGCTTCACAATCTCAGAAAACTCTTCTCACATCAAAAACTAAAAACACTCTCTCTTTGCACTCATTCATTTCGAGGATTTTTCATATGCGAGTTACGAGTTACAAGTTACGAGTTACGAGTTGCATTTAGAACCACGAGTTGCGAGTTACTTTTTACGAGTTACGAGTTACGAGTTGCATCTTAACACACAAAATTCGCGAGTTGCAAATTAAAAGTGCGAGTTGCAAATTGAAGGTGCGAGTTGCATATTAAAAGTGCAAGCTGCAAATTAAAAGTGCGAGCTGCAAATTAAAATCAAGTCTGAGATTGTTATCTTAAATAATAACAGCACAAAAAAAAGCTAAACCCAAAGCAAAGCATGGAAAACTCAGCCAAACTGTTTACGCGTTTTGTGACTAAAGTTGTGAAACCACTCAAATCACACATTTTTTCGCTCATTTTTGTATAAAAACAAAACAGAGCATTACATAACTTTAAGTTTTGAAAGGAAATGCGCGTGTTTCTTCCTATCGAGAAACATCTTTAATGGGGGGGTACTACCCTTGCCGACCGACGGGGATGCTCCGCTGAGGTTCCAAAATATGACTCTACATGGGACTCGTTTTTCAAAAATTTTGCCGAAATTTGCGAAAAGAGTGACCCTGATTGGAACTGAAAATCCAAAATTTTCTGAAATTTTCTACTTTTACACCAAATTTTTCGAAAAAGGCTTCAATAGCTTTCAAATGGCTGTTCTACAATCATGTTAAAAATATATTGAGAATTTAGCTTATTTCCTTGTTTTTCAAAATTTGGAGTTCGGGTGAGATTTTGGGCCATCTCTTAAATTTAATCGGATATTTCAATTTGGCACGGGTTTATAGATTTCCAGGATATATTTTGAGCCGTATTGGACCATTTTTGAACTTTTGGATCCTCAGATCCTAAAGTCTTAAATCTAGCGTTAAAACTCAGAGTTAAAACTCTATCCTTCCAACCTAACTTAGAGCACTTCCAAATCGTTTTTAGTTTTGAAAATTCTTTTTTTGAGCACTTTTCTCTACAGTACAGTTCTTTACACTCATGCAATGTAAATACTTTTTGTACATTTTTTTCTTTCTCCACCAAATATTTGCTCTTATGTATAATAGTGAGCAGCAATAATCATTTAATCATTTAAAAAATATCTTTCCTTTTATCAATAGAAATTTTCACTCTTACTGACTTTTCGATTTGTAACACGCACTTTTAATTTGCAACTCGCACTTTTAATATGCAACTCGCACTTTTAATTTGCAACTCGCACTTTTAATTTGCAACTCGCACTTTCAATTTCCAACTCGCGAATTTTGTGAGTTAAAATGCAACTCGTAACTCGTAACTCGCGATTTTATTTTGTTAAAATGCAACTCGTAACTCGTAACTCGTAAAAAGTAACTCGCAACTCGTGGTTCTAAATGCAACTCGTAACTCATAACTCGTAACTCGCAACTCGTATATTATCATATCACTTCATTTCTCTCTTTTTTTGAAAATCTAAAAACCTACTCACGCACATTATACGTCACAAATTTCGTTGCCATGGTGATATAAGGGAATTTTAAATTGTCTATTATTCGGTATAGAAAAAGTAAACAACTATGAATTATATATTTTTGGAATCGTGTTAACCCTATTCAACCTAGGCTTTTAGGGGCGGTTCAGAACTAGGGGGGGGGGGGGCTTTTCCTGTACCACCCCTTAACTTTTGATCTAGTGGGTCTTTTTGGATGAAATTTGGCACACAAGATCCTTGTCACTTAAGGTAACTTTTGACAAAAATTTTTTTTGATGACGTCACTCATCATGCCCAAAGTGAGCAAAAACCGGAAATTTCCTTTGTTCTTATAAATAACTATTGTATTCTAACAAAAGCTTTAGAGAAAAGTTGCCTGAGTTTAAAATGCTTATTTTATCCTAAATATTCAATAAATTACGGTTTAAACGATATATTTGACATTAAAAATAAATTTGTATTGGAAAAGTGTCAATTTTTGCGACATCTTACTGTCAGAAATGTCATCATGCTCAAGGTGTGAAAATCTTTAGGTGTCAAATTCTTTTTTATTTTGAAGCTAAATAAAAGTTAGGAATTTACAGAAAATTTCAAGGCAAAAGCTCTATTATTTCAGGAGTTATTACCAATAGTTTGACCTCCGAACAGAAAGAGCCCCCCCCCCCCCCCTAGGCCGAATAGGGTTAATGAACTCTTTAAGAATAGAATCATAAGTTTCATTGAAAATCACACATATTAATTCCCCTTTAAAGTGAAAGGAGAGTTGCAACCTTGAAATTTTGAAATTTATCTTTGAAGCAAACCATTTCAGGATAGAAACAAAAAAATCCAAAATTTGTTGAGTTCCCCTTCAAGTTTACAATGGATACTTTTGATGACGGAAACGTTCATTTCCTTGATATTAAGATTAACGGAACTGAAACCGATGTTTATTTCAAACCAACACACACGGGCCAGTATAGTTATTTTACCAGTGGCCAATCTCCCTGGAGGTTGAAAACAGCTTGGGCTAGATCCAAATTCAATCGTGCATCTAAAATCTGCTCGTCACAACACGCTCTCAATTGTCAGATCAGAAAACTGAAGCAATTCTTATCTTGGAATGGGTATCCCTCTCACGTTGCCAAGTCGCTCATCAGAAGTTTTCATTCAAAGCCGCCAAGGAACGAAGAGCAGCAAAACGAGGATGATATTGTTAAAGTCTATTTTGACGTTCCTTACCTTGGTTTAAAAGGTGAGAATTTGGTAAGATCTTGCTTTCAAAAGTTACGTCGTTTCACAAAGAGTAAAGTTAATTTTGTTAAAAAGTTCAAAACAAAGAAAAGCTTTGTTCAACGAAAGATCGAATCCGTGAATTGCAGAAGGCAAATCTAATTTACAAGCTATCGTGCCCAGGCTGTGGAAAAGACTACATTGTTAAGACTGACAGTTGTCTGTCCATTCGCTTAAAGGAGCATGGTACCCGAGACAATCAGCCAATGAACTTGCATTTGAAAAACTGTCAAGATTTATATTGTTGTTTCATTGTTTAACTTGCCGTCGTTGATTGATGACAATTTAGAGACAGTAGAGTATGATGACCATTTGCTAATATATAAATGCTGTATTTGATAATTATTCTATTGTAGATTCTTCTTTGTCATGGTCACATTTAATATTCTTAGAGGCATATTATATCAAAAAGTTTTCTCCAGAGATCAATTGTGGATTGAAAGCATCAAAGAAATTGCAATTGTTCTCTTGATAATTGCTTCCTTTTATCTTTCAATTCACAGTTGAAAATATTTCTTATGACTTTTCTAATGACTTTGTAATGACATCAGAATATCTCAACATTATAAGATAGGTAGCTTTGTGAGCATTTTATAACATTCAGTTGATAATGATGTGATTGAAACATCAAAATATTCTGTTTACCAAAACATCTTGTTTTCTAATTTTCACTAACAAATCAGAAAGATGTTTATATTCGGACTTTGCTGTTTCTTATATAACCTAATTAGATTTTGTCAATTTTGATGACGACGTCATCATTTGGGCGATTTTTGGTACCCGAATCTGGACACCTATATCTCGTGATTGGCTTGTCCGTTTATTTTCAAATTTGGCATGCGACACCTTGACAATATTGCTTTGAAATTAACCTGATTTTGTCAATTTTGGTGATGACGTCATTACTTGGGCCCTTTTTGGTACTGGGCAAACTGGGAAGGTAATTTTAGAAGGTTTTAATTTTGGCACCCCCTATGGAAAGTAAATGTCTTAGTAAAAAATACCCGAGCGAAGCAAGCACGAAAGTTTTTGGGTATTTTCTCTCTAATTTGCCGAAAACTGCCATATCTAAAGTGTAAAAGAGTAAAGGGGCCAAAACGGGGGGGGGGGGGTTCAGGGGGTACCCGATTCCGCAACTCCGCCAATTTTTTCTCAAATTTCCGTCAAACCGTCTTAAATTGAACCAAAATTCCGTCACCGAAGATTCCTTTGAAATTCAATATTTTTGTCGAAAATTCCGCAAAATTTTGAATATCTTTTACCAATTCCAAAATTCCGCAATTTTTTTTGCTAAATTCCGTTTTTCCGCACTAAAATTGTCTAATTTTCCGTCTCCGTCAGAGAACCCAATTTCCGTAATTCCGTCAAAATTTTCACCAAATTCCACCACTCCGTCCGAAAAAAGGGCCGATTCCGCTCCTCCGCCAACCATGAAACCCCCCACCAAAACTAGAGATTATAGGCGTCTTTTTGCGCCTTTTGTATTTCTGCGACCCCCCGGGTGGGGGGATGGGCACTCACCCCCTGCCCCCTGCCACCACCCTACTGCTTAGACTGTCTTGCTAACCTTTGCAAGAAAATTGGATGAAGTTTAGTACAATAGATACACCTTTTTTATCCCTCAAAATTTCCTCAATAATAAGTTTTGTAAAATATCTGACATTACCAATTTTAGCGAGTTTTCATGACAAAAGTAAGTTTTCTAAAGAATCAAAAAGATGCTTTGTTTATCTAAGCTCCAAGGTACGTCTAGGGTATACTTACTGAATTTAAATTTCAGCTCAATAATGATTAAAGTTTATTGCCGCGGCATGGAGCGCAGCGACCGAGGAGGCATTCATAGCTTCGAGCAAGATATTAGACGGAAATTTTGCGCGTTTGTTCGTGTTATTAGTATTGAATGTTCCGGCTAAAAGTTTATGTTCCATAAAGTTTGCTATCCGGTTGAAAGGTTTTCAACAAAAGAAGCTAACGAAAAAGCTTTTTTTATATATTATCAAGCAAATTTACGTGCAGCGGGAGAAACGAAGTTGAGATAGACTTGAACTAGAAACTTTGAATTTCTTAAAATGGCGTATCGATGATCAGTGAAATGCTTATGTTTTTTTGACACTGATTAAATATAATTTTAGATGTTCTACTAGACGGTTCCTGTCGTCGCAAACGCCGGTTTAGCTTGCGCATCAAAAGTCCTTGGGATGATAAAGATGGTATTGCTGATGCTCTTTAACTTTTATTCTAAGGGAAATTTGAATTAGTTTTCATCATCATCAACCACGGGAGTATATCTAGTAGTCGGAAGATGTCTCGTAAATACCTTTCTATGCTTCAAATTGAATGTGAGAATATGACTTGAAATCTTAACCATGAAATTAGTTTAGTAAATAGTAAAGTGTCAATTGTGAGAGTTTCTACCGGAAGTTTGAAGGCGATTTCAATTTAGTCGAAAACGGGAACTTATTAAGCAGTAACATCAAATTGAGAGCGTCAAATGTATCATCAGTGCATAAGAATGGAAAAGAAAATAATGCTGTATTTTTGAATTTAAGGGCGAAATGGCACGCTTTAAAAGACCAAATAATAAATAATTTGATTTCAAAACAGTCATGGGCATATCCAAACTTACAGGACAAAATTTTATATCCACTTCTCGCGCAGAAGACCTTCGTTTTTTACCTGCGCATTGACTATTTAAAAAATTAAATTTTACTAACTTTTTTTATAGAAAGTGCCACGTCTTTTAAAATTCGAAATTTTTGATTATTTTTGAATAATTGACGTTGAATAATTATTTTCGTTAAAAAGTCACTGTAAGGGCTTCTTCGATTCGAATGTCAAATCCTTTTTTGGACGGGGGTTTTATCGGAAGGTAGTGCTAATTTTCGCGCTCAATCATAGATGAAAATGTAATTTTAAGCACAAAATTAAAACCACGACGTATCATCAACTACTTTTTCGAAAGGCAACAAGATTTTTTGTCTTAAAACTGCACGAAATCCCTATTTCATACAAAATTTGAGAATAACAGCTCAGCTACCATCTTGCGTTGCACTTATTTTTCATAAACGCCCTCACCCGGCGTCGCACCCGCCGGGTAGAGTATGTTGTTGAACACATCAACAGCCCTTTGGATGGTGGGGGAGGGTAATAAGTTTGAATTCTAAGCCCAAAGAACGAAATATTATCACTTATAACTGATTGAAGTTCGAGAAATCGCATATTCAATACTTTGTGACGTCATTTGGGCCCTAAACGACGTCATCGAGAGGTCAATAAGTTGTTTACTCTGCTGAAATCAATTTGTCATTTACCCAAAAGATTTTCTCGATGATTTCCGATCTAATGAGGGGTCAACCATTGCTTAATTTTTCCTCAAACTCGAGATTTTTCAGGTTTTTATGACGTCATCGGACCCAAAATGCCTCAATTTGAATATATTTATTTTCGGAATTTTCTATATATATCCATTGTTACCCCTCCCATCTTATTCCCCATAGAATTTCCGATCCAATGAGGGGTCAACCATCTCCTAACTCCTTTTAAATCTCGACATTTCGCCTTTTTCCCGTTTTGATGACGTCATCAAGTGAAAACGCCTAAAAATCCAAAATCCAAATTTCAAAGTTACACTCTGGCCTCATAACCCCTTCCAACTTATTTCCCATATAATTCTCCATCCCTCCCAAGTTCTTCTCAAACTCGAGATATCGCATTTTGAAGTTTTTCCCAAACCTGTGACGTCATTGGGTCCTGTTACCCATAATTTTGTCAACGGTCGATTCGCGAATTTTGTAATTTTTGCGGTCAACAGGTACCTTGTGCCACAAGGGTCCCAAAAAACCAAAAATCGTCAATCATTTTCACGGGAAAGTGGGTTTTTAAATTTGCGAAAGATTTGCACTGCAATGACTTCTTGACAAAAATTTTGATAGATTACCTATATCCGTATACTCTTACGGCTATGCGAAGCCCGTGATAGACGGAGATGTCTCTTAATGCTGGGCTAGCGTTACAAAATTTTTTCATAAACTCAGTTAGTATATAAGATTAACAAAATCAAAGATTGAAGAGTAGATTGCAGAGTTTCAAGCTTTATTTTTCTATGATGTCAGTTTTTATTTTTTGGATTGGTACCAAGGATGTCTTATTTGAGGTTGAGACCTTCCATTTGATGGAGATAGGGCCTGTAAGATGGAAGAAATTCATTATCAATGTTAACAGTTTTTATTTGACGTCAGTTAGTCAACACGCATTTTGTGCAGTTCTTCAAAAATGGTTGAAATTGAGCAAAATCAAAAACATGAAAGAAAAAAACGACAAAAAGCAAGAAAAACAATCATTTGAAGAAGCTAAACAAAACCAAACATGCACTCTCACCTCCTGCATCGATGACGATGACTAAAACCGTTCAAAATGCCGAAACTGCCACCGCATGGTACACTACGAGTGCACACAATTACCGCTTTACAAGCTTCAAATTTTTGCCAATACTTATAACGAACAATATCTATGTCAGAATTGCGCGTGGATAACACGATCTCTAATGAGTAAAATAGGTGAGAACTCGTATCATATGATGCAGAGGGAGATTGAGAAGAAGGACGACGTCATTAAAAAGCTCAAGAACCGCAGTCTTAAGAATGATATCGAAAGCATCTTAACCAGTAAGATGGCTGACTTTGAAATAAAAATCAAGTAGATTATAAAAGAAGAAATAAAGCAAACGACGAAATACATAGAAAAAACATCAGAAAAAAACATACGCTGAAATAACTAAGAAACACAAGGATAATTTCAAATCAGCAGTGAAAAAACGCCAAGAAGAAAATGAGAATGAAGAAAGAGACATCGAATCAAGAAAACGAAACATTATTGCGCCCGTCAAGGGCGCCTTAATGAGGAGTACCTAGGGAAAATCTCACGATTCAGTTTTCCGGCTCGATTATTCATGTTTGTTCTCGATACTTCATTTTTTTATTTTGTGTTTTTTGAGGCATGTCAATGTTAAGGAGACAAGAGCCTTGCTCAATTAAACTACTTTTCGTAGTATTTCCCCGATTTCCTAGTTTTCTTCCGATCGGATTCATTAAAAGGTTATTCAAGATGGCTACCGAAGCGATAGTGTTTTTGATCATTTGCATGCTGGCATTGCAAGTTTCATCTTTTTGAATTAGCTCTAACTTGGCAAATTAATTCTTGCATCAGGGACATGCCTTTTTGCATCGTGTAAAGACTTTATTTGCTCTAGTTTTCGTTGATTTTTATGAACTATTTTTTACCAAAAGTGAGACTTATTTTTTGCTTTGTTTTGGTTTGTTGTTATGATTCCATGATGATACGATGGTTGATTGCAATAAAAAACATATTTTCCTGTTGGGCTTGGAGAAAGTTATGGATGGATTATTGGATGAAGTATCCTAACGTATACATTTCCTATGTAAATGTAATGAAGAAGAAGAGAGAAGTAATTTTCACCAAATTATGGCGGCTTTCACTGCAATTCGATTGAAGACGATAATGTGATGAACAATATTCGATGAAATTTTAGATCGTATACTAGAATTTCATTAAGTAAGATGAAAGTATATTTCAACAAATTATGGACAAAAATCCAGACGGTGCGATTATCGATTTGCAATTAATGCATTGGAGTTTTTTCACCGCTGCTGTGATTTGATATTTAAGACGATGATTTGATGAACTTTTAGATCATTTATTATGATAAAGTGTTACTGGAATTTGATTTAAGTAAGACCAAAGTATTTTTCAACAAATTATGGACAAAAATCCAGATGGTGCGATTATTGATTATGATTGATAAATAATCAATTATGATTAAATATCGATTGCAGTCGATCACTATCAATTTAAGTACATTACATCGATTACCTATTGATTTTTACTGACTTAATAACTAATTGATACCATAGTGTCCTCCCCCTGGATTCAGGGGGGGAATGGGTTTTGAGGTCAAAAGGACATATAGGGGGGGAAGAATTTTTTTTGAAGCCAGGGTGGGGGAAAACGAGGGGGGATGGAAAATTTTCATTCTAGGCATGGGGGGGGGGACTCACCAAAATCAATTCAAAATTGAAAAACATCTGGTTTTATGAGATGATGTTGTGATCAAGAATATCTTAGGGAACTATCTTAAAGAACTACCTTAGGGAAAACAATAAGCGTTAAATTCATCAAATTACAGCTTTTTATGCTTGAGGGGGGGGGGGGACAGAGAAATTTTTGGAAGCAGGGTGGGGAAAAATGAGGGGGGGAATGGAAAATTTTCGTTCTAGGCATGGGGGGGGAAGACCCTGAAGGACACTATGGATACATTAACGCAATCGATAGATAATTAATATATACTCACAATTATTTCAATAAACTATGTATCAATGCAATCAATATTTTATAGATTACTCATTGATTGCAATCGATAATCGATTTTACCTTTTTTTTATATTTTATTTATGTTTTACTGAACTAAATTTCTTCTAGATGACTTTGAGTGAATTATGTTTTAAAAAAAATATTGATTTTTGTTGTTCTGTTGTTGTATATTGATTTTAGGTGTTCTACACTTGGAAGCTGCTAAATTCATTTTTTCCTGTACAAGGACCATAAAGGAGTGGCAAAGAAAACTTCTTGTGTGATTTTTAAGAAAACTATATATTGTTTTGTTTTTACACATTTTCCTTGCAGTTCTTATAAATAAAACTTAAAAAAGCAAATTTTATTGCAACTTTCTGACTCATTTAACATGTCGTTGAAATGGTTTACAGAAACTGTAATTATTTGGGCCTCCTGCTTTTTGTTTCCTTGGTTATCACTAACCGACGTCAGTTTCCCAGAAAAACATTGCAACGGGCGCATCATGGCCTTGGCTATTAGCTAGTTATACAAATGGTGGTGGAATTAGAGGTAGCTAAGAAAGAGGAACAACAGGAACAAGACAAAATAGATATTGAAGGTATACTAGGTAAAATTGACGTCCGAGATATCAAACCGTACTAACATCGCATTGGACAAAACAGAAAAGGGCTACAATGGCGTCCAATCAAGTTGATCTTAAAAAGTATGGAGGAAAAAGAACAGATAATGCAAAATCTGCATAAGCTTAAACAATTCAAGGAAATTGGTGGCTTTAGCACGACTTCACCATCAACGAAAGAAAAATTATTAAAGATATGTGCCGAAAACCTAGGACAAAAGCCAAATCAACCTCTAGTCTGTCTATATCTTCTGACGACTGGACGACAGATGAAGAATAGACAATATTTTATAAATCTAAATTATTTCGTAGAGGTCGATAGACCTGTAAAATATAATTCTATGAATAAATAAAAAAATAAGTAGATACAAGAAGTGTACGAGATTTTTTAGATTCTTGATTTTTTCAATTTTTTCAATTTTCTTTATGATTTTGATTTTTTTTATTGGTCAGCCTAAGCTGAGCATTCAAATAGGTAAAATTTTCTTCCAGTTCCATCATCTTCATAAGACGGCAAAAAAAAATCCGATTTTCCGATCTCACTTTGATTTCTAAACTTTCTTCCGATCGGGTTAACTTTTTGGGTACTTTTAGCGTGCGTTGTTTTTACAGATCATAATGTGGTGTTTCAAGATGGCGGCTCAAGCGATAAGTCAGATGTGATAAGTCAGCGTTGTACCAAAGTATTTCCAGTGTAAATCTGTTGCAAGCTTCAATTTCTGTCATTTATTTTTTTAACTCGGCAAATCAAACACATGATTTTCATCAAGGAGATTCTTTTTCTACATACTTTGAAGGTTTAAAGCCGTTTGCTCAAGTTTTTGTTTATGTTGAATTTTCTGATACTTTTTATTGCTGCTTTTTAAAAGTTTTTGCAATAAAAACATATTTTTCTTGTTTGCCTCTAGGGGGGATTGATGGTGTTATAATGTTATTAAAATTTGATAAAGTTTACAAAAGTACAGCTACTGTCTAAATTTGATAAAGACTGGATGCAATCGTGCTTTTTTGGACTTGGACGTGTTTGATAAGGCAAATCGCAAAAAATTGTTTGGTTCCCGTCATTTCTATTTTAAAAAGTGGGATTCGTTCGGTCGAAAATACTTTTCTGTTAAGAAGCAGCTACATCTTGTTGAAAGGGAATCCATGTGGACTGATCCGAATTTTAGAGAAACCGCGAGAAACCGTGGATAAACTGGTTTTCGGTTTACTCTCCATTAGCATGCGGCTCTCTACTTCGATTTGAAAACTTGTAAACACAGAGCGTGCAGTGGTCGACAGTGGAAATCCAGCAAAGCAGCGGAAAAGCTTTCCGACTCTCAAACTCTACCTGCTGACCGTAAATCAGGGTCGGTCAGATGACGGGAACCAAATGATGACATCGCATCTCCTATTATTGGACTTGCAAAATTATGACAAATGGTCTTTGGAATTTGATCAATTATTTTAATATTAATATATACAGTTCTTGTTGAAATTGATCAAACTATTTTTCACGCAGTTCTGGACGCATATTGTGTTTTTCTAACCTTTTCTAACCTTGGCGCACGTTTTGACTGAATGATGGAATGGAATGAATACCGATAACAGTTTATACATATCTCTTATTAGACTTGCAGAAAGCAGACTGCAGAAAGTTATGAAAAATGATTTCTAGAATTTAATGAATTATACCGTCAAGTTACACAGCATGCTCACTCTCGTCACAACTTGCAAAGCCATAGCAAACAGATCCATCTGGTCTTCATTTAACATTGTTTTAAAGTTTAAAAAACACTGCCAGTGCTTGGCACAGAAGAGAGGACTCCCAGTTGAAATTAATTGCTACTCCGCTCACTGCTGAATTTATTTATTATGGTCGTGTGTTTATTCCGCCAAGGAGGTAAAACGATCACCCAAATTCATAGACCAATCAAAAGCGAGTTTACAGCAAAACGGGGGAAAATGAGCTTCCCCGCATGGTTATGAATTTTAAGTTTTGCTTTCGATTATGATTTGCGACCAGCAAAGTCTTCAAGATGGTTGTGTGCATGTTGTTTAACTTGACGGTACTAAACTACAAAATTTATTTACGCAGACTGGATGCAAATTGTGTTTTTCAAGATTTTATGATTTTGCTTGAAGCGCAAAGTAGGACAATGATCAGTCACATTTTTGGACCTACCTTAAGGTCCTATAAATTAACCTGTGTTAACAATTTGTTCAACAGTTCTGGACGCAAATTATGTTTTTCTGACTTTGCCAAATTTTGGCTTTGACTGAATAGCGGTCAGTTTTTACGTACCTCATTGGCCTTGCAGACAACTGACAAATGGTTTCTGTAATTTGACCAAGTCTACCAGAATACAGTTCCTGTTGAAATGTTATAAATATGAACTACGTTTTGCAAAGTTTTTGATGCAAATTGTGTTTTTCTGGAGTTTGCGCTTGGTGACTTAAAGTTTGTAGCTTGTTAGTTTAAAATGTTATTGGAGTTTTATCAAGTAAAACAAAAAGTACAGTTTCTATGTATATTTGATGGATATCTTTATTTTGGTTCTGACGTTTTGGCAATTTTCTTATTTATTTCTAGTATAACACTTTGGTCAGATATGGATATTGTCTACATCCAACAGAAAAAATGTATCATAACTGACTGGAATGAAATTAACAAAAAGTTTAATTACACTATGTTTCTCTTTTATTTTATAGTAACGAACTATAGCTTAATTGTTTGATGTCTTAGAAACAGTGCTACAATGCTAAAGAGAAGTATACTTTGAGCTTCTCGTGGGGGGGGGGGGGGTTGGAAGAGCGGCTTAAATAATTTTAAATCAAGTTATCAAATGTTTCACATTTTGTACATTTTTCATCATTTTTAGTCTACTCTGTTGCAGTACATCTCTTACATCTATTAACCCACTTATTAAAGGTATCTAGCTAAGCTCTATTGTCTGACCTTCCAGCCTCGGCTGGTTTATTTTTCTTGCAATCCTTTTGATTTTCACCTGGAACTCTTTAATCTCCGAAAAGACCAAATTTCTTGATTTTTTTTATTTTTTAGTTGAAGTTTGTTTTGATTTTCACTGGGATTTTCATAGCTCCGATGAAGTTTAATTTTCCTGAACTGTTTAAGTTTTTGACTTGATTTTTTTATCTTTTTTATTTTTCTATTGATTTTTTTGATTTTTCTAATTTTTTTATTGACTTTTTCAAAAAGTGTACGTGATTTTTTTAGTGCTTTACCCCTCGTACAGAACTATCTCTTCTCTATCTTTTTTTTTCAGTCTGATAAACAAGTAGAATTATACATATTGTATTGTGTATAGCCACAATTTTTAGACGTGCTTCAATTTTGGATGAAACAACTTTAATTAAGAATATCAAATCTTCTAGATTCTATTTTGACACTGATATCCGAGGTCTCCGAGGGGTAAATCACTTGAAAAAACTATTAGTAGGGGGAAATTTGTTCGTTTTTTTTTTAGGTCGCTCGATTTTTTTAGTCAAAGCACTTGTTATACATTTTTGGAAAGCTAAGGGGTAGGGGAATCAAAATAACTTGGGTGCCAATTTTTTTTCGGACACTTTAGTGTGATTTTCGGACAAATGCGACGGTCTCAGGCAAAAATCATAGGGTGAAAAATTAACAAAAATTTTAGCTTGAGAAAACGGAGACCTGTTGGATATTTTTAGAAAGCTCTCAAAAAATTAAGATTAGTGATATAATGCGAGTATAGGTGATTTCTTTACCTAGCTCATTTTCATTTATTGACCTATCGACTTTTATTTTACTTTTTCTTCCATCTAAATCTTTCCAAAAACGCCAACCACTTATAAATTTTGCTCCACCTATCCGCCCGATCAAGAAAGTTTTTGACTTTTTCAAGACTTTCTTTTTACTTATATATGACTTTAACTTTGACTTTTTGACTTTTTCTTTGATTTTTTGACTTTTTGTAGAAGAGTGTTACGATAATTTATCGAGTGATTTTACCCCTCGCTGATATCAGTTACTGTGTTTGAATGTCTTCTTAAAAAACTCGTATCAATTGCCTTTTTTCTTTATGTTCGTAATGATATAATAGAAATATTTTGTTGGCCCAGCGCTAAGCATCTTTCCTTCTGTCCACGTGTGCGTCCTTTTTTGGTGCAATTCAATCGGGGGCATTTGCATGAAATTTAATTGATCTGCTGGGATCTTCTTATGATACATGCTGTAAAGAATATTGATTCTATTGCGACCATGGCTTTTCTTATTTTGAAAATTGTATATTTTACACTGATTTTACTTTGATGTTTTCCCCGATGTTTTCTCATTATTGTTCAAAATGAAGGTTCAAACACCAACCAAATTATTACAGGTATGTTCTCTTATGTAATGTTTACTATCTCTTGTTATCTCCTTGATGATTTAGAGGAATCAGGTATTTTATTTTATAAGAATAATTATAACTTAACGAACTGTGTGTTCGGACGTTTATTCGACAATAAATCATCCAAACAGCAAGAGGTTGACTAGATTAAGCTCTCCTCGTATTGTTTGATATTTTGATACTTTTTCACGATGAAGTTATGGTGAAATTTCATACTTGTTGAGCTTTTTAAAGCGGCTTCGATGCTCAGTTTTTTGGGTTACTGTACATTACTTAATTAGTCGAACAGTTCGACTTACTATTTAATCGAACTTTGTCGAATTTCTTATCAAAGGTCACTAAAATTGTGAGTTAGATAGATAGATATGCCCTCCGATGCATCGGAATGGGTCCTACCCACGGTGGAGTAGGAATCACAGCGCAAGCAGACATTGCAACCCTGCAGATGCGAGCTGCCGAGCCATGGTGTATACCACGACACTCGAACTACACGGGAGAACGGATGTCCTCGCAGGTGTAGTACCTCCTGAGTGTCACGGCACACCACAATGTCTGAAATATATACCCATACTCTTGTATCAGAGTTATGGTACCCAATTCCCCTCACATGGCATGGGTTGACCCGGGCGAAGGAGCATTCACTTGCCAAGTGAATCGTAGTGCCACGGTGGGTATCGAACTCGAGCCTCCTGGACAGAGGTCAAGCACGATAACCACTATACCACTACGCCTATAATTGTGAGTAACTACGCCTAAAATTGTGAGTAACCGACAATAATTCTACAAAACATTATAAGTTCGACGAAGTTTGACAACAAAAAATGTTCGACAAATTTGACAAAAAAACTCCGTTCGACAAAGTTCGACAACAAGAAATGTTCGACAAATTTGACAAAAATTCCGTTCAACAAAGTTCGATGACAAAAAAGTTTGACAAATTAGAATCAATTCTGTCGTCAAAAAAGGCAATTTTTTTTTGCGAAAATAGTAGCCTGGAGATCCATGCTATAATTTCTTCTCTTATATATTAATGGTGAAATGTATCTGAAATGAAATGTTAGGGTTGAGAGTTTAAGTGAGGACAGCGCTAATTTCAAATTTCCCACTGTAAATCCTTTGTACACTATATAGGGTTAGGAGGTGGTACAAGGTGGGCAACCTGAACAACCAAAGGTGTAAAGGTGTAACCCTACACCCGGCCGGCAGTGCTCCAACACCTTCCTATGACGTGGTTATAAACAGTTAGCCTAAGTAACCCGTGAGGTCTGTCCATCTGTATTATATAGTAAATTTGTTTATAAATATTTTCAAATTTTCGGATTTTTGCAGCGGCTCGGTAGCACATTGCTACAATCTCCCTCGAAATATATTGAGATTTTAGTGTACTTTAACGTTTTTCAGAATTTAAAGTTCGGGCGAGAATTGCTATTTTAGCACTTCCACTTTCTTCCATTGAATATTTCGATTTTAGGGGTTTGGTGGCTTCTAGGCTATATTCCAAGCCTCATTCGAGCAAATTTGGGCTTTTAAATCCTTAGATCCTAAGGTCCTAAGTCTTAAGTCTCGTGTTAAAACTCAGAGTTAATACTCTACTTTCCATCTGTAGTTTAAGGCGCTTAAAAATCAATTGTGGTGTTCAAAATTACAACGGGAACTCCCCTTTTTCTCAAATATTTAGTGAACGATTGTAGCATACCGGGCTCAGAATCACTGACAAATTACTTTGGTAGTTCGAGCTGGGGTCAAATCTACTGTATTGAAAAACATTTGAGGCGTTCTGAGCATTCTCCATGTTGCAGCTTTAATTACGGTTTTGTCTGATTTTTCAAGTTTCTTTTGCCTGTTTCTCCTGGTAAAATTGAGCTAAAAAGCTTAAATGTTGCACACAACTTCAGAATATAATAATGATTAAGAAAACATACAATAAGGGCATTTTAGGTACATTCATCTATGAAAATTAGGCCATTTCTGTCCAAAACGTTCAAAAGAGCTTAGCGATGACGAAAATTAAAGTGAGCATCCCGTTTGATCAATCAAATCGCAAGCTTTTGGTCGCACTCCACCAATCAAGTCGCGGACACGTGACCATAGCCGAACGTGCGCAACGCACTGGCCTCAACTTCAGTAGCTTCAAATTATTCAAGGCCCAATTGTAGACTCTCAGATATTCACCCAATAAACAACTGTGCAAAATTTCAACAAAATCGGACAATTTTTGAAGTCTCCAGCCTGCCCAACTGCCTTCAACTGACGTTCAAAGTGTAAAAATTGAGAAGTTTTTTGTGAATTTCTTTATGAAACTAGTTTTAACAGCTAAATTATGATTCAAAAGAAGAAGATTGTCATGCTGATTCTGCTGATATATTTTTTGCCGTACAGATCGGAGAATTCTACTCACAGATCAAAATTTTCTTCTTCGAAAAACAACAACAAACGAAGATTCTGCTCGCCAATCCGCTTGTATGCAAATCACTGCGCTATCTTCCAGCTCAACATCTCAGGTACCAACATACTTTTATCAGAAGATGTCGAAACGAATCCCGGACCATCTCTATGCTCCCTCTGCTCACAAATTGTTCGAAAAAACAGCAAAACCGTCAGCTGCTACCTCAACAAAAATCTCACCTCTCTTGTGTCGATCCGAAAAAGAAAGCTTCCATTACCGAATGGATGTATCAACAATGTCTACCCTCTGTCCTACCGTTCTGCAACGTCCGAGACTTCTCTAAACTCGACCAAGAAATAGGTAAACAACAACACCAAGACCCTCACCTCGAAAAACTAAAACAAAATAAACACTTGCTCAGTATCGCTCACCTTAATACCCAGTCGAATGGTCTCTACATTTGACGAGTTTATGCTTTTTGTCGATAGGTATGATTTTGATATGATAACTCTTACCGAAACTTGGTTAAAAGACAACCCTGACCTGCTCGATTATGTAAAGATCGATGGGTACGAAATGCACTTAACCATAATTTTTTTTCTTTTTTATCTATAATATATAGGTAACACGAACAAATAATACAAAACTAATGGTTCCTAGCCTCCCGCAAAAGGACCACAGGATCATACCGCCAGGAGGTAGGAACCCAAACTAAGCTAACAATAAACTATTAAATGAACTAATAAATGGGAAAAAAACTAACTACAGAGGATGAATACTAACAGAAATGAAAAACAAAAACTAAAAGAGCTAGGAGAGCAGTTGGAGTAGACTAAAATAACGGTCCCCCAAAACGTCTTGTATCACAAATAAATTTTATCGTTATACTCAATATATCATGATTTTGGATAATGCTAAAATCGGGGTCGCCATAAAGAAGTATTCTACACAATGTTTTGGGATTAAATGGAAACAAGGTTATGTCAAGTTGAAGAAGGCTGTCGAACATAACAAGTCTGTTATTGGAGTAATCAGAGCAATGCACTAGGAAATGTTGTGTCGTTTCAACAGAATTACTTCGACAGTTGCAGAATGGGTCGATTGTGTCTGCAAAGTTATGTCTAAATTTGTGGTCCCGAAGATGACTGAAACCAACCCTTAATCGGTTAAGTAGAACACGCCATCGTTGTCACTAGCCCTGAAAACTGAGTTAGCGCAAGGTCTTAAAAATTTAAGAATTGCTTGTTTGAATAATGAAATAGAAGGAATATTTCGTATATTTTCGCCCAGGTTATTCCATTCATTGATGCAAAAGGGAAAAAAGGAGGCACGGTAACGTTCAGTCCTACAGAATGGTGCCTCAAATGGTGGTTGTATCCTCCGCCCTGCCCTACGTTCCTCCTCCCCTCTTTGGGGAACAATAATCGAGACAATAAGCGTGGTGGTGGAGTTGGAATATACATTAAAGACAACATTAAACACAAAATACGCACGCAAGGACATAGTAAACATCAACCCAGCTCTCGAAAAGAGGGAAAAAAACAAACAATCAAAGCTGCTCTTATGCGTCGCCTATCAGCCGTACTTCACGCTCCAAGAAAAAACAGAATGGCTTGAAAGTTTTGAGCGCATTATTGGAAATGCTACTCTAGATTGGACTGGTAATCTTGTGATAACTGGTGATTTTAATATCGACCTTCTTTCAAACTCTTAATTCAAAGACTCTTACCTTGAAACCCTTTGTTCATTCGACCTAACCCAACATATCAACTCTCCATCGATCACATCTCAACGAACTCCTCGTGCAAAGTGCAGTTTTGTAACGTCCTTCCGACACTGGAAATCAGCAAACACGATGCTGTATACATGTTTTTTTTTTTATAAGCAAGTGTCTGCCCCTACATCAGGCTCACATTATGCTTAGCATTCTATTGTTCTCAAACAATAGAGCATTGTTTAGGTACCAAAAAACTGAGCCTGTATATGCTTATAAACGTTATGCTTATAAAAGAAAAAACATGTACGCCTGTATGAACACCCGTGTTGCGAGATTCGAACCTCGGCATAAGATAATCCGTGACATGAGAAACTTTGATTTACCTGCGTATGTTGCTGATACCGCCACCGTTCCTTTCAACCTCGTTTATGCGACCGATTGCGCTGATGATAGTTTAAACACACTGAACTATTTACTACTTAACTGCATTGAACGCCATGCACCTCTGAAAAGAATAAAAGTCACTCGTCCACAAGCACCCTGGATGAAGAACTTAATGATCAGTAACTTACAAAAAGCCTGTCACGAAAAGTGAGCTTTAGCTCATCAGACAAAATCAGATACCGACTGGATAAAATTCTGAGAAGCTCGAAATGCTCTAAAAAGACAGGTAAAACACACCAAAAAAAACTACCGTAAACTTCTCTCATTCAAAAAACCAAAAGAAGTCTGGAAGCTTATTCACCGAATCCTCCACCCAAAGAAAAATGTTATCAATATTCAACCCTCCGAATTAAACGATCACTACATTTCCACAGCTCCTAGAATCCTTGGATCACAGCCAACTTCAATCGAGGAAATCCAGCTTCTTCTTCAAATTCTTGCTACAAATATCGAGCATGAATTCGAATTCCAACCCGCCACATATGAACAAGTAGTCAAAGAAATCAAGAATCTTCGAACTGACTGCTCTTCTGGATACGACAACATTCCAGTTTCACTCATCAAACATATTGCTGATCATCTCGCATCTCTACTCACGCATATAATCAGCACAGGTATCGCCGAAAACACCTTTCATCAACAGTGGAAAATCAGCAAAGTAACACCTATTCCGAAAACAGAAAAATCCACCGCTCCAGATCAATTCCGACCTGTTACCGTGCTACCCATACTCTCCAAACTTTTTGAACGTTTAATGGCAAAACAAATCGTAGACTACATCGACCAACATCAGATATATAAGCAAACCCAATCTGGTTTTCGCAAACGTCACTCGACCGAAACGTTGCTTATGAAAATTCGAGATGATATCGTTGGTGCAATGAACAAAGGGGAAATCACACTCCCAGCATTTCTCAATTATTCGAAAGCCTTCGACACGGTTGATTATAAGACATTCATAACCAAACTACGGAAAATCGGCTTCTCCGACAAGGCCGCGTTGCTCATTTTATCATACCTTAGCGTTCGCAAGCAATTTGTTCAGGTCGACGACAAGCAGTCTGAACAAGGCAATGTTCAGTTTGGTGTACCACAAGGCTCCATCCTCGGACTGATCTTGTTTAATCTATACACCGTGGAATTAGAAGACAGCGTCGAGGGTGGTAGTACTAACCAATATGCTGACGATACTACAAATTACGAACATTATAATCGAATATGTCGAATCGCATCCTTTGTAACGCTAAAGTATTCAACAACTGAGGATGTAATAAACCTTGGCTGGTTACCAATGCAACAAAGGGTTGAATTCAAACTCTTAAAACTTGTCCACAAGTCGATTCATCTGGAGGATTTCCCATCATACCTAAAGGGCTTCCATCTGAGAGCTGCTGGTAGACCAACACGTAATGTTGAAGAGATTGATTCTAATAATGTATGTAATGTATCTGAAAAACTGTTTATTGGCAAGGCAAGTCGCCTTTTGAATGATCTCCCAAAGGCTATTCGGGAAGAGGTTGATTCTATGAAATTTCGCAATTCTTTAAAAAAATATTTATTAGATGTTAGTCTTGCAATATATATTATGCAACATTATATGACACTCGACAAATTCGATATTTTAACAATCACTACTAGAGACTTCTATACCAATAAAAATTCAATATCTCCACAATTCTCCAATCCAAGTTGCAATTTACTTATAGTTTTGTCTATTTTCTTTCAAGTCTCTTAGTTTCCTAAGTTGTCGATAAGGCAATAAATATTTTATTTTTCATATTTCAAATTTAAACTATTATATCTCTAGTACTTTATGTTTAGCCATTATTCAAGCAATCGAGTTTTTTTTTACTTTGAACATTGCGTACCTTAGCCGATCACGATATTACTTCTTTTTTTTCACAAGCTTATTTTCAAGCATCGATCCCACATTCAACAACACTAATTTTGCTCTTGTTTTATTCCGACAAATATTGTTTAAGATAAATTCTTATTTTATTAATTTCGCCTAGCGAAAGTATTACGTTAGTCGCCCGTGTATGTATGTATGTGGCGAGATATTTTTTGGGGCGAAATAATGACGTGGACGTTTGGCTACGGGCGTACTACGGTCAATATTCTAAAGGTGGACTCACTCACAAAGATAAAAAACAGCGCTTTTCTTGATAATTAAAATACTCTAGTGCAAGAAGTGTAACCAAGCCTTTGTAAACATCCATTCATCTTCATCATGAGAACTTTTTAATGGCTGCTTGAGCACATGCTTTTGAAACTTGCTGCTGCTGTATATAAATTCTTATCATGTTTTCTCGTCTTTTGTAGAGTATCTAAAGAGGTTTATTATTTGTTTACTACTAAGTATTTTATGTTTGTGTAGTTAGTGAATGCACCAATAAATTGATAATGCTCAGTAAGTAGTATCAAAAGAGTTAATTTTACACAACAACGTCCCCCAACAACCTCTTCTTCAAAAAACTACAAACAGCACAGGTATGATTTTTTTTTCCTTTTTTTACCAGATAGTTATGTATTAAATGTTAACCAGTTGTGACAAACAGTCTGCTTTAGCAAGTATTTCCACATATTTCCTAGAAATCATGTCAATTGAAATTCAGCAATCATTTTCGTATATCGAACTGTGCTGTCGAGCTATCCAATGAAATCAAGCGATAGCTGTTCGATTACCGAGCCTAATTTGGTAAGACAATTTTTTGATTAGTTTGATTATGTAAGTTTCATGACACTTTTTTATCTGATGAAGTTTGATTGGTGTTCGATGAGTTTGGATTAAGAAAAAGTTCCAGTTTTCCACCCAATGCCAGGCAATGATGTCAACCGAACCATCAAATTTCATCAAACGAAATCGAACGATAGGTGTTTGATTATCGAACCTGATCGAACAGTACCGTAACTTGGTCTACTGTCGACATCCCTCCTCTAATTCTGACACCTTTTTATCAGTTGAAATTGATAGAAAGGTTGAAACTGTTTTTCTTTGCTCGGTGAACAGGAAGAATCCTTTTTCTATCAGCGATTCAAGCTTTTATATTATTCCTGTCTCTAACAAGGATGTCGGAAATAGACGAGGGATGTCGATATTAGAACAACTTTCGGTAATTGAACTTTACCGGAAAATCTTCAGTTAGATGTTTGATTTTAAAGTTGAGCTTCAATCAAACTTCACCAATCTTGATACCCCTTTTGCTAATAAGGATTTTCATTTTGAATCATTTTGCAGTGGTACCGTTGTTTTGTATGAGATTCCCATTTCCGCAATAAGATTCTTGATACTTTTCTGGAATCTTTCCCCTTACGGTGATAACCAGCAAGAGATTGGGAGGGTGTATTTTAATAAACGAGTCATTGTTGTAATTTGCTAGAAGGGCCATTAATTGATTACGTATCATATTGATTATTTTACTGTTTTTAGCACTTACTACTTTCACTGGTGTGTAAACATTTATTTTATGATCTTGAAAGATTTACGGTGAACCTAGAAATAATTGATTTTAAAGGTCTCTATTATAGCATCATAAAATAATTGAAGATTGAAAATAATTGCATCACTTTCAGTGAGGTTTAGTCAATTTGTATCTGGTGGGAAAATTTGCGTGACAGGTGGTAAATAAATCCCCATATTCTATCTTGACCGAAGTCTGTATCCTAAAGTTACGAGCTTTTTTTAATATATTTTTATATGGATTATTTCTTTAAAGCTTAAACTTGGCTAGTTTTTACCTTGCCATTTTATATTTCAGAAGCTGGAGCTCAACTACTCAACTACTCAACTGCTTTTTGCCTTTAATGGTCTCTTCCAGAAAATGTCTATACATGGGGGGGGGGGTGGAGAATATAGTGTGCGGGGGGGGGGTATGGAAAATCTACAAAATTTGCCTTGTCCAGTGGGCCAGTGGGTAAACTTGCTCTGTTTTAGGGTAATTTTGATTGTCCATGGGGTCAACTGATGCTTTTCTGAAGGTTAGACCTGCTGTCCGGGGGGTTAGACATGCTGTCTGTGGGTCAAAAGTCACCGGGTAAATTTCCAAAAAATGTTATGTCCTACAACCCCCCCCCCCCCCACAATATTCTACAATATGAATTTTTTTTCTGGAAAAGCCCCAATGGTTTGATCGTGGTGCGACATAGTTAATACAGTTTCTTGCATCAAAGAATTAAAAGTTCATTCTTTCTTCTTCACTTTCAAAAAATTTTAAAATTATTTTTCTCAAGTATATTTTTTAGGAATCTTTTTGTTTTTAATGGATTGAGACTTTTCATAAGAAAACAGGGTATCTACGACCTGTGTGTACAATACCATGTGTATATTTTGTGTAGCGCTTCATTCAAAATCCATAATGCTGCCGGAGTCACGTTTCACGCGTCTTCGTCGTTGATGTTCTAATATTATGCGAAATTTTCGACTTTAAGTCGTCTTGTTGATTTTTAATTTATTTTATATTTCTCAATCCAACTCTGATGAATGCTGTCTACTATACTTAGTCTCAACCATTTAGAATTTCTCCGAGTTTTAAGCCTTGCCTGCAGAGTTATATCTTTCAGAAGTGAATAGGCCTCACTAAAGAGATATATAGCTCTGCATTTCAACTTGCCCAGATAGGGCAGTTGTACAAATTTATCCAAGCTTCAATCTATGATTTTGACCTCAATCGAGCAAATAAACTTTTTGGTCGTACGTATAATTTTGCAAATTGTAAATTGTATATATTTTTTAATAACAATTTATTGCCCCCGCAACGAGCGTCAGCGAGTGAGGAGTCACTCATAGCTTCAGGCGCAAGGATTGTTGGACTTGAATCTCGGATTTTTGTTTTGTTGTTGTTGTTGTCGCGCAAGCCTATCCGTAGTTAGTCTTTTCCGTGAATGTTTGGTATTGTTTGTTTTTTTCCAGGACGGCTTTTATTTTTCACATCAAGCGCCGCGGGAATTTTACACTGCTTTTTAGGGCGGGTTTTCATTTCTTCCTATATCCGCTTATATATAAATTTTGTCCGACTGGTTAACATTCAGGAAAGGAAGATGTAGATGCGTGGAAATATCTGGAAGAATTTAAAAACAAGTGGTGAAGGCTTCTTCATAAAGACGAAAAACATGCATCTATTTTTCGGATCCGGTATGCGGGAATAGTGTCAGGACCTGCAGGCGACCTGGTAGGATTGGGTATAGGTGTGGTTTGGGTGTAGTCAGGTAGAATTAGTCTGAGACCTGGACAAAATTGCCATCAAGCTGAAAATTGGCACAGATGTTCTAGTGTGGTTACGTATCAGATTGGCTAGGAATTGGGTTATTATCAGCTAGGGTTAGGGTTGGAGCTCGAAACAAGCACTCTTTTGTGATTTCCCTTAATACAGTCTGGTCTGCAGTTTGTACAATATAAATAGCCGTCAGAAGCGTTATCTTAGCATGAATCCGTGGCGCAGTGGATAAGGCAATGGGTTTCAAAACATCGGAACTTTGCATTTAGTGGGTTCGAATCCCACCGGTGGCGATCTGTCGGTAAGTCATTCAGTAACTTAGAAAACATAGAAAATAACTCACAAAGAATCAGAAAGTCAGAAAAACTACGAACAAGAGACTGAAAAGTACGAAATAAGTCCAGATCTGTCTTTCGTCTTTGTGAAGAAGTCTCGACCAAAACAAGTAGTCTCTCCTGCAATCAAGACGCATTATTTATGACTTTGAGATACTTTATGATTTTGTACAAATTTTATTTTCTTGATTTGAATTTACATTTACTAGGTCAGCGTGCTTCAAACACACTGTTGGCAATCGCTTATTTCCGACAAAATCATCGGAGAAAGAACCTTCTGTAGTGTTCACTAAGAAATTAATTTTCACTTTGTCCATTTTTTCGTTTAGTCGTAGAAGGGCAAGGTTGATGGCTTATTACTTTACATCCTGCGATGCGGATCTGTCTCTGATAAATTATGGCAAGATTAGCGCAGCTAGACGAAATTATAAAGTCGAGTAAAATGGTCGAGTAAACCTTACCTCATTAAAAGCTACTTTATTGTTGTTATGTTTTATTGGCCATGCAATTTCAATTCAGGACACTTATTTTACTATCAAAATCGTTGTAGTAAAAAACAAAATGTTTACGCATGCGTTTTAAAACAGCTGTGAAATTATTGTCTCGCTTAAAGTAAATCAATTTAACAGCTCTAAGCATAATGTGGCATAATGAACATGGATAAATGAGACGAACATTGAAATGATAGGGGAATGACGTCATAAACCATACAAAAGTGATGAATACAATAGACTACTTAAGGCTGTTATAATTTTATTTGATCTGCAACTTTTGCCATTATTAGTCAGTACATAACACACGATCAAAGCAAAAGTAAAGCGTAGACCCTAGAGAAAAAAGTTACACTTTGAGGAAGGGGATGTGATATAGCTTGAAAAAATTTTAAAATCTCTCCTATTCAGACAAAATGTAAGGAAACTAATGAGTTTATAAAGGTAAGCGAGTCAAACATTTACTTTCGATTTCAAAAACGAGATTTGACTTGTATATCTACACTGTTAAAATCGCCCTCAGGCGATCGAATAATGTGAACGAATTGATGTTTAATTTTTACCACAGATGAACAATGATTAAAATGATAATAGTAGAACAATGAATGAATATGGATAGCCATTCCAGACCGGGGTCAAATTGAAACTATTCTGGTGGCAATCAAACCTAGTTCATCTTGTAGAGCTCCAAAAAAGAAGATAAGCGGTTCCGGAGATATTGAGATTTTGGTTCTGACATTTGAGGTTGACAATTTAGCCCAGAAATGGCATATGAAATGGCACCGAAATATGCTGCGACAAATTGAAAATTCAAGCTTTTGTATTGAGTCGAGATATTCCAGATATCTTCATTTTGACTGCAGACTTTTACTGTATCAAATTCTTTTTGTAATGGCTTGCTAACACTACAAGGAAGAAATGAAAAGACATTTTTTTGAAAAAGAAGACGTTGCATTGCAAAAAAATAATAAAAACGTTATAAAGCTGAAGTTAAAATTGCTGAACCTACCTAGCTTTGTAATCAAAGCGCTGCGGAGGAAGAAATTCCCCATGGCATATAAATAACTGTTTTAGGCTAAAAAAAGTGTCAAATTTTTCAGTGGTACCACTCTCTATAATTCTAGTCCTCATTTTCAAGCTGAAAATGCTTTCCAAAGTATGAAAAGTAAAAAATAATAACTGTAATGAAAGAATTAATTTCAGAGAGTAGCACCAATTGGATTTCTCAGGTATTTTCTGATAAATATGGAAAGTTTCACTGTCTGAACATTTTTTCCCCCACAGCGCTTTGAAATCAAAGATGAGTTGTGAAAATTTTTGTGTCCCGCAGATCTAATTTTTCTAAAAATGGCCTTAGTTGGAACGAATTTTTAGACAAAAGTGTAGAATATTACACCTGCATATTATATATGGTTGGAAAGCTAAAAGAAAGCTCTAAATTACTCAAAAATAATTAATTTTATAGCTCAACTACACAAAGAACAATTGTTTGTCAAAGTTGGACCTAAAATTGAAGATTTTCATGAGCGTCAAATAAAAAACAAGCAAACCCGGAATGGCTAAATGGACAAAAGTGATTATTGTTGGAAATTGAATTGGCAACAAAATTCCGCTGTAACTAAATAATTCAACAATCGTCATTCGGCATACTCTACTCCCAACAAGAATACATAAAGATCCTGTATTATAGTACTTTGACAGTAAGTACATTTTTTTTTTCATTAATTGTGCTTTTATAGATCTATTATGCAGTTTTATGTTTAGCGTTTGTTCTTGTTGATACTTACCAGGCACTATTTGGGAAATCATTATCGGAAATTGAAAGAACCTTTTGTGTACTATTTTGAGGAAATTTCAGTACACTCATTATATAGAATCTAATTTCATGTTTCTTATTTTCCATTTAATCTTATTTTATGAATGTGGATTCGTTTACCTTGACAACGCAATATTACCTCGTTACTGCTACTATTACCTATCATTATGGCGCGCGAAAGCGCTAAAAATACTATCGTTTTTATAATACTATCTTTTCTAGTGCAATACTATCTTTTCTAATATAATACTATCTTTTCAATTATAATATTATCTTTTCTAATAAATAATACTATCTTTTCAAATATATAATACTCGTAAAAGTCGAGTTAATAAGTTTGAGTTGAAAAACTCGAGTTCGAATTATAAGCTGCATGTATTTTGTGACGTCACAAATATACCATTTTAACGTGATCTCACAATTCCCAACTTGAAAATGTAAGTTAAAGACAAATTGACGGGTTAAAAAGGAGGTCTGACTGCCGTGTCAAAAATGTGATGACGTTCCAAACCGTTTGCAGCTTTTTATATCATTAAACAAAAGAATAAAACGCGCGTAACATCAGTTGATTGTCAGGGCGATTTTGAAAATTGGAGCCTCTAGATGGTCTAAAAACGCATCAAAATAGCTTAATAGTTGTGATATATAGGAAGAAAAAAATATTATCAAATTCGGTTTTTCCAGAAAACCATTTTGAAAAAATTATTGGGGGGACATTGCCCCCCCCCCTAGTCTCCCGGTTGCTACGGCACTGCTCTCAACTTGACTTTTTCGTAACTCTACTTTTTTAACTCTACTTTTCTGAGCCTCGAAAATATAGCAATAAGTTAAAGAAAAGAAAGTAATAAATTTCAAAAAAATATAGTATTATATTTGAAAAGATAGTATTATATTTGAAAAGATAGTATCATATTTGAAAAGATAGTATTATATTTGAAAAGATCGTATTATATTTGAGGAAGATAGTATTATATTTGAAGAAGATAGTATTATATTTGAAAAGATAGTATTTTATAGCGCTTTCGCGCGCCATAAAAACTTGAGCAAACGGCTTTAAAGCTTCAAAAGATGTAGAAAAATAATCCCCTTGATGAAAATCATGTGTTTGATTTGCCGAGTTAAAAAAAATAAATGACAGAAATTGAAGCTTGCAACAGATTTACACTGGAAATACTTTGGTACAACACTAACTTATCACATCTGACTAATCGCTTGAGCCGCCATCTTGAAACACCACATTATGATCTGTAAAAACAACGCACGCTAAAAGTACCCAAAAAGTTAACCCGATCGGAAGAAAGTTTAGAAATCAAAGTGAGATCGGGAAATCGGATTTTTTTTTGCCGTCTTATGGTGGAAGAAGAACCGAATTTTACCAATTTGAAAACTCAGCTTAGGCTGACCAATAATTTGGGTACCATTTTTTTTCGGACACTTTGGTGTGATTTTCGGACAAATATGACGATCTCAGGCAAAAATTATAAGGTCAAAAATTAATTAAAATTTTAGCTTGAGAAAAAAGAGATCTGTTGTATATTTTTGGAAAGCTCTCAATAAATTAAGATTAGAGATATATTGCAAGTATAGGTGATTTCTGTACTTAACTTGAGAAATTAACCCTTAAAAACAGTGTTTTTCAGCCAGAAACAGCCTGTTGTGTCCAGTCTTTGCGCTTTAAGAAGCTCAATACCTCGAGTTAGGTACCGAAATCGCCTATACTCGCGCTATATCTCTAATCTTAATTTTTTGAGAGCTTTTCAAAAAAATACAATAAGTATCTATTTTCTCAAGCTAAAATTGTCATTAATTTTTGACCCTATAATTTTTGCCAGAGACCGTCATCATTTGTCCGAAAATCACACCAAAGAGTCCGAAAAAAAATTGGCACCTAAGTTATTTTGATCACCCTACCCCTTACTCTCGTGTACCTAATAGCCGGGGGGATTGGAATAAACGGGGGGTTGGAAAAAATCTCAAAACTTAATAAGCGCCCCCCCCCCCCGGTTGGAATAAAAATGTTCTGGGTGAAAAAAATTTGAAAAGGAGGCTATTACAGCGGAATTAGGAAAAAAGAGGCAACTTTCAAAAACATTTTCCCAAAAAATTAATAAGCAGGGGGGTGGAATAAGAATGTCCTGGGTGAAAAATTTTCAAAAAATTAATTAGCGGCGGGGGACGGCTATTAGGTACCCGAGAGTAGCTTTCCAAAAATGTATAACAAGTGCTTCACGGGAAAGATCACAGGTGTAGATAGGACGAACAGAAATATTGGTTATACTTACTATATTTTTTGCCATTGTTGGGAACTCATTGTTAGCAAGTTTAGGATTCATTTTTTTAATGACCTTCTCATCCACAGTTTTACGGATTGAAAGACTAAGCCATTGGTTTAGTGCTCTTTCGTATGCCACAATATAAGAGGAGAAATAACAATTCATCTTTTTGAAAGATGATCTTGCATTCCCTTGAAAAGCCCAACCATCGATCAAATGAAGCTTGATCAAGTCAACTTCTATAAGATAAAGAACAAATGAAAGTGAATCCCCCAAGAGAAGTATTACCTTTACCAACTGACGAAGGGTTATTTACCTACCAAACTCTTTGCCAAAATTTGTATATGAAAGGTGACCCTGAACTGGACCAAATTACTTTCGTCTCTCAAATGCTGTACAGCGAGTCCTAAAAATACCTGCTTCAGAACAAGAGTGCGAGTAGAAATTTGTGTGTGTACCGGGAAGTTTCCTTCGACCTAACATATTGTCCCATGATCTTCATTTAATTTAATTTAGTTAGGAATTGGTCCAAATGAAATTTGAATTTGAATAATTACAGTAGTTCAAAACAAAAGTTATGATCACTTGAAGTAAATAAACAAAATTATTCCTGTTAGGGTCGGAAAATTTTTATGCGATGAAAATCAAGTTATCCTAGAAAATCGAATTAGAGAGGGTAATCTGTATGTAAATGTATATAAATCGATTTGTATATAAGAAAGAGTTGCCTCAATATCTATAATAAATCGACTACCTTTTTAATCACTTACGTAAATAAGCGGATGGATAACGATGGACGTGTGCTCTCTCAGGTAACAAGCCTTTGTAAATCTTGTCGGAGTACTGGAAACCGGACATAACGCGTGAATTTTGAGTTTTGAATTTAGGGTTACTGATTGTTGGTTCAAGTTTGTTGTAATCGCCATGTTTTTGCTGGTCCATGTTGCCATCAGATATTTGTAACAGCTTAATTTTTTCATTCTCCATTCCTAAAGGCTGGCTGTAATCTGATCGGAAATGAAAAAAAAAGATTAAAGCTAGATTGACAGTAAAACGATGAGGTCTCAATTGCTATGAGAAAAATGCTGAGCTTGCAAAAAATCATCAATAAAACAACTAGCTGGATGTTGATTGGACCTACCTGATGATGAAAGTAAGATATAAATAAGGCAAAAAATAACAATAATCAGTCAGAAAATAAAGCGTTAGGAAAAATGCTTAACGCATTAAATTTCACAAAATCTATATTATAATCGCTATATCAATAAACCAGTTTTTCCGGCGATTCTCTACTCATTGTTAATTTACATCTTTGTGCAGAAATTAAAAAAAAAACTATCTACAGTAGCGTAGACAGGGGTGAAGGAATATTCGCCTAGGAGAGCAGATTTAAACGACAAAGTATAGTAATTATGTTTTTATACCACGAATAGGTAAGTGCTTTGTCGAAAAAATCTGCTCTCCTACGCAGATCGATCTTCACCCCTGCCTACGTTACTGATCTACAATTCTTAATGGAAAAAAGATTTTGCATTAGTGTATAAATTGGCCTCAAAGGTTATGTTTTTAAATAAGAGTGATATTGTTTGCTTACTCGTCAATTTTTATTTACAAGCTTTTTCACATTGAATTGACACAGATGTGGAGCAAAATTGGTGAGAAAGAGGAGAAGAAAATCATGTGTCTGATATAAAACGGAAACTCTTATGTAAAACTAACATCGTTTTTATGTCTGAAGAAGTAAACATTTGTGAGATAAAAAAGTCATTACTCTTTAAAGTGATTGAAATTTAAAGATTTTAATTTTTTTTTTAATTTATGGTACATAGAATTTGATTTTTAGTGAATGATATATACCCTAGAAATCACTTAAATTTCCTTTTGAAATGAATAAAACTAACCATCACATTTATCCCACGTTCGAAAATCATCAAACATTATATAGCCGTCATCTCCTTTCCCATCAACCAATCGTAGTCGAGCTTCTTGGCCATAAAATTCATTACCGAGAGACCAGTACACTCGTTTGAGACGATCTTGCTCTTCAAAGTTATAATTATATCTTGATCTTGGATATATTTTATACTCACGTACCACCTGTGTAGACGAAAAGTGAAGAGATTAGAATGGTACGAAAATTACTTCTGCGGAACAAATCTGAAGAAAAAATTTTTGGAAATTTTTTCACAATATAAATGACATTCTAAAAAATCAAAAACCCTTTTTTATATGAAAATTGTATACCTTAATTCCATTAATTTTCGCACAGCTTGTAAAATAAAATATTCACGCATCCTTTAATTTTGCAATTTCTGGAATATTTTCTGAGTGTTTTTGATGATTTAAAGTGAGTTTTACTCACTTCAGTGTGTATTCAAGCTAGATTTTACATCCCAGAGGCATATTTACCATGAATCATGAATCGAGGTCCCGTTTTTATCAAAAAAAGCCCTAAGATGAAATTTCTACGCGTTCAGAACGATCATTAAGGTAATTCTTCAAGTTCTTTGTTCATTTTCTGAAGGTTTGTGATTTTTTTCTATTCGAAATTATTCAACTTCTGAAGTTCTTTTTAACGAGCAATCTAACTGAATCACATTAAAGGAAGAAATTTTGGCGGGAATTTAATTTAGTGGAAGTTTTTTCAGAGGGAATCAAATTTGGAAAATTAAATTTGGCGGTTAGCTTAAAAATTAAATTTGGCGGTTAGCTTGAAAATTAAATTTTGCTGGAATTTAAAATTTGGACAAAGTCGGTGAGTTAGGTCTAGATTTTTGAAAATCACAAATCACAAATTTGCGATCAATAGCACGCATTCTCAGGGATTCACTTGTGGATTTTCAGTTGACCTATACCTTAAGGTTTCAGGGTCCGGTTGTGACGTAATTAAGTAATAACCTAAAGATTAATTATCAAGAACAATGTGAATTATGACGTCATCAAATTATGACATAATAATTCAAAAAATAGCTACACGTTTTTTTTAAGAAACTAGTTTTACCAAGCAGCCTCAATGTTTCTTAAAAAATCGGCCTTTTGAGCCTTAAATGTTTCTTACATATTTCTAAACTTTTTGACATAATCAGCCACATGGAAGGCTGGATTTGAAGGTTCTTAAAAAGACCGGATTAAAAAATTTTCTCATTCTCAGCCTCAGCATGTTTCTTAGTTTTTAGGCATTCTGAGCCTCATGTTTCTTAAAAGTGTGTTTCTTAAAAAAAACACGTGTATACAGTGCCGTAGGAAGCATTTTTCATATTGGGGGGGGGGGGGCTGAAGTTTAGTGACATCGCGCATGGTTTGGCCTGAGGGGGGGGGATTTTGAAAATTTGAGCTCTAAATTGCTTGAAAATGCACTCATGCATGTCGTCATCGAATTCGATCAAACTTTGACGTCATAGCAACAACTTTATTTAATTTTTGGGGTTTTATTTAATTAGGTCACAACCTGATTCATAAACTTCAAGGTATAGTGGAACTTTTGAGCCTCAAGTTGACCTCTGAATGTGGCAGCTATTGATTGCAAAAACTTAGCGTAGATCGTTAGGTTTTTGAGACTTGCCTTAAGTCACCCGAGTTGTCCAAAAACACTATTAAAAAAGGAAACACCTGTTTTAAAGCCTGAAATAGCACACATTTGGGGGAAGAAATAGAGCAACTTAAATTTGGCGGGAATTTAATTTGACGGATGACAGAAAAATTAAATTTGGCGGGAACTTTCTTCCCTTAAAGTATCTAAAAATTTATAACAACTGCATCTTACAGTGTGTCCAAAGAAAAAGTGGACAAATTTTTATATAGAGTAAAATCCTCATAACTAATGCGAAATTTAATCACTTGTATACTAAATATTTCGATCTTCAAAACACTTTCAATTATCTTAGAAAGTGAATATCTATTGATTGAGCAGATGATCTTATTTCAATTATTCTAGGCCCAGTTAAGATGACGAGTATTTAAAACTTTGTATAAAAAATGTGTCCGCGTTTACTGGGACACACTGTATTTTGAGTCAGATATAAGTTCTTAAAGTATACCCGGCCGACAATGATGAGCTGAACACCGACATTCATATTTCTACCGAGAGCATTTCCGCCAATCAAAAATGAATATCTTGTAGCATTAATTCTAAATTTCGGCGAAGTGATTGATCCTTCAAGATTGAATCCTTGAAATCTGAAAACGGAAAGACAATTTTAGCCATACAGGATTGGGCTCTTCCAGAAAAAAAACATTACTGGTGACAGCATCGCATAGAGTACTGTGAAGTAGGGTAACTTGCATTAGTGGAGGGAAACTTGCTTAGCCATCAAATACCTGACCATTCAAAGCAGAAAAATTTCAAAACAAATGAACTACGCAGCTCCGCTCGCTGCTCTAATCTACCATTTTAGAATCTCATATCTGACGCGCGAGTATCTTTGGTGAGTTACTCGCCGACAAAACCGCAGGTAAATAAAACAGCGTGGTTGGACAATAAAAAATCATGCGAGATCATAAACTTTAAGATGGCAGGAATTCAGATGTTTCTTGATGGCTACTGGGCGTGTAATCTCAAACTTAATAATGATGCTAAACATAAATATGCATGAAATCGCTTTATAATTAGGAGATCTACATTTTAAAATTAAATCAGGTTTGTTTTAATTTAACTTTGTATTTTAAAGACCAACCAGATCATTCATTCGAGGAAAATACATGTTAGCCTCCACAGATACAAATTCTCACCCGATTTCACGGTAGGAGTTTAGTTTTAGACAATACCAATTGGAATCATGTGTCTAAAGTACACGCAAGCCTAGGGTACAACTTTGTCATGTTGGAGCTTTTTAAGGACATATCTCTTTTGATAGAATAAATTCACAAACAACTTATAAAGACAGCTTTATGTTAAAACTCAAAACAAAAGTTTTATCTTCAAATCACATAATCAACCTTTTGACTATGGTGTGAGAGCCCTTAAGGTTTTAACGAATTGGGACATATATTTTTAATCATTTTCTGACCATGACCATGATCACAGCTTTCTTTAAAATTTAACCTGAGATCAGATTGTTATTGTTTTCTGCCCACACCACTGAAGCTTTAAAGTGATGGGTAAAAACATAACAATCTGACGAATATGCAATCCCGATTTCGGAGGGTTCGCACTCGTTTCAAAGGACTGTGAATGACAACAAAGTTGCGTGATTGTGTTTGAAAATAAGGCGTCATATCAGGAAAGTTTAGTTTTTCTTGTTGTAGAATCTTCCGCAGAAGGACTATTTTCCTCAGATCATTAATTTTCAAGCTCCTTCAGAGGTTTACCGTACACATCATAAGAAAATTATGAACAGCTGTTATCGGCGTTATCAGGTTATTAGAATTAAGCAATAGAGACATTCTTTAAGAATTTTATCATGCATGTCTCATTCACATTTAGTTCGAGAGCTGTCGGCCTTTTTATTAGGTCATAAGCCTCAGAATTTTAACCATCCTCAACGTGTTCGCCGTATTGAAAACTGTCAAAAAAGGTTTGTCAGATCGAACACTAGCAGTCTCTTTGATCTCCACGAGTCCCAAAAAGAGGTCAAAAAGGGCCTAAATTTAGGTAATGAGCCTCATGGCTGAAATTTTACAGGTGATAAGTACAACCCTTAGGGACAATGAAAATTGAAAATCTAACCAAAAAATTCGGTTCCTTGACCTGGTCAGATGTCCCTGAAGTTTCAAAATTTGAGAATTTTCGGGGGGGGGGGTCGAAAATGACCCCCCCCCCCCCCCCCCCCCCCCCTTAGACGAAACTTTCTATAGCGCTTGATCTACTCAATATTTAGCGATGAAATTTGGATAGTGTGTCCATAACATCCAATTTCATAGTTTTCTTACTTTTTAATCAATTTAATTCAATTTTTTTTTATATCAGATGCTCCCTTTTTCATTTTCCATTGTGTCCATAACATCCAATTACACTTTAGGAAAAATTTATGTCATTTTTGATGACGTCATTGTGTCATAATGACGTGATCAGTTGCTCATCAATCGCTTATCAGTTGCTCAAAATGGCCAAAAGGGGACTAATTTTTTAGTTTTTTTACTTTTTATTCATTATATTTGGCAGATACCCCTTTTTCATTCTCCTGTTATCTCTTTAAGCTTGTAAAAAATAGCCTGTTTGAAAGAAAAAGTGGTGCTCTGGGTTTCCTCTTACACGCCAGATGAGTTTTGAATCAGTGATTCAGTATTTTGTTTTTTCTTACCTGTTTCTTTTCTTTGATATTGAAATCATCCCTTAAGATTTTCTACTTAAGTGAAGAAATTTTTGCAGAATTTAATTTCGCTGTTTTTTGACAAATCCAGGTTATTAAATTCCGCCAAACACAAATCCTCAAGATTTGAAAATCACCACTTTTAAGGTAAATAATGGGAGCATCTTTCAATTTATAAAGATTCCTCATTACGAGGCGTTTTGAAAATGAGACTAGGATTGGTGTAATACATCTCTGGGTTACAGCATTTTCAAGTCGTCGTGGAGTGACTCTAAATTTACGGATCCACCAACATTTTACCCAATGCCTAACTAGAATATATAGCTTTTTAATTATAGACGTAAGCCATTCTATGAGTTGATATCATTGCGCTAATCATGCCGTAAATGGCGCCCAAATTTGTGAAAATCGAAAATAAGGCTAAAAGAAAATCATCAAATCGAGGATTTTTAGTAAAATTACATTGAAACTGCTGTTTTAGTTAAGTTATGTGGATTTGGAGAGACAAATTGGACAAATTTGGCCAGTACGCAGGGTTCCAGAGGAACTAATTATTAAGACACTAAAATATTGACGATCAAACAAAGTTTTACTAAGTCAATGTAAAAATTCCTCTCTAAAACCATCCTCATCGGATTTAACTGAGAATAATATAATTTCTATCCTTGTCGGGCTTTCGATAGAGAACTTTTTATTCCCACTTTGTGAAAATGTTCCACCGGGACTGTTGGACAGGGTTGTTAAACTCCAACAATACACCTTTTTTATCTTGATGTAACTAGTGTTTTATGATGATTTTAGATTCAGAAAATTAGACAGTGGAATAAAAGAATAGTCCGTTTCGGCTAAATCTACCGCTACCAGTCGACTATAGAGCAAAAATGTTTGTATTTTCGCAAATGTAACGAAAAGAATCTTATTAGTGTTGCATTCAATTTATCATCGTTGATTACTTACTACAAAATCCTCGACTGGAGCCCATCCTCTGGGGTTAGATAAATAAATCGACAACATGCTAAGATCCAAAACATTTACAGTAGTCATTTTTTTTTTTGAATGTGCAAACAGGTCTCTGCGGGAAAACTTGTTACAGAAAGGGAATTTCAATGGTGTAATCATGGAAATCCAAAGTGCTAGATAGGAATCTTTAACCTTTACCAAGGGAGAAAAACTTGCCGTTAATATCACGGTGTATGAATCTTACACTGTGATGACAGATCGGCATTAGATTGCCTTAAAATCTATGCTGTAGTTTGTCGGGATCAATACCCAGCGTTTGTCTGAAATCCAGGCGGGTCACGCGCTTTAGATTTGAAATTTGTAGCTATTTTCCCACCTAAGAGATTTCTTACTCACCCTTCGGGCCTCGAATTCAAGTAAATTAAAGTAATCTTAATTTAGAACCATTTGCAGCACTTATTAACGACAAACGTTGGTCAGAATCACAAAAAAACGAGCTAAAGGGAATGGCTTCGAGCCTGATATTTCAATTGTCGAAGCCTAATTTTTAGCTGAGCTTACGGTAACTTGTAGGTAAATTACTGTGCACATCATAACAAAACGTTTCATTGTACGACTAAGATTTACAGATACCTAAATGATAAGAAGTTCTCACGATCACATAGGTCCTAGCCCGTGGAATCCTGAATGTAGTTTATTTATGACCTATTTCGTGAAGTATCCGTATCTAACGATGCAAACAAGCTGTTCTTTATAATTTCAAAGATTTTAGGAGAATGGAAAAGATAAAATAAGTAAAGTTAAGAAAAACTTAAAAAGGAGTCCACAATTTGGCTATTTTGAGCAACTGATGATGTCATTACAACACAATGACGTCATCAAATAATGACATAAATTTCCCACAAAGTGTAATTGGATGTTATGGACACACTGTCCAAATTTCATCGCCAACAAAATCGTGCGAACTGATATCTGATATCTTGGAAAGACCACCACGTCAAAACACCACGAAACCGTGTGGTAAATGCAAGCTATGCCCGAACATTGTCACCCAGTCGGAAATCACTCACAATGGTATCACTAAACGTGTAAGCAATGGTGGTAGCTGCAAAACCAAGAACGTTGTGTATGCAGCCAGATGCAAGATCCATGACAAGTTGTACGTTGGTCACACAGGAGAAGCCTTGTCAACGCGTTTTTCAAAGCACCGATACGACATTGGAAAGAGACCGAAAAATTCAGAGTTGGCAGAACATTTCCATCGCGACCACTCCTTTGCTGACCTTGAGGTGACGATCCTAGAAAGTGACTTTTCATCATCCTCCGCAGAAAGAGAACGAGCCGAAGATAAATGGATGTGCAGAGTCCAAACTCTGGCTCCATCAGGTCTCAACAAAGACTGCCACGGATACGCGAAAGAAGTGTACCAGATGTTCCGTGACGTCAAAAACTGAAGAAGTCATTGTAATGCCGTTCTAGCGTCGTTAAATTTAATTGTTAAACGTCTTTGTTATTCAAAAAAACTGAACATGCTCTAAGAGAGAGCGAAATATTTTAAACCAGTATGTTTTTATTCTGAGTTTTATTTCGTCCGCAATGCTGAATTGAAAGTTTATACTCGCGAAAAAATATCTTTTCGTTGAATTTTCAAAAATGTCGTAAATTTTGCAAATTTTCGACCACGTGAAAGTTTCTACTTGCGAATTTTTGTACACCTAAAGTAGCTTTGAAAATTTGATATTTCAGAAGAAGTAAACTAACTCAACAAGACGAAACACAAGACTAACTAACTCTAACACTAACCACGAAGGAAACAGTAAAGACAAAAATAGTAAAAACAAAAATTCCAACAAAAAGAAAACAATGCACCTACAAAAAATAACTATCATGTATAACAATGCCGATCAACTAACAGCCAATTCGATTGACTTCAAAATATGCCATATTTGCCCTGTTTGCCAACTATTTTGCATTCGATTGACAAAAATTTGGCAAATGTGGCAAAATTTGAGTGCCATAAATGCCAAATAAAAAAGATGTGGTGAATCTGGCATTCTTGGCATTTTTGGAACTTACCTCCATACGTCTCCATACAAAACACTGTTCCCACGAGACCTGTGTTCTTTTCGCTCCAATTTTGCCACTTTTGCCAAAGATTTTGAAAAATAGAAGACCTTCCAATGCTAAAGCAAAACAATGCCGATCGGCAATTTGATTGGTTAAAAAATCGTTCGCTTTACAAACGCCGACAGAAAACTGCTGACTAAGCATCACAAAACGGAAATCATAATGGCGGCGTAGCGATGTACAAATTTGCCATGAAGCTGTGATCTTTTGACATTGAAATTGTAGATTTGGCAAATTTGGTGAGTATGGCAAATTTGGAAGTCAATCGAATTGGCTGTAACAGGCTTGAAAAAAACAAATGAATTGATAAAACATATCGAAGATGAAAAACCGCTAATCAGTGCCATCAATGAAATGAAACTAAAAAGAAAAGAAAAGAAGAGATTAGTCCAAGACTAACAAATCCCAAATTTTGTTCTATATCCGACTGACTTCGTTCCAGACTCTCCAGGGCGTGGAGTGGCAATATATGTACATAACTCAATAACAAACCAAATCGTACACCTTAAAGGTTTTCTTGATTTTGATGCTTCCTGGAAATAAGAATCTCAAAATAAGACACCTTATTGTTTGGTTGCGTATATTGAAGTCCAACAAAGACTGACACCTCTGACAGCAACAACGAAAAGTTGCTGAAGCTGATGCGAAAACTCAGCTCGACGAAAAAATACAGCCTTAAATGTTTCGTTGGAGACTTCAACTTAAAGGATATGAACTGGCTACATTGGACTACGGAGTAAAGCGTTAGTAGCTTGGAATTTAGATCCATTGATTGACGAGATTGCTACTGCTATCAGCATGTTACAGAAAACACAAGATGTCGAAGCTCAGATGAAGCATCACTCATATTGACCGAGGAAGAAAACCAAGTCAGCAACATAAAATACCTCGCTCCACTGGGAAAAAGTGATCACTCGACGTTAGTTTTTGAATTCAATTGTTCGCTTGAGATCTTATCTTCAGCGAAAAAATACATGTACAGTAAAACAAATTTCGATGATATTCGAAATCATCTAATTCAAGAGAACTGGTGCAGGACCTTCATGGAAAACGGTAAAAACAAAACATCAGATGATTTGTGGAAATCTTTCAAAGGGAAAATGGACAAGATCAGGGAGCACTACATACCAACAAAAGACACCATATTGGAAAGCAAAAGGAAGTTTCCCACTAACTGGCGAAATCCGGAGACGTATTGCAGACAAAAAGAGACTTCACAGGAGCTGGATATCCAACATAAGGAATGAGGGTAGCAAAGATCTTAGATCATATACAAGAGCGAGTAACAAAGTCAAATCACTGATGCGCAAAGCCAAACGAACGATGGAGAAAACTATAACCGATAACTCCAAACAAAATCCAAAGTCTTTTTGGTCTTATGTTCTAGTGCAGTCTAAATGTGCCAAAAGTCATTAACATTGTACACGAAGGCGTACAAGCATGAGACTTTGCACAATTGTAGTTTAGGGGTCAAAAATGGATTTAAATCTCAGACCCAAAAAATTGGCACCTGTTTGTGTATTTTACAGACCAGAATAGGTTTCCAGGCTAAAATGAAAATTTTTTTCTCCAAAGTATGTCATGTTACATACCGTTGGAAAGCATGTTTCATGCCCGTTCAGAAAAACATTACAACCCATATCTGAAAATCAAGCCAATAAAAGTTATTGGGGAAGGTTGTTTGAAAAATGACCGAAAATGACGTAATTGCTGATGTCAGCAAAAACTCCAGGACCACCCAAACGTGTTTATTTTTGTGAAATTCAATAGAGTACCTCTAAGGTATTAAATACTATTGGTTAGATCAGCTGCAAGCTTATTTTACAATAGTTTTTTTGAGTATTGTTAGGTTGACAAATTTTGCCTTAGTAATGCTCTTCTACCATGGGCAAGCCCGGTGCAAACCCTTTAGCCTAAGGCTTTCGACCGGTCATGAAAACGCCATATTCTATGTCAAGTGAGGTTAACTCTCAAGCAAAGCTATCCATTTGGTCATTGAAAGATCCTCTATTGAATTTCACAAAAATAAACGTGTCTGCGTGGTCCTGGAATTTTTGCTGACGTCAGCAATTATGTCATTTTCGGTCATTTTTCAAACAACCTTCCCCAATAACTTTTATTGGCTTCATTTTCAGATATAGGTTGTAATGTTTTTCTGAACGGGCATGAAACATGCTTTCCAACGGTATGTAACATGACATACTTTGGAGAAAAAGATTTTCATTTTAGCCTGGAAACCTATTCTGGTCTGTAAAATACACAAACAGGTGCCAATTTTTTGGGTCTGAGATTTAAATCCATTTTTGACCCCTAAACTACCATTGTGCAAAGTTTCATGCTTTTACGCCTTTGTGCACAATATTTGCACAACTAGACCGTACTATTCGTAGTAAACTCAAAACCAAAACAGGTGTTTCTCCACCTCTGCTAAACCCAGAAGACAAAGCGTTAGTGAAGTTCAATGATGTTGAAAAACCCGAAATACTACAAGATCAATTCACCAGTATTTTTACTATTGAGCCTGACAATGAATTGCCACCATTTGATCTAAGAACAAACACCACTGTATCGGACATGCAGATATCAGAACATGCAGTAATGAAAAAACTTCTCGAACTCGATGCTGATAAGTCATGCGGTCCAGAATCCACTCACGATTACTTAAAGAATTGTTTTATGAAGTTGTTCCTCCCTTAACAATGATAATGAACAAATCAATGCAAGAAGGCTGCGTGCCGGTTGATTAGAGACGTGCCGAGATTTCACCTATATATAAGAAAGGAAGTCACAATATCGCAACCAACTATCGCCCAGTAAGTTTGACTTCAATTATCTGTAAAATGATGGAATATGATGGAATCAATCATTAAAAGACGTTATCATGGAGCATCTCACCGACGAACAACTTCTAACACAAGAACAATTCGGATTCCTACCAGGTAGATCGACTACTACGCAACTTTTTGGATTTCTAACAGATTGTGCCGACGCTACGGCATCTAACGAGGTCACCGACACCATCTACTTTGATTTCGCGAAAGCCTTTGATACCGTTCCACACCGCTGTCTGATGAAGAAGGTCAGAGCATATGGGATAAGCGGAAAATTATGGGAATGGATAAGAAGTTTCTTGAATCAACGTACTCAAACTTTTAACGTCAATGGTGTGAAATTGCAACCCTCAAATGTGTTAAGTGGTATCCCACAAGGCAGTGTACTCGGCCCTTTACTGTTTGTTATATATATCAACGACCTCCCAGAAACTGTTAAATCCAACGTGCTGTTATTTGCTGATGACAGTAAGATCTACAAGAGGATAAGAAGCGCCTTTGACGCCGAGCTTCTTCATCAGGATAAAAAGAAGTTGGAAGAATGGTCAAAAAGCTGGCTATTAACTTTTCATCCCGAAAAATGCCTTGTATTAACACTAGGTAAATTCCGCAACATCGTTCATGCCCATCCATAATAACCTCAATGGCAAAATACTTGAACATGTGGAAGAAGAGAAAGACCTCAGGGTTACTTTTGACGAGCCACTATCTTCCGAACCACACATCGCAACCAAGGTTAAGAAGGCAAATAGTATTGTTGGTTTGATTCGCAGAAGCTTCTCCTACCTAAATAAAGATATGTTCAAGACCACGTATGTTCGTCCTCACCTTGAATATGGCCAAGCAGTCTGGACACCTTATCTGAAGAGAAATATCACAGCTGTAGAAAGTGTTCAAAGGAGAGCGAGTAAGTTGATCGATGGTTACCAGAACTTAGAAGACCAAGAACGTTTGCGCAGACTCGGTCTTCCAACGCTTGCATATAGACGAGAGCGGAACGACATGATTGAAATATGCAAACATTTCAATGTCTACGATATATCTTCGCTACACAAAACCTTTCAGCACCAGACGCGTGTCACAAGGAAGATGGTGTGAGAGGTGCACAGTTCCTTGGAATAATCTACCAGCCGACGTCGTCAAATCCAAAACCGTGTTCCAATTCAAGGTTAACCTGGACAAAGCATGGAAAGAATGACCGCAAAGATTCCAGCAACCAAAGGGGTTAGAAGAGAATTTTGGAATTCCGACTTAACATAACGTATTTTTTCTAAACAACTTTGTTGTAGATACTTTCGGAGAGGCAGAAATGCCTGCGAAGGAGAATTCATTAAATAAAAATAAGAATAAATAAAATGAAAATGAAATAGATAATGAGTGTTCAATTTCAAAACGCTCTTTAAACTTTAAAATGTTCAAAAAAGAAGATACAAAAAAATATTTTCACGGCTGTCATCTTAAGGTGGTAGTCTACCGAGAAATGGAAAATCATCGAAAAAATTGTCGAATTTTGGTTTTTGGGTGTTTTGAGATCCTTAGGTCTTTCTGAACATCTCCTGGAAATTTCAGAGAGATATCTTTATTTTTCAGGTCGCAGTGAGCATTTTTGTCCTGCTGGGTGCTTGAAAAATCGCCCTAGCAACGGAAAAAATCCCGTTGCTAAGGACTTATTTTTTCAATCTCGGCCAAAAGAAAGCTCTTTTTACGCCCTTTTCGGGCGTCAAAATATTATTTTCCATGGCATTACGTCATCCTTAAAATTAAAGATGGTAGCTTAAGTAGTGTAACACATCAAAACAAGCTGAAAAGCAAGCTGCTAGCATGATTCTGCAGATTTCTTGGCAGGTTTTAGATCAAAACTTAATTTCTTTGATGGAAATGATTTGTTTAAATGAAGAATAGACTCTACAGAAGCCATAAAGTTGCTGTACATTGGTTATGTTGCTGGATTTCTACGAAAAACATTTAAGTTGCCACCATTTTGTTTTGAGGAGCATATAGGCGGTGTGTGCTTTTTGGTGGCTCACATAATGTTTTGTAGTGGATTTAAATGTAACTGAGATATTTCCAAGCACAACATGATGTAACAGAGATGGAAATGTGCATTATAATGAACTGGACCTAACTTCTGGAGACGCACATTCTCATCTGACACCCGTCACTCATAACAGCCTTCCTTCGGTCAAGAAGCCAGCTCATTGCTCATTGTCATCTAGTCTATGTGAATAAAAATATGCACACAAAAAGTTTTCATGCCTACAGAGAGTTATGCTGGACTTTCAATGAACATTTTGACACACTTATGTGGCTGTTTTCACCCAAATTTGATTGTTTATCGCAAGATACCGCAAACTTTGCTATGTATACATGACTTTAGCGCAACATGTTTTTGTTGATTTTTGGATATTTATCAATTTTTTGTGAAATGTTTTTACTTTAACTTTTGAAACCTGACTGGTTGGATGAGTATTCAGTGAAGAAATTTTTTGAAAAGAGCTTTCCAACTTAAAATAATACCCATTTTTGCAGACTTTTGCCTTTTTCTTTGATTTTCTCAAAACGCGTTTCCGGGGGTTTGCATTCACCTTGTCAGAATATCTTAGGATTGAGAGTAGCTACAGACTTGAAATTTTCAGGGAAGTTTCCTTACATGATTGTGGATTGAATGAATGGATTTTAAAAGTTTTAAAATTGGTGTTTCCTGATTTTTAATCTCAAAAAAGCGTTTTTTTCAGTTTCTTACCCCCTGGAAAAAAATTTCAATTTTTTTTTTCACTCATTCCAGACCTTTTCTAAATATTAGTCATTTAAAAAAAAAACTAACTTCATAGGTCAAGCCGACTATTCAGAAAACCTGACACAAGCAAAATGAAGTATTTTACCCCCTGGCTGATTTTACCCCCGTCTTTGGTTATTTTTAGAATTTTTTTTTATTTTTAGAAATGTTAATAGTTGATATACATTTCCTGAAAATTTTATTACGAAATGTAAAGAAGTTCTTGAGTTATTGCAAAAAATGTGATTTTTTGACTTTTGAAATCTGGCGGTAGACTACCACCTTAAGGCTGATAAACCAGCTGCGCAGGAAGGTCAGCCTAAATTGCTTAATATGATTAGAAAGATATGTTGTTAAAAATTGATATGATTTACTAAAACGAGAGTAAAAAAATCATCAAATTTACGTTTGTATACAATATGGATTAACGAAAATATGCCATGTTATAATCTGTATGACAGAATAATTATTCGTCTCTTAATTAAGATAGATATTTAGATAATAAAAATTAGATATACAGATGAACAGCAACAAAAGGCTACATCAACAATAGATTCAAGAAAATAAAAATCCTTGCAAGGAAGTTAAATGCAAGGCATACTGTACTTCAAAAATCACAAAAAACTAATACACTTTTCATTTTTTATTATTAAGCTTAGACTTATAATTATATTCAAACGACACCTAAAATACTATCTAAAATTTATTCAAATTTAAAGTTTTATGTTTAGCATACCCGGTGTCGTCCAAGAAAGACTGTAATTAGTGTACTGTATTTTCCCTAATCTGAGCCTAAATATGCTTAAAAGTGCATTTAATCCATTTATATACATTTATTATTTATCACTATTAGTCCAGAATGTAGTCCATCAAATCACAGTGAAAAAATGCAATTATCTCCAAGTCAAAAAGAACAAATGCAATGACTGGTTTCAAATCGCAGCGAAAACTTTAGTCTAGAAAAAATCATTTTTACGTGAATAATTTGATGAAGAACTTCGGTCTTTCTCAATTTCACATAGGAGCGGTTCTTTAATATACTTGATCAATTTCCATTTACGCTTTATTATAATTATCTCCAAGTCGGTCCAAAAAAACAAAACGTAACTGCCAGTGAAAAACGCAAGTCTAGAAAAAAATCATTTTTGCGTCAATAATTTGATGAAGAACTTCTATTTTTCTCAAATTTACATAGGAGCTGTACTTTAATATACTTGATCAATTTCCATTCACGCTTTATCA